>NW_017731789.1:1100564-1161238 GCF_001890085.2 Hipposideros armiger
AGCTGTTGTTCAGCATCTTAGCTGTGGAGGGCAGTGTCACTGGCCCTCATATGTGGGATCCAAACCGGGGCCCTCTGGCATCCCAAGCGAGATCTTAACCATCGCGCCACTCGGCCGGCCCAGAATCCGTACATCTTATTAAAGCCATGAGATCGCTCTTGGACTTAGAGATTCTCCACTATTACTTCTCTATCATCTCAGGAATGCCTTGTATTCCAAATGCACAGTAATCTATCATATTACAGTGCAATTGTCTTTCTATGTGTCCACCTCTTTCAATGAGACTGTGGGCTCATTGAAATCAGGGACTGTGTCTTGTTAATCTTTTATATTCTCATAGATTAGTAAATGCTTGGCATTTAGTGACAGTCAATAAACTTTGAGCATGAATGAAGACTAGGTGGTGCTACTTAAAATAAGTATGAAACACTGCTCCCTGGATTGTGCCCTGTCAGCAAGAACATTGGTGTTCTTAAATAAATAGTGGGGTTGTTGATGCCAGGACAATGTTTGCTTTAGATCCTATCATTCTTGATGTGTATGTTAGGCCAATTTTCCATGTAACAACAGAAAGAAATTTGGACTCATCAATAACATTCATTTGCCTTTAGACATTAAATGCTGAGAGACTAATTTATATAATTTTAATGAATGAATGTCTAGTGTAAATATAAAAATTAAAATAGAATTAAAATAGTAATTGTATATATTTCATCTACAATAGAAATTTAAGCTATTGGTGTTAAATGAAATGAATATCCCACGACTATGAATCAGAAGCATTTTGCAAAGAGAGTACCATTGTCAATATCATATGTTACTGAAGTTACTTCTTTATGCTGTTTGATGCAACACATTATTATTATTATTGTTATTTTATTGGGGAATTGGGGGAGAGAACAGTGTTGGGGAATCGGGGAAGGGGAACAGACAAGTTGCTGTCCTTTTTGTTCTTCAGTCTAGTTGTGGAGGACATCGCTTCATTGGCCCATGTGGGTATTGTGATCATTGCGCTCTCCCTGGCTGAGGCAGATTGGTCGCCGGCCATTGGATGGCCGCTCACAGCCGCTCACGACAGCTCACGCTGGCTGCTCATGCTGGCTGCTGTCCACTCATGGCAGCTCAGCTCCAAGTGGAGCTGTTGTCCACCATCTTAGCTGTAGAGGGCACAGTGTCATTGGCCCATGTGGAATTCATACCAGCAGCCCTGCTGCTCAGAGTTCACGCTCCCAAGCCAACCCTTAACCAACGAGCCACTTGGCTGGCCCCACATTATTATTAAATGAACTATTTTTGCAAACAAACCTTCAAACCTGTAAATATTATTCTAATAGAAGAATTTCATTTTTCCAATGTCTATATAATGAAAAACTATTTTTGAAAAATTCAGTGCTTATATATGCAATATTAACATTTAAAAATCATTTTGAAAACATTTACATTATATACTTTATTATCATTTTACTAGAAATGAATTTCTCTCAAAAAATGAAGAACACAGGTCAATTATTTGATACATTTCTTGAAGTTACAAGTTTTTTTGGATGAAATAATTTCCTGATGCTAGTCCATACATAGATGCTTGAAAAACTGATGAGAATTTCAAGACTTAAATTGCAAGGCTCGGTTGGGTGTCAGGCTGGAGAATTTTTTTAGGTGAGGACTGGCATTAGGAAATTACAAAACATCTAATACATTCTAAGCTTTAGAAGATATCAAGGAGAAAAATAATTTACCTTCTAATAAAAATTTTCTAAATTTGATCCACTGAAGTTTTAACACAGGAACATTTTAGTTACACAACCTTCGTTGTTTTACAAAATTTAAAAAAAATGTTTAATTTTGTAAATTTAAATTAACCTCCTGATAGGTAATAATGCTGCTGAACTATGTTTGGAAAAATATAAAATATGAATAGATTAAGAATTGTTAAACTCTCAGCAGCATATTCACTTCTGTTTGATTTCTATCTGGAGCTATTATTATGAGAGAGGAGTTATTAACACTAATTTCAACTTATATGTGTATAGACATAACAACAGCTATTTGTTGTTAACACATGAAGAATGGATAAGTATGGATTTTATGCATTAGTTATATTTTTCTTGGATTGGAAAAATGGTAAAAAAGATATGGGAAAATGTCATTTTATTTATGTAGTTTAGATGAGTTTAAATTACCTTTTTATTTTTAAAAAAGGTTAACCTGAGCTAGATAGAAAGTAATGTCTGAGAAGCCATTGAATAGTTGAGCAATGAACAAATTCTCAAATTTGGATTCCAGTTTCCTAACTTCATACAGGTTTCCCCCACTATCTGAAAGTATACCATTCCTATTATAACTTTTGTAAGCCATGCTGGTGTAAAGTGAAGAAGCAATTACCATTAATTTATATGGAAAAAGTTTTGAGTGTTTTTATTTATTTTTTATTTTTATTAATTTTTTTAAAGATTTTTTTTTATTGGGGAATTGGGGGGGGAACAGCATTGGGGAATTGGGGAAGGGGAACAGACAAGTTGCTGTCCTTTTGTTCTTCAGTGTAGTTGTGGAGGGCATCGCTTCACTGATCCATGTTGGTATTATCATTGCGCTCTTCCCGGGTGAGGCAGATCGGTCACCGGCCACTGGATGGCCACTCCCGGTAGCTTATGGCAGCCAACTGCAGCAGGGGTTGCAGCCTTCGCTGTCGCTGGCAACTCATGGCAGCCCAGCTTCAGGTCAAGCTGTTGTTCACCATCTTAGCTGTAGAGGGTGCAGCGTCACTGGCCCTCATATGGGATCTGAACTGGGGCTCTGCTGCTCAGAGCTCGCATCCCAAGCCAACTCTTACCCATCGCGCCACTCGGCCAGTCTGTTTTGAGTGTTTTTAGACCCAAAATTCCACATGCACAATATCTTTACTTTGTTCACCACAATTGAAATGCTTAATTACATCCATTTTTCTGACATAACACCCTCACGAGCTCTCTTAGGCTTTTCTGATACCTTGGGACACATCTTGCTAAGGGATGCACAAAATATTAATAAATCAAGGTAAAGCACAGATGCTTACAGATACAGTTCAAAGCCATGGTGCCTTGATGCTGAGATGCTGGGTGTAGCTCTGGGGAAAGGAGCTTGGCAGTGCCACTCTCCCCGCTCACGGTGCCTGTTGCCTCTATAATGGCTCAGTGAACAAGAATGCTAAACGTTATTTTCGCTTTTGACCTTTTTTTTTCCATAAAAGCAGAAGTCATCTTCAGATTTCTTTCAGTTATCAAAAACAGGTGCTAATGTAGGTCTTTTGTAAAAGCGAACTTTTGAAAAGTGGAGGATACCTGTATATTCATTCTACCAGTCAGGCCCTAAAATCATTCTATAGGACTGTTTCATTGGAATATGGAATTATAGAATGTTTAGGGTAAGAGGGTCCTTAAAAATAATTTAACCCAACTTGACCTATATGGCAAGGCGATATATACAGACCTGCATGTTTGAGTTTGGAGCTAGAAATTGACAATGAGCTGAATTAAACTGCATAGCAAAGAGTTGAGAAATCTGAAGTAAATGGTTTGGATATCAGAGAAGAGGTAGATGAAAATTCCAGAGGCCCAGTGTAACATGAGGAAAGAAAGAAAAAGGGACCCTCCTGTCATGGGAGATTTGAAAGGAGGGACTTAAGAGATAGGACAAGCTGAAGAAGGTGATGTAGTGTGTTTTTTATCATGTAAACCTTCTTCTTGTCCCCTGTGAAATTTACAGCAGTTCTATATTTATCACTAATGCAAGTGGGTATTTTGGAGGGATGACTTACGGAGGGAGATGAGTGGACAATTGATATTTGGATTAGATTACTATTTTTTCTTTTTTATTAAAGTTTATTAGGGTGACAATTATTAGTAAAGTTACATAGGTTTCAGGTGTACAGTTCTGTAATACATCATCTATATATCACATTGTGTGTTCACCACCCAGAGTCAGTTCTTCAATAGATGGTAGGATAAAGAAGACATGATATATTGGGTTGTCGGAAACGTCATGATGCATTTTTGCAACGAAAAACACAGAAAAAAATGCATCATGACGTTTCTGACAACCGAATGTATACACAATGGAATACGTCTATGCCATACGAAATGATGCAATAATGCCATTTACAACAACATGGATGGATCTTGAGATTATCATGCTGAGCAAAATATGTCAGACAGAAAAAGTTGACAAAAATTTCACTGATATGTGGGATATAAAACTGAAAACAACAAAGGAACAAGACAAACCAATGAAGAAACAATAACTCATAGACACAGACAATAGTTTAGTGGTTACGAGAGTTAGAGGAGAGAGGGGTGGTAGATGAAGGTAAAAGAGATCAAATATATGGTGATGGAAGGAGAACTGACTCTGGGTGGTGAACACATGACTATTTTTTTATTTGCATTAAAAATGCCTGTATAAGTTCATACATTTTGGATAATTTGTTTTCTTATTTTATTTAATGGGAACTACATCTTCACAAGTAAAGAAAAAATTAAATTGCTTACCATGTTTCAATTGGTTAGTTTGATGCTTAGCAGTCTTTAATTCTTCTACCATTCTGTATTTTTTAGAAAGCTGTCCATGCACTTCATGGCAGGTAGGATCTGCATATGTCCATAGTTTTGTAGGAAGAATGTTGAGAAAGGATATTTCTGTCCTTAATTTTCTTTCCAAATGATTCCAAATTTCTCATATTTTGGAATGACTTTGGGTTAAGTGGTTATCACTGGAAGGTCTGTGTTAAAATACTGTGGCTATTATTAGACATAGATGTTACATCGTTATGCATATGTTTCACTTTATTTCTAAGGGAAAGTAACTCAGAAGTCATAGTCTATCACAAAAGGAGATGGCATAAAGGCTGGACCAAGAAGATGGCCAGATGGAGAGAAACCTGGTTTGAATGAATTGGTGAGAAGCTTCAGGAATCCAGAGGGTAGTAGGAGGGTGTAGGTTTAAGGTTATGATTAGGGTCATAAGAAAGTGGGGGACTGGTCCGAAGAGATATTTTATCTGCTTCAAAACGATGTATTTTCTATCCTGTCAAAATGAATGCAAAACAAAGGACAAAAGGGTTAAAGACTCAGATTTAACTCCCAGTTATTTATGTTTCAATTAAGTATTTTTTCTCTTCTAAATGATGAGTACACTACTATTCTTTTCATATGAAATAATTTTCTTAACTACTCTCTTTTTAAATTTCTCCTATAAAATGGGAAAGCATTTAAAAATCACCAGTGCTAGTTTCCTATTTACTTAAAAAACTAGAACCTGTAAGCCATATTTATAACTCTTGGTTTAAATGTATGCATTTATTCTCATGCCAGAATCCTTTGATGACTAAATATAAGAGTTTAAAAGTTTGAAGAACACAATATTTTGAAAAAACCAGCAATTATATAGTTTTATTCCTCTCAGTATACAATGTGCATGGAGAATTAGTAGAAGAAAAATGTGGGACTTCTTCCTTTGGGAATCCACAAAATGCAAATGTTAAAAGGTTACTTATTAAGATAGATTTTAAGCATGCAGATAGTGTTAAGAATTAAATATTAATTTCACAACTATCTACTAATCTTTAATAAGGATATACACATGGAAAACACCTTATTGGTACTATGGGGAAAAATTCAGGTGTTTTAATTTTTATATTTGAAAGCTATGGGATCTTCATGAAATACAGGAAAATCAATTCTCAGTTTTTAAAATCATGATGAATTTAATTTTTTTGGTTTTCTGTATTTACCATTGTATTACAACATGATATTGCAATGAAAAGTAGGTGGAGAAATGAATATTATTCTTTTCATTTGTTACATGAAGAATATGCACAAAGTATATGTGTACATGACAAGGCCTAATTTTGTGAACTAGTAATACAATTATATTCAATTACAAGGATATGTGATTGAGCAAGTCTTCCCTGGAGACTCATATAAAGAAAAGGCTAGGGTTAGACACTGACTTCAGATAAAAAGTGCCTACTCTTTCTCTGAAGCTAAAAGAAAAGTTGACATAATTTATCCAAAAGGGAATTATTTTCTCTGTTTAGAAAGTTAGAATGGTTTCCTTTTTGCATTTTTAATTTAAGTTTTTAGGCTTAAAAAAAAGATTTTCTCCAATGGAAATAATTTCATAGGCAGACATTCTTTTCTTTTCAGATGTGGCCTGAAAGACAAGCCTGGTCCATCACTCATGATAAAAGTATGTATACTTAATTACTATTATAATTATTTTAATTATATTATAGTATAATATATGTATAGTAACCTATACAAGTCAGAGCTTAGCTCTCTTAGTATGTCTTATTTCCAAGCGAGGTCGTTGGTTTGCCTAATTTTTGGAAATACTGAAAACTAAAATGTTCAAATGGTAAATCACAGGTAAAGAGCATGGTAATGAATAATAGGTACAGAGTGTTTAAACTCTTAGGTAAAATTTGATAAGATGTTTTACATAACTTGAATGAATTGACAAGGCCTTGTGGAGAAAACAGTTCCAGATGGCAAACATACGCAAGGGATTTGGTCAAACAATATTTTGACAAGAACATTATGAATTTTGTAATCACTTAGGAGCCAATGAAATACAAAGATTAGTCTAGTTAATAATCTACAATTATTGGTTAAAGAAGTATATTAGCACTAATTTCCCTCTATTCATCCTACCTTTTCTCTTTTTTTCAACCCCACAAGCCTTAGACACAATGAAGTGGGTAACTTTTATTTCCCTTGTCTTTCTTATCAGCTCTGCTTATTCCAGGGGTGTGGTTCGTCGAGATGCACGTAAGAATTCTATTTTTCTATTGTTTAAATGTATTTTATTGTCCTAGTAAAAAAAAAACGTTTAGTAAACCCTGCATCTTTAAAGAAGTTTTCCTTTAGCATTTATTTCTAGACTATGATGATATTTTGTATTTGTGAACCCACAGGAATTTATCTTACTAATATATTTCTAACATCCTAACTGAAAAAAAAATGGTGAGAATTGTTTAGTAGCTATAATTTCCTTTTGTACATGAAGGAACTTAGAGTGACTTAAACTTCACAGAATATAGTTGAAGATATAATTGATAACTTCAAATTCTCGAAGCCCTGTCCACTGTACCTTGATGTGTTAAGAAAACAACAAAACTTGTGTTATTAATCTTGTAAATAAAACTTGTATTATATTTTTCTTTTCAGACTGTCCTCTTTGTAGCTGTTAATAGACACTAACAGCATTAGATCTTATCAAAGTTTGAATATAAAGCTACAAATATTTAATGATTCAAATGATTTTTCAAATAGTATCATTGGTGATTGAATAGCTTTTGTTTAAAAGGACCCATAGTTCACTGTCATTTTAATATTTTCTGTAGGGATCAGAGCTCAATATTTTAGAGCAAATGAATACCTAATTCAAATGGAGAGAAACATAAAAAGTAATATCCCAATCAGTTGTTTTAATCAGACTTCAAATAAATCTTTTTTTTCCCCCAGACAAGAGTGAGATTGCTCATCGGTTTAAGGATTTGACAGAAGAATATTTCAAAGGCCTGTAAGTTAAAATACTGAAGAGTCAAATTTAATGTTTCTAATAGCATTGGTTATTACTTAAAAATTCTTATAACCCCCTGTCATCAGAATCCAGAGTAGAATTTTCTGCACTGGAGAAAATATTCTATTATCAGTGTTATCCAATATGGTAGCCACTGGCCGCATATAGCTGTTGAGTACTTTAAATATGGCAAGTTCAACTGAGGTACAAAAATTTAAATTGTGTTTAATTTTAATTTGTTCAACTTTATATAGTCACAGGTGGCTAATGGATACTATGTATTGGAAAGTGTAGCTGTGGCACTCTTATATAACATGTATGATGGGAAAGACTTTATTTAATATATGGTTTTTATTGCAGCACACATTAAATTTCTTTACCTAGCAAACAGATCTGTGGTTTCTTGAAAACATTTTAATATTTTTTAATCTAGTAAAAAAATGAAAAAAATAATTTATTTTTTTAAGGTCACTCTCATTCTGTAGCCTCATTAAATGAAATGTGTGTGTATGTGGATTTTGTTTTTTGTTTTAAATAGTCAAAAGGCCTATGTAATGCCCCTTGTCTTAACAATTAGATCTATTTAGAATACATTTTGCTTGTTAGTTCTATATGTGTGCATCTACTCACACATGTTTAAACATGGTGGAAATACATATCCTCTTTGCTTCGAAAGCCACATATGCCTGGTTAGGCCTCAGATGATAGCTGATGTGACTAGGCTTTCTGGATAATAGTAAGATATATAAAATATAGAACATATTCTTCTCTAATATAACAACCTACTTTATATGCGGATTTTATTGCACTACATTTTTCTATGTCGTTTGTTGCAGGGTGCTGGTAACCTTTTCTCAGTATCTCCAGCAGTGCCCATTTGAAGAACATGTAAAATTAGCAAATGAAATAACTGAGTTTGCAAAAACATGTGCTGCTGATGAGACAGCTGCTAATTGTGACAAGACACTTGTAAGTACAGTCTGATTTTGAATCTTAGTTCTTCTCTTAAGTAAGCTTGAGCATTTCAAAGGGAAAACAATCCCATTTTAGTTTTCTCAATTATTACTAAATGACCATATTTGTAAGCAACAGTCAAAAGTGGGTAGAGCTGTTGTTTTTTTCTGTGATAGAGACATGCTAGCTATACCCACAGTTTTAATAACATTTCTTTATGGAGACCACACACAGTGGTTATCGTGTATTTAAATGGAAAGTTTTTCATTTGTAAAAGTCTCTTTTTAAAACCTGAAGTTTGATTTCTTTTCATAGAGGTTAGTAGTGATAGCATGTTTTTTAATCTACAGAAAACACTTAACTGAGTTCTGCACTAATTTTTGTTACCTGGATAAAATAATACTACAGCTATGTATTCCTTGTGTTAGGGATATTTGTATTTTTACATACAATAAATTACTGAGACATTCATTTATTTTAAAGAACTTTTAGCTTTTGCTATTTCCAAAAAGGCCTTTAACATAAGAAAAGGTTAATGTTTCTCTTACTACTAGATTTGTATATACTTTTTTGGGGGCAAGTCCATTTTTTAATTACCACTTAAGTTTTTCCTTCTCTTATTTCTCTTTATATGTATCTTTCTCTCTCAAGCCAGAATCAATACTTTAATTCCACACAATAATATGGCTCTATATATGAATTTTTAAAAATGCATTTTTTGAAAATTAATAAATTCTGTCTTGAGCAGTATATTTTCCCTGGAATTACAATTACTTCCATAATAAAAATTAATAGTGATGGAAAGGATTCATTTAATGAAATGTGCTTCGAGGCAAATATTTCTAAAACAAAAAAGTTCTTTATTTTAATGCAATATCAATTAAAATACAGTGTGTTGTGTTACTCCTCGGTTTTTGAATGGTATTTACTAAAAAAATGGACATCTCACAAAACAGATCAAATGAGAAACTATCTGAACACTTTTCTCCCTAATGTGAATTTGGCTGCTCCTTAGAGGATTATTTTTGCCTGATTTTTAAATTATGATTGCTCTCCTAGACTTTAACCTCAAGTGGAAATTAGAGTAACATTTATTCCTTAAAGCCATTGACTGTCTTTTTTGCCTTTTTGTTTTTCTACTATAATTAATAGTGTGACAGTTAATTCTTAAAGCATTACACATAGATAGTCAAATCAAGGAAAACTCTCTCCAAACCTGCGAAAAAAGTGGATTTTTATATGGTTTCCGAACCAAGGTTTACCAGTATATTGCATTTTTCACACTATCCTTTGGGTATAAAGACAATAAAATACTGCCTAGCAATTTGAAGCCTTCTGTCTTCCATTTAGCATACTCTTCTTGGAGACAAGTTGTGTACGGTTGCATCTCTTCGTGCCACCTATGGAGACATGGCGGACTGCTGTGAAAAACAAGAGCCCGAGAGAAATGAATGCTTCCTGAAACACAAAGATGATAACCCAAATCTCCCTGCACTGGTGAGACCAGAGCCCGAGGCCCTGTGCACTGCCTTTCAGGAAAATGCACAGAAGCTTTTGGGAAAGTAAGTAATCAGATTTTTAAGCTTCAAAATGAAAAATTATGAAATAGTTCAAGACTTACTATAACAAAATATTTTCAACATTAAGACTTAGAAGCTTTTGTTTTAATGGCAGATTTTGAAGAAGTAATATTTGATACTATAAAATTTTAGACAATAAAAATTTGATCAAAGATCTTTTGGAATTCATTGCAACAGGATATGATCTGTAGGAAAAAAATTGAGATTGATATGTATTACAACATTATGAAGATATATGTTTAGTTATTCTCAGAATTAATTTTATTTTAGTCAATAATCTTATATCACCAATATTTAACTATTTTATGTGTATGTGTGTGTATATATAATTTATATATATGTTTAACCTTTTCATTGACTTAAAGAATGATAAAGGCAAGATCATCATGTGCAAATGGAGCTTAATGCGTAAATGAGATGTCTTTGGGTTTTGGGGAAAATATTGATTATAATTGTTCCTGTAATGCTGTTTGATTAATTGTCTGTTCTCTTAAAAAAAAAATCTAGGTACTTATATGAAGTTGCCAGAAGACATCCTTACTTTTATGGCCCAGAGCTCCTTTTCTATGCTCAAAAATATAAGGCAGTTTTAACAGATTGCTGCCAAGCTGCTGATAAAGCTGCCTGCCTGGGACCAAAGGTATGCCACAGAAGAAGTATAGAACCAGCTCAGCTTCAAACTTTGATTTAGGGCATCTTATGGCTAGATTTAGGGAAACTAAATCCCTGATATAAACTTCTTTACTTGGCTAAAAAACTCTTCCTCACTCTTATCCATCCCAGTTTTGCCAAAATGGATTGATAGAGGGAATTACCGTGTCTAAATATCCCTCCTCTTTTTATGGTGCTGGTCATTATAGTGAAATACAGAATCTCATTTGTAAAATTGTGCAGCAAAGGACCACAGTTCTTTTTTATCTTTTCCTGATCCTTTCTTATTGGGGAGGGAATTCAAAGTGGAGAATTTCACTGCATCTGGAAGTCTGGATTTATTAATTCATTCTATGAATATTTATTATATACTGCATCATATTTTCTAAGGTGTTTATTGATGTGAGAGTTGATAGAAGAGGGATTGAAATGAATGATATGCAAAATTAAGAAGTCAGCAAAATTATAGTCCCTAGGATATGAGTGTACTCTGTTCTTCCACCTTTTCCTTCAGTCCCCTTTTCCCTGGCAATGCCCACATTCTGGTCTGTAACTACCTAGAGGCTTCCATTATGACCACATTGGTTTTCCCTCTTTCTACGTAGTAAAATAATGACTTGCCTATAGCGAATGCTTAGGAATTTAGGTGTACATTATCTCTTTAAAATTTAATTTGACTTAGTCTCACCTGAGCTTCTGAAGGGGTGTTTCATGTAGAATTTTTTTCTTAATATTTTCAAAATTATTTCTTTTTGCAGCTGGATGCTTTGAAGGACACAGTACTGACTGCATCTGCCAAAGACAGACTCAAATGCTCTAGTCTTGAAAAATTCGGAGATAGAGCTTTCAAAGCATGGTAATTTGAATTTAGTTTTGTGCTACATAATGATGTAAATGATGATGGTTCAGTTGACAACATTGTATATTTATATAGCTTTTCACACAGCATTTTCACATACATCTTTTTGGTTATCTAAAAGGTAGAAATTTAACAGAAATGAAAATCAGAGCATAAATGACAATTTGTCATTATTTTTATCATATTTTTTTCAAAGTAGTCGAAGAGTTCAGAGGGTATTTTTTTTGTTGTTCTTATAGGACAGGTATTTGAACTTCTATTTATTTATAAAGACTAGGGATTTTATTCTAATGGTCCACTATTTTTATAGAGTTGTAGTCAGAGTCTTTTATTTATTTTTATCTCCTCCTGTCTCCTGCAATTATCTAAAGTATTTGATTGTCCTTTTATGTTCTGATAATTAAATTCAGCCATTAAGGTTACTTCTCATTTTCTCATAGCTCCAGCTATGTTCTTAATTTCTTTTTTTAAACTTGGCCTCTATTTTTATATTACTTAGCTAGTTCTAGGAATATCCTTAAATATCTGAGCAACAACCCCCCTCTCCCACTCCTCACCTGCTAGTCAACAATTAATCAACACAAACAGAGATAAACTGAAAACAACAGACATGTTGCAAAGTCTTTAGAAACTATCATTTGAACTATCTTTGCTTGTCACCTCTACCATCTAACCACCAAAATCAAACAAATAAATAAACAAAACAACCCCAATGTAAAACAATACAGTTAAACACACTGTGATTGGTTTGGGGGAAGAAGTATCTTTCATCAGATTTAAGCAACTGTGAAGTGATCTGTGAAAGCATGTGAATATTAGCATTTTGCATCTTGTCATAGGGCTTAGAGACTGTGCTATATCAATTTCTTGGTAAAAGTATGCTTAATCAAAACTCCCTAATTTTGTATAAGTTATGAAACTTTTTTGTCTTGTCCTTCAGAAGTCAGGGAGAATGCATTTTAATTGTAAAAAAAAAAAAAAAAAAAAAAAAAAAAAATAACTTGAGTTTGTATGGCACTCTCCAGTTAATCAATTTCTTGGTAAAAGTATGCTTAATCAAAACTCCCTAATTTTGTATAAGTTATGAAACTTTTTTGTCTTGTCCTTCAGAAGTCAGGGAGAATGCATTTTAATTGTAAAAAAAAAAAAAAAAAAAAAAGAAAAAGATAACTTGAGTTTGTATGGCACTCTCCAGTTAATGAAATGCTTTTATATGCATTATCTAATTTAATCTTCATGACAATTCTTTCATTTGGCATGCTGCTGTGACTCTGTTAGGGGCTGCAGCTCAGACATTCTAAATAACTTACCTAGGATCACACTCCTAAAGCAATCAAGTCAGACGTGGGCTCCAAGCCTGATGCTTCTATGTATGTCACTTTCTGTAGAATCCCTTTTTGATTTTTGAGTTTATGAATTGCTGGACTTCTTTCTATCCACCACACACTCTTACAATGGATACTCCTGCCCTAAGGAAACATTTTGCCCTAAGATAACATTTGGTTCAGAACTAGCACTAAAACAAGAACTAATGAATTTTACAAATTATATTTATGTTATTTTGTCCTGAGTTTTCTTGTTATAAGTAGTATTTTCCTAGTGCTTTCACATACAGTATTGCATGTTCATAAAATTTTCATGGGGGAATTTTCCTTTTAGGACCGTAGCTCGCCTAAGCCAAAAATTCCCCAAGGCTGATTTTATGGAGGTTTCAAAGCTTGTGACAGATTTGACCAAAATCAACAAGGAATGCTGCCATGGTGACCTGCTTGAATGTGCAGATGACAGGGTAAAGAATTCTCAGTATTCTCTCTGGTAGCTTACATATTTCAGTTGCTAGAATGAATTCGTTTAATATAATGGTGACGGCTGGCAGTGAATTGAAATTGTCTTCTCTGCCTAATCTGCTCAGTCCTTTCCCTGCCTTGTGGTACTTTTTTTGGGGGGTAAACCTGGCTATCCCACTCACTAAATTATCTGATAAACACTTTCACTAATTTGTAATCCTTGTCAGTCACATTCTAACTGAGAACAAAGGCTTAAACTGAAGTAGGGCAGCTACAAAGGTAGATTTCTAAGATTTTTTTGGGAGGTGGGCAGAGTTGGAGAAGAACTGGTACCTGAAGAGATCTTTGGAAATTATGTAAAATTATGTAATCCCCCCCCCATATTCTCCCTTAATTAACTGTGTTAAATATACAAATATTGGACATGATGTCTCTTTTTCCAAAACTTCGGTATGTGACCAGATACCAGAATTAATCTGTCATAACATTTTCTGGAAATTTTAAGGCAGATATTTTACATGTGTAAGTAAGGCCTGTGACTATGATCTTGACTAATTTTTCAAAAATCTCTCACACTTTATTTAGTTATTTGGTTTCAAAATGCCTGCACTTAATTTGGGGAATATTCTGAAAAACAGTACTGGGTTTTATTAAAAAACTTAAATGCCTTAGCAGTAAAAATCTAAAATTAATAAATAACTGACATGGTCCCCTGTTACTGACTAGTTTTTTTAATCGAGTGGAAATGCTTTAGTTGTTCTATCTGAGTCTCCAGGCTTAGGAGCACAGACTGACAATGTTCAGAGAAGGCAATGTGTCTGTTCTTAGAGTCCAATGGACGTGTTTCACCAACAATAAAAGTCTGGAGAGAAAGTGTAGTGATGTTAATTTTATGTTGAACAATTTTCATCAACTTGCTTATAGATGGATCTTGTCAAGTATATATGTGACAATCAAGATTCAATCTCCAGTAAACTGAAGGAATGCTGTGGTAAGCCCGTGATGGAAAAATCCCACTGCCTTCTTGAGGTGGAAAATGATGATTTGCCTGGTGACCTGGCCCCGTTATCTGCTGATTACGTTGATGATAAGGATGTTTGTAAAAACTATAAGGAAGCAAAAGATGCCTTCCTGGGCACGTAAGTGGATTAGGAATTATCCTTTCATAGCTTTTATATGGTCTGAGGGTTTAGGATGCTATTCTAGACTTTCCTTTGGAGTTGTTATAATTTCCATGTTGCCTACAATTCTTTTTTTTCCTTCCCTTTGCCAGCCTTTACATTTTTTGAAAAAAAATTAATGGGTTTTAAAAAATTGTACTAAAATAATAACTGTTTATGGCAAAATCAAAATCATTAGAAAAGAGTACAAAGTAATAAGTACAAGTTTCTATTTTTAGCCCCTCCTCTCCCCCCCCTCCCCATTCTTACTCCTTAGTGGTATTTCTGGAAATACCTCTACAGTTTGTGTATACATAAATTATGTACGTGTTCTTTATTTATTCATTCAAAGATTATTTATTGAACCACTATAACATATATGTGTGAATATACATAATACATCTTTATATCTGTCTACCCATCTATCTGTCATCAATCATATATCTCTCTATCTCTTGGCAACAAAGAAGTATAAAGAGAAGTGTGGAGTTTGCTAACAGGTGCTTTATATTTAGAAAGATCAGAAGTCCAGTAGCATGGCAAGGCAGCATACAATTAAATGCCAAAATAAATGATTATGTGTAATCAGTACGTGTGGTGATAAATTTTGCATTTTTATTGTTAGATTATAATAGTATTTTGTGCACTAAATAATATTTCATAAAAGTGTATACTCTTCAATATTTCACTCTGGGAAGAAAAATAAAGTTTTAAGAATGTATCTCTATTTATCTGTCAGAAGCCTTTTTGAGGTATAGTCCAAATCAAACAAAATATACATAATAAGTGTCATCAAACATTTAAAATATGCCAGACAGTGTGTGTTATGCATAGATTATGTCATGTGTTTCTCACAATCTACTTTATGAGATAGATGCTATTATTATCCCCATTCTAAAGAGGAGGAAACTGAGGCTGTGATAATTTTAATAAATTGCCTAAGGTGATACAGTAAAATAAGTTGAAGAGCCAGGATTTAAATGAAGGTAGCTTTATCTCTGAACCCCTAGCCTTTAGCCACCAAGCTTTACTGCATGGGGTTTATTTAGTCAAATTGAGACCTTTGAGATATAAGCTTCTTTTGTGGTTATTTATGTTAGTTTTCTTGCTTATTTGTTCAACAAAAATGTATTGATTTTCATCTTAATTAGGTTTTTGTATGAATACTCAAGAAGGCACCCTGAATACTCTGTTTCATTGCTATTGAGACTTGCCAAGACATATGAAGCTACACTGGAGAAATGCTGTGCCACCGATGATGCCCCTGCATGCTATTCTAAAGTGGTAGGTTTCTCAAAGGAAAAAACAAAATGTAGCTCTTTGGTAATTCCAATAACAAGAAAAATAATGCAAAACATTATATAGTGCGATTTAGATATTTTCTTGAGTTGGTTTCAATTTTGTGCTCTTAAACATTTTAGGGGAAAAAAATAGCCTAAAACAGAATGGTTAATAAAACCTAGAATAGTTTAGAAAAAAATACCTGAAGAGAGCAATCTCTAATTTTATGAAATCTCAACCATGCCTTTCTCTTTTTTACACTCCTGAGAACAAAATAAGGTAAAGTAAATTAAATGTTAATTAAAAGATTTAACTTAGATATAAAGTTAGCCTGATTCCAAGATTTATCAAGTACCAAGAATTAGTATCTTAAAGGAAGGTTGTGAAATCTGTTCATTTAGAATATTTTCAAATTTTTTTGAGAAGGCTTAGGAATGGTTTGACAAGAAATTAAGTAAGAAGAGGAAATCTGTTCTGGAGGAGTTTTAACATATTTTAGCATGTTTAGGATATTTAGCACTTTTAACTTATATAGTGGTTTCCAAACTTTTGAATCAGAAGAAAGTCATTCTTTCCTCTATGAAGAAACTGCTGTATGCCAGGTACCATGCTGGAACTGATGACCAAGGTAAAATCTCTCATTTTGGAGAGCTCAGAATCCAACCGGAGAGATGGATTGATAATAATAATACTTACAATCATAACTATCACTTATTGAGCTTTTATTATGTTCTGGACACTGTTTTAATTTCTTTAACTCAGGTGGCTTACAGAGTAATTCTCTGAAGTGAGCACAATCTTCTTCCTCATATTAGAGATGAGGTTTCTAAACCTTGGTGATTGGAAGTAAAGTTGCACAACTAGAAAATAAGTCAGATGGCCTGGATTAAAGGCCAGCAGTCACACTCCAGAGCTTGAATATTTTTAATCACTTATACTATACAGTTTGTATATTTTATAATAGCCTCTGGTCCTCAGGTGGAATCCTGTAAACACAATTCTTTTATCTTTCAGTTCGATGAACTTAACGCTCTCGTGGAGGAGCCCAAGAACTTAGTTAAACAAAACTGTGAGCTTTTTGAACAAGTTGGAGAGTATGGCTTCCAAAATGCGTATGTATTTTTGTTTACTGACTAATTTTTTTCTTGATCAATTTGTAATTATTTGATTTATTATATAGATCACTTGTCATATAATTTTTAATCTTGAAAATACAGTATATATTTATAATCCCTCTCTATCAAGAAAAGCTGGAGAAGGAGATAAAATAGTTGATGGGATGAAGGGGCTTATATCTGAGTGCAGTTTAAAAAACTGGCCTCTTGAGACTGGGAGGGAAAATACTAAATCTTGGGATATAAGAACTGAGGATGCCCTGTGAAGGTTATGGAATACTTTATTGGCAAACAAAATTCAGCAATGCTATACAAAAGAAATAGTTGGCCTTGCATAGCAGTAGCTCAAGAAGTATTGTAACATATAAGTTGATAGACTAATGCCCTGATCAAATAGAGCCTTATCTATGGAGGTAAAGATAATAAGGGACACATCATTAGGTAGATATTTATTGTTCAACTTGCACATGTCAGCAGTCTTCTAACTGTGGGTGCTAGGGAACAACAGTTAGAACCACAGTGAACAAGCCTCTTCCCTTGAGTAGATTACAGTCATACATCGACTTTCAATGGTGACTGGCATTCTTAACAAATGATTGTTATATGTTAGACACCATGCCAGGTTGATTACATACTTTATTTCTTTTAATCTTGCACCATCCCTATTGAGTCAGGTATCTTTCCTCCCATTTTATAGATGAGAAAATTCATTTGTATCCTTCAAATTTAGCATAGTGCTGATGTATATTAAGCTCTCAGTGGATTTTATTGAAAGAAAGAAGCAATTAATAAGTACATAAATGTCACTGAACTATAGTAAGTTAAGTCACCTTCCTAACATTATACAACACAGGTGCAATTCAAAGTTAGGCTTAACTAGTTACTCAGGACAAGGTCTTCCCCCACACTACCCCACCAACCTGGAGATGGAGATAATTTTATGAATGGAAATCATTTAAATTGATTTTGGCTAAATGTTCTTTGCTTTATGTACTATGTGAGAAAAAAAAAGTTTTTTGCTTGGCTGAAAACACCTGGAATGTTTTGTTACAGGCTCATAATCCGATACACCAAGAGAGCACCCCAGGTGTCAACTCCAACACTTGTGGAAGTTGCAAGGAATCTAGGAAAAGTGGGCACCAAGTGTTGTACGCTGCCTGAATCAAAAAGAATGGGCTGTGCTGAAGACTATGTGAGTCTTTTAAAATCTAATAAGTTAATAATGATGAATTTTTTGCCTTTGGATATTGACAAAGCTAACTTTCAGAAGCAGGAGTGAACTAACGTGTGTGTGTGTGTGTGTGTGTGTGTGTGTGTGTGTGGTAGTGAAAGCCAGGACTTGATCCCCTATTATCCTTACCATCAGAATGAAAATTTAGATAAGATTCCAAAGATGATAAGAAGCTGTTTTGGAAAAATTCCATGAATTTTCAATGTTGCATCCTGGCATTTAAAATTTTTTCGCTTTCCTTGCATTTTTTCCCCTAATGTATCAGTATAAGGCTGGTTTTCTGCCACTTGAACACATACCTTAGGGCTCACCTCAAATTATTTTAATCAATTATTTTCGCAAGTGAATTATTTTTAAAACGTAGACACTTAAAAAATACTTTTTAATGTCCCTTATTATTTGTAGTTCTAAACATAAGCAAATCACTGCCTCAAATCAACCTTGGATTCAGTGTTGTTAGTTAAAATACAATGATTCATTTGGTCCATTGGAAAGTAGGAGTTCATGGAAAACTTTTAATTATGATTCTTTTGAATTTCTGCTCTCCTCCTTGGTCTTTAGCTGAACGTAGTCCTGAACCGATTGTGTGTGTTGCACGAGAAGACACCAGTGAGCGAAAAAGTTACCAAATGCTGCACAGAATCCTTGGTGAACAGACGGCCATGCTTTTCTGCTCTGGGAGTCGATGAAACATATGTTCCCAAAGCTTTTAATGCTGAGACATTCACCTTCCATGCAGATGTATGCACACTTCCTGACAATGAGAAACAATTCAAGAAACAAACGTGAGGAGTATTTCATTACTGCTTGCATTTGTAGTCTTGATAGTGACAACTATACATTGAAATGAGTAACTTTTCCTGAAGTACTGTGATTATATTCCTTATAAAAGATTATTTAAGTATTGGCCTTATTAAGGTGATAAAAATGTCAGGAATAAAATGATAGGCTTTTGTTATCTTAGAAAAACAAATAGCAAAACCCCCCAAACAAAACTATATTATAATCTTGCCTTGAAGTCCTTCAGAATAATCTTGTGAATAAAAGCTTCAGTAGAATAATATCTTAGGACAGGTCCAGTAGAAAAAGCTGATCAATTAACTGATGCATTTGTTCAGATAGCAAATTCATTAGTAGAAACCACAGAAGAATTTATTTCTAGGCATAAAGGATTATTTTAAGTTTGTTCTATGAAAACCCACAGGCAAGATAAACCCCCCCAAGATTTAGCTTTTGAGGATGGAATTTTGATGAAAAAAAATGTAGAAATGTGAGTTCTGAGGCTTGACTCCCTACTGCTGTCACAAGGGGTTAGAAATGCAATATTAAGTTGCTATTATCTCTGGTGGGTTCTGATCATGGCCGTAGACTTAAGAGAAATATTGCAAAACCTATTGTGCCCATGCGACTCTCTCTAGCACTATAATCTCTGCAGATGTCAATGAAAGAGAACAACCAGCTCCCATGAGTTTGGATAATTTGATTTCCCATGGCCTCCCCACTCTTCACTTAGAATGGGCCAAATTTCAAAGGCCAAATATAAAGATTCTCAGATTAGAAACTTTTAAATAGAGTCTAAGATAATTAAGCTTTTTAAACATCCTTTTTTAGCTTTTAAATCACTGTAAACTTCAATGTGGCATAACTTTCAAAATCTGAAAAATTTCTAAATGCAATGACATAAGTCTTTCCAAAGATTTAGCTGAAAAGAGATTGGTTGACACTAAACATGTTTAGCAATTTACATTGATGATTTCATTCGATCCTTCCACAAATCCTATGAAGGTAGATTTTATTTTCCTCATTATGCCAATGAGAATGTTGGAGCTTACAGTGGTAAACCTGGGCCCCCAGCTCAGGCTTGCCTGGCTCCAAGACTTACAATCTCAAACAACAGCATTACTCTCTTTACCATCTCCATTTCTCTTTATGTGAGTAACCGTTTCCCTGTTTTGTTCTGTTTTTATTCAATGCAGTGCACTTGCTGAGCTGTTGAAACACAAGCCCAAGGCCACAGAGGAACAACTGAAAACTGTTTTGGGGGAATTCACAGCTTTTATGGAGAAGTGCTGCACAGCTGCTGACAAAGAGGCCTGCTTTGCTGAGGAGGTACTGGAGTTGTCTTCATTTTAATCTATCTAATTTCCTTTGTTGTTGCATCTGATCAGGCTAGGGCTTAGGGGCTTATATATCTGCAGGACATTCTGTACATGTGGGACAGGAATCTTATTCTACATACGGTTGTCTGACAAAATGACAAATAGCTCTCTCTCTCTCTCTCTCTCTCTTTTAAATCTCCTGCTGCACTAGAGCATATTATTAAATGTTTGCTATATTTGTTCATTTTCCAAAGTCGTGATGTTTAAGAATACAGATAGAAGTATTTGGAAGTTCTGAAATCTTTTGGTAAAGACATCATTAAACCAAAACATTAATTTATTTAAGTATTTTCTTTAAAAGTGCTGGTTTGTGATTTGGTTGAATCTGAGTGCTTGATTTTACAGGTTAGTAGGGAAGTTTATATTTAAATGTGTCAGTCATTTAATATTTTCCCCTATGACTTAACAGTAATGTTTTTATTTCTCTGGGGACAATGAATGTCAATAGGTTTTCTTCTAGAGATTCTAGTACTAAGCTGGAATTAAATGATGTGATATATGTAAAATTACTTTGGTTTTTTTTTTTTAAGATTTTTTTTTATTGGGGAATTGGGATGGGAACAGTGCTGGGGAATTGGGGGAAGGAGAACAGGCAAGTTGCTGTCGTTTTGTTCTTCAGTCTAGTTGTGGAGGATGTTGCTTCACTGGCCCAAGTTGACACCATCATTGAGCTCTTCCCGGGCGAGGCAGATCAGTCGCCGGCTTCTGGACGGCCGCTCACGACAGCTGCTGGCCGTTCATGCTGGCTACTGGCTACACACGGTAGCCCATGGCAACCCACTGCCACAGGGGCTGCAGCCTATGCCGTGGCCGGCGACTCACGGCAGCCCAGCTCCAGGTTGAGCTGTTGTTCAGCATCTTAGCTGTAGAGGGCAGTGTCACTGGCCCTCATATGTGGGATCCGAACCGGGGCCCTCTGGCGTCCCAAGCCAGCTCTTAACCATCGCACCACTCAGCCAGCCCCGTAAAATTACTTTGTAATCACCAATGGCTGTATAAATGTTAATTTTTTATCCTGAATATAATGCTAATATTTTCTCCAAATCTGTCATTTCTTTGTATTCAGGGTCCAAAACTTGTTGCTTCAAGTCAAGCTACCTTAGCATAAAAACAACACAATCACCCTCCAAGCTTCTCAGGTAACTATACTCTGGATTTTAAAAAAGTAATTATAATAGTTATTATTAAAAAGCAAAGACCATTTGTTAAAAGCCACATAGACCAACCCCTGTTCTAAGCTCCTTAGTGGGATGTGTTCAGGCTGGAGGATATGAAATTGCATTTTTGTAGGTTAAAAAGAGGTGAGTGACAATGATTTTACAAGGTTCAACCTAATAGCTCAATAACAAAGTCATTTCATTGGAGAATATGATAGATCTATCTTATATGCATTTCTACTTAACAGTAAATAATCTGCTATAAGTTTGCAGTGTGTCAATATGCAGAGTTTTAATAAAATTTTCTCTTCTTATGACAAAAAGACCCACTTTAAAATTCAGATGTTTGACTATAAACATATTATATCCATTTTGGTTGTAATATTTGGGGGGAAATTAAAAAGTAGAATGAACTTGCATTTTTAAAACAAGTGTACAACTGTTTTTTAGCATGAATTATTTTCATACTGACTGTGATGTCTATTTCACGACTAGGTTTTAACTTATCCTTTGCCCACACAATAACACCTGTGAATTGTGCATTACGACAAGGAAGCAACTTTGAAGCTCTGGGAATTTGGTCATTTCAAAATGTGATTTGTTTTAGTCCTAAATGTCAAGATTTTTATTCCCAGAGGTCTAACTTGAAGAAGAAACCTTGTTTGTTTGTAATTAACTTAGACAAGAAATAGGTGTTAGGAAAATGACTCTGAGGAGCGAGGATGAAAACCTGTGACTTCGAAGCTTGAGAAGTCCAATGACATCAGTAATGAAGAGAGACTTTGCAATACTTACTGGGGTGTCCTTTCCCCTAGCCCAACAAAAGAATTCAGCTGCCATGAGTCTAGGGCAAGCTTGAATTATTATCATTGGTGGACATTGCAAAAAGACAGTCAAAGCAATTAGGCATTCATTTAAGTAGATTTGGATAACACATGCTATTTTACAAGCAGTACTTCTATTTTTTTTTTCAGCTTGCCCTGGAGTAAGAGAAAGAAAGAGAAATGAAGACCCAGAGCTTATTCATCTGTTTTTCCTTTCATTTGGTGTAAAACCAACAGCCTGTCTAAAGACCACAAATTTCTTTAAACATTTAGCCTCCTTTCTCTGTTCTGCAATTAATAAAAAAATAAAAATAATCTAATGTAATGGTTCAGGACTGTTGTTTTTCAAAGAAAGAATGCCATCCTGAAAATTTTGTAGGTTCTGTGAAAGTCCCACTGTTTTCTATTTCCTCACTTCAGTGGAGGACTTCTAGTTTCGAATGGGTTAATTAATTAAAAGAAACATTAATACGCTTCTGAGTTACGGACTGTAAACATTTGAAGTAATATTTTAACATTATGAAAATTCTGAATAAAAAAATAAAGATTGTGATACATGTAGGGCATATAAAACAGCTTTTAGTTACTATTAGAACTCTCTAAGCAACGTGAGGAACAAAGAAGATAGAGATGATTGTAAGGATAGTTAATTGAATGGGGGAAAAAAATGCTGATCCTAAAAGAAATGTAAGATATTGGGTCATAGGGAAAGTCATGACACATTTTTGCATTGAAAAACATAGAAAAATTCGTCATGATTTTCCTGACAACCCAATAGTTTAGGATGACAATACATGAAGAATATAAGAAGTTTAACAAGTTTGGAGTGGAAGAGAGGATTAGGAGACTTGGACAAAAGTACACTAAGGAAAATTAAGATGTTATATTTAATATCGGGCCTCTTTTCCCTGTCCCAGAGGTAACCACTGATATTAGACCATTATGTACGAATTTACATACTTAGAAGTCATTTATAGCCTTATTACTTTGTATATATTGTTTTATTTTTATAGAATTGGCTTCATAGTATACATGCTATTCCACAACTTGTTTACTTTGTCCCTAATAATAATGCTTTATAGTTTTAAGTATGAGGCTTGCAAAATATTTTGGTAATAAGTTTAAAAAAAAAAGGCTCTTTCCATATCTGGAATGTTACATTCCACACTCTGCCCCACCCCCACCCAACCTCCTCTTTGGCCTCATGTTGATTGTATCATATACTTGTTCACATTTTTGCAATCATCACAAATGTCAGAGAGCCTGGGAGGAGAGAACTGGAAATGGGTAGCTTGTTGAGGGTTCCGGAGACAGACTTAGAATATTTTGAGTAAGGCATTCCCATACACCTGGGCCCACATGGGGCTAGATATGAGTACCCGTGCCTGGATGGTATTGCAGGTCAGGCACTGAGGGGAGAATTAAAAGTTTTGGAGAAAGATGTTCCAAAATGCGGGACCCCATGAGCCTGGCTTCCCCTGCTTCCTGCAGGGCCAACCATTTCCAGAATTGCCCAGACATTTGAGCCTAAGAGAGATCCGGGAGCACAAGGGTCACCGTGCATCTGAGACGGTGGCCTCACAGGTACATTGTTCTGGCTGGCTAGCTTTCATAGTGTGTCTTTTGCTGCACAGTGCAGGAGATTGGCCACTAGAATGGTGTAGACACACTGGTGTGTGTGTGTGTGTGTGTGTGTGTGTGTGTGTGTGGTGTTCTTCTCATTTCCTATCAGCAGGTACATGATATCCAAATGATTTATCACTAGGGATGTTAAGATTGAGCACTTGGTTAAGGTAGTGTTTGCCAGCTTTCTCCACTGTACAGTTATTACTTTTTCCCTTACTACATCTATTTTTGGAAGCAAATCACTAAATCCAGTTCACACTCAAAGGGAGGGGAGGAGGAGAAGAAGTTCTTGGAAGGAGGAATATCAACATATATATTCAGAATTCTTTTGTACAAAAGATTTGTCACCTCATTTATCTATTTATTCAATTATTTATATCACTATGAAGTCACATATATTTATTTTATACTTTGGGTTATAACTCAATGCTATCCTATTTATTTTGTGACTTTAATTCTTCTAGCTCTGGCTTTTGGGGGTTCTCAAGTTGGCTGCTTATGCCCCTTTGACATGCCCCTAAACTTTGTTGAATTCTTCTTAAATTCCTGGCGTTATGAGTGGATTCAGGCTCGTCTTGCATTTCCCCTTCCCTAGACCTGTAAACTGCCATTTTTTTCAAAGAGCCCTGGTTCTGTTTAATACCGAATGGTATAAGAAACAAAGTTCAGAGCACTGGGTGTGCTCACTCCTGATGGGATAGCACTACTTCTAGACTGATTCAGGGAACAGTGCTAAGAAATGTATGTTTGTATACTAACCCACGTACGTACACATGCCTGTAATTATTTCTGTGTTGATTGTTCTGTCTATCCATCTGTCTATCCATCAGACAGATGAGCTAAATAAGGCTCATACTGATGTCTCTGACTGCTGCAGAACCCCAGAGTTTACCTGAGCCTCCCCCACCTTGCTTACTTGTAACTTCCTTTTTGATGGTGAGAAACTGGGCTCCCACTATCTATCATCCATTTACTTATTTGTTCAGCTCCAGGATACATGTGAAGGAGTTTTAGAATTGTTGACCCATCCCTTCATGAGAAACAAATTTACAACTAGAGACAGTGTTTATGTACAGTTCCTTTTGTCTTTAGCTTTATAGTTTCCAGTCAAAACATCATTTCCCAACATTACTTAGATCAGCTCTATTTTCCCCCTACCTTCTTCAGTGAGATTATAACTGATGAGTTTTGGGTGACTCACTCACGTTGGACACAAGGTAAGTTTGGGGTCTGGGCTGTTGATTGACTTTTGGGGTGATCTGCATGTGTGGGCAGCTGTTTCCTGCGTTCCAATAGAGCAGCCTCTGTCAACAGTACACAAAGGTGGCAGGGTGCTCCCTGACACTGGCACCCAGGGTGATCACTCCAGTTCTTCCACAAACTTCACATCAAATGTCATGCAGTCTTCAGGGATGGACATGTCCATCTCTTTCGAGGGCTTTGGAGGCCATTACTCTGTAACGCCCCTGGGTCCTTTCAGTTAATGTCCTCTTGTGCCTCTGTAAATGTGGTCACATTGTCATATTGTGCTCCCCTGGTCTTAAGCCCTGTCAAGCATGCCTCACAGGAATGGGAGCACTCTGCATGCTTCATGACAAGCCCCTCACCTATTGTCCTTGTTGGTGGCTGTGTGTGGAAGGCCGGGGTGCAGTTAACATCGGAAGAGATCACGTTCTGTAAATGCAGTGATGATGGTCTAAGAGTTCAGGTTGGTGGCTGTGTGTGGAAGGCCGGGGTGCAGTTAACATCAGAAGAGATCACGTTCTGTAAATGCAGTGATGATGGTCTAAGAGTTCAGGAGAAAACACAGTTGGAAGATGTGTTTATGCTAAGAAAATGTAATGGTAAATTTAAGATGACCAGAGACTTGTATTTGTGGTTATCATCAATGAAGTACAGTGATCATTTAAGAGCCACTGGGAGCCAGAATTCATGGTGACACGATGGATGATGCATCATCATGGATAATGATATAACTAGTATTAAGTTAAATAAATGATAATAGAGAACTACCGAAGGAAGAAGATTTATTTGTTTCAATACAAACAGGCTCCAAAGAGCCATTGCATCATGAGTAATAACAGCACTGCTATCTTTTTCTTGAGATAGCAGATATAAAATTATCCAAGAATGAGATGCATTTGATAATAAAGAAGATAGTACCAACAAAGCGAATGTCCTGAACATGATAGGAAGGTACATAGAGTGCCTGGACATTAAGAAGAATCTTCATGTGCACAGATTGGACAATAAACAAGTATGTATGTGTCGCTTCTCGACTCATTATTCAAAATCTTAACTGATAAATTAGTATGCTTCACATTGACTCATGCTGGTGTTGCATAAATCCAGAGTACATAATAAATGTAGGATAAAATGTGAAGCGTGCACCCTGAAGTTAAACAATAAGGGCTCAGTTATTTTTATTACTATTGCTAACAATTTTAGGCATTTGGTTTGTGAAGGAGCAGTTGAGAGTGTGATAAGATTTCTGTTTTATAGCATATGTGTTGAATATATAGAAATTACACATGAAATCACATCATTTCTGCCCTTCCCTTCTCACCTAACAACTCTCTTTGCTCTTCTTAGTCACATTATAACGTGAGTCACTATTTTTCCAATCTCTTTTTTCACCCTCCTTTCAATATTCTAATCAGCTTGAATTCCATACTATTCATTAACACATCATGCTTTTTCATGCATGCGTTTTCCTTCTGCCTGGGATATCTTTCTCTCTATCTGCTTAATTCAACTCAAAGTTCACCTTCTTTGAGGAAATGTCGCTACGTAGTTATCTAGTTCCTTTTCTGATGCCCCTTCTCCCTTAGAACATGAGTTATTACAGCTTTCACATTTTATAACAATGGTGGATTTTATTAACATACTCATTTTAAATATGAAAATCTGAGTCCTAGAGCTGGAATTTGAACACACATGGCTCAGACTCCTGAGAGCAGGCTCATTTAATGGTATCAGCTCATTTATATATCTTCCTCTTCAACTAGATAGCTTTCCTCACCAAAGGGGACCATGAATTAATTAGAAGTCCATGTGTCTCACTTGGCACTTAGCATAACCTGATACATAATGAGTATTTAATAAAAATTAGATGAATAAATTGATTTATACTATGTGCTGTAAGTATTCTAAACTACAAGTCACAGGATCCTGCCTTATAACAATATCTTGGATTTCCAAACTGTAAATATAGTAAATTAAATATTATGCAAATTTGAATCATGCAAGTTTGTGCTTTAAGATAAAAATGATACATTCTATTTAAAAATATGAAATAATGAATATTCTCCCAAATTAAAATACATCAAGAACTACATGTTCAAAACTGACAGACATAGTAATATTCCATAAGATGATGTCACTTTTAGATCAGTTCAACTGATCTAAAATTATCCAAGTTATCTCTCTTGTGTGAGTAACTGATGAATAAATACATGAATACTTGTATGACTCCAAAAAAAGTATTTTATTTAATTCACGTGGACCTCATATAATTTTTTTAGCACTAGACTGTAAGCCATTACTTGGACAATATCTGAAAAATACAGCATGCAAATGAAAAGATGATTTTTCCATACTTACTCTTTATATCCATCCATTCAGGTCTTACTCAGGTCTTTTTGTTGCAAATTTCTTCATTTACTCACATAGTCAATTGCTATCTGGACCTTAGATACTGGTTCCTTAAAAAGCTGGTCTTAAGAATCTCAAAGGAAGAATTGAATTAAGGAGCAGTATTACTAAAGAATCCGGAGTAGTATCACTGGAGGGAGGTTTCTAAGTGACAGAGAATAGAAATCTATCCTACTTGGGGGGGTGAAGGCCCTTACCCACCTCAGGTGGAGTAATTTGCTTGGTGATTTAAGGAGTCACACAGTGGAGTATCAGAAGTCATAGATATCTTCTAGTGATGGAAGGGGACATCAACAGTTTCAGATAAACTTAGCTCATGTTTTTGGGCTTGGTACTAGGGCAAGAGGCTATAATGGAATAGACTGCAGAGTGAGCTCCAGTGACTGTTAAGAATATGTGCCAAAATTAAGATGACTCTACACTATGAGAAGGATGATCCCTGATTTCTTTTTTAAATTGCAATAAGAAAAAAATATGTAGAATATCACAAACAATATCTGGGCACTCACTCCACTGCTTCTTTCCAGTGCTGAAGAATTGGCTCCTCCATATTTAGAACAATATTGGATGAGAGAGCTGGCCTCCCTAACTGTGATGTGGTGGACAATGAATACAATGCTTGAGACAAAGCTGATTCAACGCAAAAATGATTGCAAGGTATCAAGGATGGGAATGGAGATGTGCTCTGACTCATTTTATTACCTTTCTCATGACTGAAATTGTGAGGTCACAGTGCCATCACTCACAACTTTCTTTTTTAAAAGATTTTTATTAAAATATAGCTAACATACAACATTATATTAGTTTCAGGTGTACACCACAGTTATTCAACATTCATATATTTGAAGAAGTGATCACCATGATAAGTCCAGCAACCATCTGACACCATACTATGCTATCACAATATTATTGACTGTATTACCCATGCTCTACATGACATCCCCATGACTTCTTTGCTTTATACCTGGAAATTTGAACAGCTTATTCCTTTATCTTCTCCCCACCTTTTTTAAAAAAATATTTTTATTGGGGAATTGGGGAGATGGGAACAGCGCTGGGGAATTGGGGGGAGGGGAACAGACAAGTTGCTGTCGTTTTGTTTTTCAGTCTAGTTGTGGAGGACGTTGCTTCACTGGCCCAAGTTGGCACCATCATTGCGCTCTTCCCGGGTGAGGCACATCGGTCACCGGCTTCTGGACGGCCGCTCACTGCGGCTGCTGGCCGCTCACGCTTGCTGGCCGCTCACACTGGCTGCTGGCTATACACGGTAGCCCATGGCAACCCAATGCCACAGGGGCTGCAGCCTACGCCGTCGCCGGTGATTCACGGCAGCCCAGCTCCAGGTTGAGCTGTTGTTCAGCATCTTAGCTGTGGAGGGCAGTGTCACTGGCCCTCATATGTGGGATCCGAACCGGGGCCCTCTGGTATCCCAAGCCAGTTCTTAACCATCGCGCCACTCGGCCGGCCCGCCCGACCTTTTTAATGTTTCAATTACTGTTGACGTTCAATATTATTTTATATTAATTTCAAGTCTACAGCATAGTGGTAAAACATTTACCAGGGGTGCCAAAAAATTGTATACACATGACTTATATTTATCTTGAGTACTACAATTTTAATACAGTTTTTACCTTTCTTAAAATATGTATACATTTTTTTGGCACCCTCTGTATATAAGAAGCAATCCCCCTGACTACTCTAGTACTCACCTAACACTATACAGAGTTATTACCGTATTATTGACTATATTATCCATGCTTTATTTTACATCCACATGACTACTGTGTAACAACCAATTTGTACTTCTTAATCCCATCACCTTTTTTCACCCTATTCCCAACCCCTTCCCATCTATCATCCCAACAAATCTAGTACCAATATGACACCATGCATAGTTATTATAATATTATTGACTATATTCCTTATGTTATAACCAATTTGTACTTCTTAATTCCTTCCCATTTTTTACTCATCTCTTCCTCCACCCCCCCAGTCTGGAAACTATCAAAATGTTCTCTGTATCTAAGTTTGTTTAGTTTGTTCTTTAGATTCCACATATAAGCAAAATCACATTGCATCTGTCTTTTCCTGTCTGACACTCCATGCAGCTACAATTCCCTCCAGGTCCACCCATGCCTTTGCAGATGGCCAGAAACCATTCCCTTCCATCACTGAGCAATATTCCATTGTATATATGTACTGCCTCCTCTTTATGCATTCTTCCATCGACAGACACCCAGGCTGCCTTTACATGTTGGCCATTGTAAACATGCTGCAACGAACACATCCCCTTGAAGTAGTGTTTGGGTTTCTTCAGAACGTAAATACCTTGAAGTGGGATTACTGGGTCCTTCTTTGTCTCTTGATGTAGCCTTTGTTTTAAAGTCTGTTTTTGTCTGGAATAGGTATTGCTACTCCAGATTTTTGTTGTTGTTGTTGTTTTTCATTTCCATTTTCACGAAATATCTTTTTCCATCCCTTCACTTTCAGTCTCTGTGTGTCTTTCAATCTGAAGTTAGTCTCTTGTAGGCAGCATGAGTAAGGGTCCTGTTTTCTTATCCATTCAGTCCTCCTATGTCTTTTGAGTGGAGCATTTAATCCATTTACATTGAAAGTAATTGTTGATAGTTATGTAGCTATTGCCATTTTAGTATTCATAATTTTGAACTTTTCTTTTTTTCCATCTTAAAGAAGTCCCTCTAACATTCCCTGTAATACTGGTTTGGTGATGCTTTAGCTTTTTCTTGTCTGGGAAGCTCTTTATCTGTCCCTCAATTCTAAATGATAGTTTTGCTGGGTACAGTAATCTTGGTTGTATGTCCTTGCTTTTCACCACATTGAATATTTTGTGCCAATCCCTCTGGCCTGCAGTTTCTGTTAAGAAATCTTAACAGAAACGATAGTCTTGTTAAGAAATCAGCCGATAGTCTTGTGAGTGCTCTGTTGTAATTAACTAACTGCATTTTTCTTGCTGCTTTTAGGGCTGTCTTTTTGTCTTTAACCTTTGTCATTCTATAATATGTCTTGGTGCTTGGTGTGGGCCTGTTTGGTTTAATCGTGTTTGGGACTCTCTGTGCTTCCTGGACTTGTATGTCTATTTCCTTTGCTGGGTTCAGAAAGTTTTCAGTCATTATTTCTTCAAAAAGATTCTCAATCCCTTGCTTTCTCTCTTCTACTTCTGGTACCCCTATGATGTGAATGTTGTTCCACTTGATGTTGTCCCAGAGGTCTCTTAAACTATCCTCATTTTTTTGGATTTTTTTTCTTTTTGCTGTTCTGATTGGTTGTTTTCTGCTACCTTGTCTTCCAAATCGTCAATTCGATCCTCTGCTTCACCTATTCTGCTGATGATTTCTTCTAGTGCATTCTTCATTTTAGTCATTGTATTCTTCACTTCTGACTGGTTCTTTTTTATGGTTTCTGTCCTTTGTTATACTTGCTATCTCTTTGTTGAAGTTCTCACTAAGCTCCTTGAGCATTCTTTTTTTTGGGGTGTGGGGGCAGTGGTGAGGGACTGGCCAAGTTGTTGTTCTTCAATCTTCATTGTGGAGGGTGCCAGTCACCATCTGACTTCCTGTCGGCAGCTTGTGGCCTCTAAGCTCAAGGTGCTGTGTCAATCCATGTGGGAGTCAAACTAGCAGCCTTGTTGTTAAGAGACCACGCTCTATCCACTGATCCATCCAGGCGTCGGCTCAGCTCAAGGCACCGAGTTCAGTCTTAGTTGCAGGTGGGCATAGCCACCATCCCATGTGGGAGTCAAACCTGGCAGCCTTGTTGTTAAGAGCACACACCCTATCCACTGAACCATCCAGGCAGCAGCTCAGCTCAAGGTGCCGAGTTCAGCCTTAGTTGCAGGTGGGCATAGCCCACCATTGAACAGGCATTCTTGTTGTTATGCCAGCTGAGCCGTCCTGCCACCTGTTGGCAGCTCAGTGACAGCTCAGCTTGGGCACAGCATCACTGGCCCACATGGGAATTGAACTGGTGGCCCTGTTGCTCAGAGCTCGTGCTCTTAAGCCAACTCTTAATCAACTGAGCCACTTGGCTGGGCCCTCATTGAGCATTCTTATAACCATTGTTTTGAACTCTTTATCTCTGTATGTGGGAGGTTGCTTACCTCCACTTTGTTTAGTTCTTTTTCTGGACTTTTTACCTGTTTTTTCACTTGGTATATATTTCTTTGTTTCCTTGCTTTGGCTGCCTCTCTGTTTGTTTTTATATATTAGGTAGATCTACTACATTCCCCAGGCTTTGTCAGGTGGCTCTATGTAGTAGGTGCCCTGTGTAGCCCAGTAGCACAGTCTTCCTGGTCACCTGCACTGGGTGCACTAGGAGTGTCCCTTTTGTGAGCTGTGTGTGCCCTCCTGTTGTAGTTGAGCTTTGGTTGCTATTGTCACATCAGTGGGTGGGATTGACCCACAGGCTGATTGGCTGTGGGATTTTGCCACATCCACAGGTTACAGGCTGTGATATGAGGGGCTTACCCCACTGAGTGGGATTCATCCTACTGGGCTCCAGTGCCTGTTGAGACCACCCTTTGTGTGTGCCACTTTTGGGGCTAATTGGGTGGTGATCTGTTGTTCTCTGAAGCCAACCTCCAAGTATGTTGGTTCTGGGGCCTCTTGTGCAGACCCAGGTCTTCTCCAGTGCAGACCCAGGTCACCCACTGCCTGTGACCAGCAGGGCACAACCTGTTAAGAGCTGCAAAGTGATCTGCAATTGTTTGCTGCTTGTGCTAATCCCATAGGTGCGTGAGAGAGGCCATGCTGTGAACCTAGGATGTTTGCCACCAGTACTGGGCCTGGGGTAGCTCGGCAAAAATGCCAGGACAGCCCAAGGCCTGCTGTCACCTGCCAGCTCCCTTAAGGTTCAGCCACTAATAAAGTCTCTTGTGGTATGCAAGTTGGATAAGGCAGGGTCTCAGGGAGTCACTAGAGTGGGAAGAGTTGTGGTCACCAGGTTAACGTAAATTCAAGTTTGGTGCCAGTGCTGAGCCTGAAGCTACTCAGTAAAAGTCTCAGAGCACACGGGGGCAATTGCCACCAACCTGGTGTCTATCAGACTGAGAGTTTTCCAAGAAAGATTGCAGTGCGGGTGGAGCTGGCTGCTCTTGGAGAAAGCACCTCCAGCATTGGGGGAGTTGGGTGGAGTGGGGGTCCCAGTGAGTCAGCAGGGAGGAGCTGAGGAGCTCACCAGACCAATCAGGTTCAGATTTGGCCACAGGGGGAGGGCACAATACAGGAAAGATGGCACCAGTCTGCAGACTGCATGGAAGGAGGACTTCTTACAGGAAAAATGTCGACTGTTCACCAGTCCTCTTCCCGAAGCCACATAACTCAGTTGCTCCCATATGTCTCTGACACCCTCTGAGTTACTGTCCCTCTGCTGGTGCCCAAGGTGAGTGCCTGGGAGTGAGAGACTCTGTGCGTGGACCCTTTAAGAGGACGTATGGGTTTCCCGCCACTTTAGGTCCCACTCAGATGGTCGGAATCCTCATTGATTTTCACAGCCAGGTGTTGTGAGGCTCCTCTTCTTGATACCAGTACCCAGGGCTGGAGAGGCCGGTGTGGGGCTTGGGTTCCTCACTCCTCTAGGGGGAACCTCTGTAGCCCTCCCCATTCCCAACCTCCCCATTGGCCAGTTACGCATCTCTGTCCCTCCTACCAGTTTCAATGTGGCTTGTTCTTTATGTCTTTAGTTATAAAACTTCTGTTCAGTCAGACTTCAGATGGCTTTTCAGGTTGATTGTTCTACAATTTAGTTTGTTCTTGGAAAGAAGCAGGCACAGTGTTTATGTACTCTGTCATCTTGGATCGCCTCCTACTCACAAATTTCTTACCTCCCACAGAACACTGGCAAGCACATGTGTTATTCTTTTTTAAAAAGCAAGTAGCATTTCTCTAAATAAAGAGAAATTGGGGCCGGCCGAGTGGCTCAGTTGGTTAAGAGCTCGCTCAAGAGTTTGAGCTCTGAGCAACAGCGGTTCGAGTCCAGCCCGAGCTGAGCAGCCGCTGAGCTGCCAACAGGTAGCAGGATGGCTCAGCTAAAAAAAAATAATAATAAATAAATAAAATAAAATAAATAAATAAAGAGAAATTGTTTAGAAATATATAGTTTATGTTCTGGGAAGCAGTGGGATTTGCTTATGAACAATAGGTAATAATTCTAGTTTTTTATTCCATGTATTTCCCATGGGAAGAATGCATATTTACAAAGGTGTGTGTGTGCGCGTGTGTGTGCATGTGTGCATGTGCATGTGTGCATGTGCGTGCTTGTGTGCTCACCATAGTCTGCTCAGGCTGTCGTAGCAAAACTACTATGTGACTTAAACAACAGAAATTTATTTTTTCACAGTTTTGGAGGCTGGATCAAGATCAAGTTTCTGACAGGGTTCACATTGGGAGTTAGGGCTTCAACATATGGCTTTTGCAAGCACACAAACATTTAGCTCATAACAGTGTGTGAAATCTCTGGATCATATATGGGGTTTTTCTGAATTCCTTATGACAATCAGCCATCTCTCAACCTTCCTGAAGAAAAGAAGCATCCAGTTACTATGTTGATGATGGCATAGGCCACAGACTTTCTTTATTATTTTTCATACTCTGGGATTGCTATAGAAGCTAGGAATAGAGGGGTCATAGTGTTTCTTTATCAGAGAAAGTATATGTCACTACAAAAAACTACTTAGAAAGGGCTTTTTCTATGCAAGTTATTGTTCTTGAACTTTTAGGAGATGCTTTCAAAATATTATTGTTTTCCAAATAAGTCATGGGGTGTAATGTAAAGCATAGGGAATATAGTCAATATTGTGATCGTGCTGTACAGTGTCAGATGGTTGCTGAACTTACCATGGTGATCAATTCTTTAGATATATAAATGTTGAATAACTATGGTATACATCTGAAACTGCTATAATATTGTATGTTAGCTATATTTGAATACAAATACTTTAAAAATATTATTGTTTTTCTTATAATTTATATGAGCTCTGTGGACAAGTTAAACTGTTTTAAGGACCCATGTTTAGCCTAGCAGGAGCAGCCATGTAAGGAGAAATGTTATTAATGGATCATAGAATTTTGTGAAATTTATTTCTGATTGGGCCTGACTTACTTTGCTCTATTTCTGCTTGACTTATATTGATGTTTTACTTCACCTTGCTGACCTTGTGGTACTTCTATCCTTTCAAATTTGGCAGGCTAATTGGTTGCTTTCTCTGACTCTGATCCTTCCCACTTTGTTTCTGGTGTAGAAGGGAGGAAAAAATATCCACCCCCTCCCTCAAAAAAGAGGCAAAATCCCTTTGATGAAGTAAAACTGTCCCCCCACTCCGAACCCCCCCCCCCCGCCCAGCAAAATACTTTGATAACTTTTGGGAAGCAGCAAATGTGAAAGGTGATCGCCTTTCTCTTTTCTCCTCTATGATTTAGAGAGGCCCAGATTAAACAAAGGGAGAGGTTACCTGAAAAACAATAACAGGAAGAGAAAGTGGAAGCAGAGCTAGATGAGAAAAGATAAAAAAGAAGGAGGAGAAGACACCAAGAAAGGGAGTTGGTCAGGGCTTGATATGAGGAGAGTCAGGTGGTGTTGATACAAGCTGAAAAAGCCTTTTCATGTTTTATTTCAAGTTCCTTGATACAAAGTTGTTTTGGGGATTTCTTGAAAAAGTGATTGAGTGGTAATGAACACAGGGCTCAGGACAAAGAAGAGATAGCATGTATAGGAGAGAAGATAAAGCATAGGAAAAGACAGACTTTAGAAGCACCAAAAAATAAGAGCTACAGGTGCCAAGGATAAATGCAAGCAGTTCTCCATGACTCCTGAATTCTTAGAAATCTGAAGAGGGTGGTGGTGGTAATTCTGGTTGCTGTCCATAGGTGGAATCATTATGAGACTGGAGGTAACACATCTAAAGGGACAGAAGACCCTATTGAGCTGGAGGACTTTGGGGACATTCATCCTGCTAGAATTTGAGTTATATCTGCTTTATGGAGTTTTTTTTAAGCTCATTAGCTTCCTCCCAAGACCTAGGCACTGTCCTCTTCTCATATCTGTCCCAGGGTATCTAGACCCTGAATATCAGAGAAAATATAAATGCAAACATCTCAGTAATGCTGTGGGGAGAAAGGTATTTGTGTAGAATGAATTGAGGATAATTAGTGATTCTGACTACAAAACTATGATTCAGTGCCATTAATTTTTTACTTATAGAGGTAAAAAAAAGCAATGCAGAAGTCACAAAAATGAGTCATTGAAGTCACCTATCTAGGGAGAATTACATAAACTTATTAATGACTGTGATATAGGGTCAAACATGAAATACCATGAACAAGCAATCTAAAAGGTGTCATCAGTTGCCAAAGGTAAGAGGGTTATTCTCTAGTTAAGGAGTAATCAGGTACACATTCATGGAAAAGTATTTAATATAAACCTTAAAGTATGGATAAATATTTTTAAAAGCATCAATGGGGAAGGGGAAGAGAGGTAAAACAAACAAACAAACAAACAAACTTTCAAATAATCAACCACTGAAACCAACAAACAAAAAAAACAAAATGGACCCCAGGGAAAATAAGTAGTCCAGAAAGAGATGGCATTTTGCTAGCAATGACATTTGTAGCTTAACTGCTGTGAGCAAGAGTACATCTAATAGCAATGCTGATCATGAAAGTAGTTACCATTTGAAATATCTGTTAGGTATCAGATACTTTAAATACATGCTTTCGTCTATAACTAAGAAAGAAAAACTTCAGGGGAAATATCATTTTCATTACATATGTGAGGAAATTCAGAATCAGAGAGATTAAATTATTTGCCTAATGGCTATATGGCTAATAATTGACACAGCCAAGATTAGAATCTGTCTGATACCAAAGTCCAGTTTACTGTGCTTTGTTGCTTCTGAGCAGTTTCAAGATTTATGAAAAAGTAAACAGAGTCAGAATTGGAGCAATGGAAAAGCATTTGAGGTGAACTATGTACTTAGGCTAAACTTTGAGCAATGACACATATAGATCAAGGGTTGTTTGCCATTAGTAGATAAACTCTGGCTCAAAACTCCTTTTAGTAGCTTGCCTCTTAAAATTTGGTGTTCTTCTGGGTACCTCTTTTCATTGCAATCCCTCTTTTCCCCCCAGTTACATGGCAACAATAACCCTTTACAAGATGATGGCTCCTGAATCTCCCTCTTGTCACAATCTTGTTCCAGAGGGTGAGACGGACTATTCAGCTGCCCATCTTCTCCACGTCAAGGTCTTAAAGACACTGCAACACAAAAATCAGAGTGTTCTGCTTAATAATTACACTAAATCAACAGGCATAAACCAGGACTGTTTGAGCAAACTGGTCACTTTAACTTAAGCTCAATACATCCAAAGCTAAACACGTGTTTGGTAAGTAAGTTCTTTTGATTTTTATCTCGTTCACCCACTTAACTTCACCCACAGCTCTTATTTCCCATTAGCATTGCTCTCATCCAGGCCACTTACTGGGTCATCATATATTATTTCAAAAAACCCCTAACTTATCTTCTTATCATAATCTTGTGCCTCTCTATGACAAGAGAGGTGATTTCAAAACAGAAATGTGATTTTTATTAGCTCCCTTTTGTAGTCTCCTATTATATTAGGATTAGGTGTAAACTTGATTTAACAAGTCTTTGAGATGTAGCCCCTGCCAACTTTGCAGAAAACCTCCTTTATAGAATAAGGCCCCTCACCTTTAAACCTTACATGTCATTGAAAATGCATTTCTTCCAGTTCCTTAAATATGCCGTGCTTGCCCTCACCAGTGGATGTTTGCACGGTTTTCTACATTTGTCTAGAGACACTTCCCCCTCTCTTTATTTGGTTCACCTCCAATTTTTCTTTCTATTTCCAGTATGATGTTACTTACTCCAGAAAACCTTACTTGACACCCTCCAAAGATGTCAGGTGTTTCCCTTTTCACTCCACTTCTCACAGCGTCCATCACACCTTATTGTGATTGCTGACGTAACTGTCTGTCTCTCCCACGAGATGGTAAATGCAGCGAGAGTAGGATGGTGCCTGCTTCTTGTTGCTGATTATTCCCATCAAATTGCAGTGCCCGGTATGCAGACTTCATCTTTTTGTTGAATGAATAAACAAAACTCCCATCTATTAAGTACTACCCTCTGCAAGGCCGTAGTCTGAGTCATGGCCTCAGGAGGTCCAATCACCATCCTCATTTTATAGGTGATGAAAATAAAGTCCAGAGAAATTCAATAACTCAGCCAAGACATGTAGTGAATGAGTGGCGGGGAAAAATTCAAACCTGGTCCCGCGCCCACGTGTTTAACCACAACACTACACTGCTTTTCTGGTCATATGTCAGGGAATTACAGAGATCCGCTTGGTAAGGTAGAATATGGAAGGAGATTAAGGGAAGACACAAACCCAGCACAATATCAGGGAAAGACCCAAATTGGACCTGGACTGACAGTAAGGTTGGTTTAGTCTCATCAGCATCCAATGAATGAGACTGGTGGCTGACACAACACGCCTCTCGCTTGATGTATGCATATCACTTATACTTACAGGTCTTTTAATGTACATCCATAATATTGAAATAATCACAATTTTGTAAATTCCTGCTATTTGCTGGAAGTTTTCATATGTCCCCTCTAAGCATTTGATGAAATGATGAGATTAACTCTCCCAGCCTTGAGCATATTTCCATATCATTAAATATTCTTCCACAAAATTATTTTGATGACTACATATTATTCCATCTTATGAATATTTATTTCTGACTCTAGCTCATTTGATTTTTTAGTATTAACGGATATTAATATTAATTAGAATAGTGAATCACCTGTGAAGTTTTAGAAAATACTGATGCGTAGGTCCCAACTTCAGAGATTCTGATTTAATTTGTCTGGGGTGCAGCCTAGTCATTGGGAATTTTAAAAGTTCCTCGAGTGATTTTAATGTGCAGCCAAGATTGAGAACCCTCACAGGTAGGGAAGATATATGATAAACCACTCCTATAATCAGGTGGCATTTATAAGTGCCCTTTATTTACTATTAACATAATCATCTTGAGTTATTAAATGACCAGTACAGCTGACCCACTTCACAGTTTGACACACACACAAAATTATTTTGAAACAAATAAAATCATTATAGGACTTGCTTCATCAGAGTTTATGCTCTAATTTTTCTATGTTAAGCCATGCACAGTATACTAAATATTTAAAAATGGACCTTATTGACATACAAATCAGGGGAAAAGGATTTTTGAGCTAAACAGCAACCTAATAATCAAGAATAGATTCTTCAGTGAAAGTCTGAATTGGCCAAACAATGTGTCCAGTGCATGGCATATGATAGGCATTCAATTAATATTTTTTAATGAGTTAATAATGAATTTATTTGAATTTCATACAAATCCTGGTATCTTTATGGCTTCATTAACTTTTTAATTTAAAAGGAATTAATTATTGTACAACTTAAGGAAAAATCATCTCTTTGAATACTCTGTAGTTTGAGAGGAATATTTGTTATATTTGCAGCATGGAATGAATTTGCAAGTTTTTTTCTTTTTCCAGCCCAAAGAGGTCTGTGTCCCTGAACGTTAAATACAATAATCCCTGTGCTGTTAATTATTGGCAAGTTGTCCATTTGCAACCTAAGGAAATAAAGTAACAGATATACCAATAAGATTACTAGTTAACAGGCTTTGCTTGAGAAGGGTATAAAAGAATTTCAGCATGATTTTCAATATTCTGTCCCCACCATTGCCAACAACAACGAAATAACTAACAACCATGAAGTGGGTGGTATCAATATTTTTAATTTTCCTACTAAATATTACTGAATCCAGAACAATGCATAACAATGCATATGGAATAGGTAAGATATATTTTTTCTTTTTTGTCTTTTGTCTATATCAAAATTCTTAAATTTACATTTATTCATTTGTCTTGATTTATTTACCACACATTGTTCCACACAGAGAAAAAATATTTAATTAATGAATATCTTTAAATGAATGATGAACTTGCAACTTTACAAGAGGTTTATAATCATGGCAGTACTTAACATTATCTATGAATGGTTTATATGATCCATGTTGAATTAATTTTTTTGTACATTATTTAATTGGTATACATATATTACTTTTATATATGTATATATAAAAGTATATATAAAAGTTTATACACACACACCAGGCCATAATCCTGGCTCTTTCACATACAAAGCCCGCTCAGGCTGGTAAAATACGCAATAGAAGTAACATCTTTATTCTTCAGAAAAAATGGGTCATTATTTAGCTGTCTGAAGAAGAAACAGTGTGACTGGGGTACAAATGGGCAAGCAAACTGTGGTGTAAGCATTTTCAAAAGGATGAGTAAAATTGATACTTTTAATCATTTGATTTGCAAATTTATTAGAGCATTATAGTACATGGGAGAACCAAACAATGGGAAAATATAAATCTGGATTTTAGTACTAAGTCTACTATAAATTATTCTTTATTGCTTAGTTTTCTAGTTTCCTCAAGTATAAAATTAAGATGCTTGAATAGATGATCCCTAATGTCTTCTCATTTCTAAAACTGTATAGTTCTAACTTAAATACAAACATTTACATGTAATAATGATTACTTTCCTGGTTGCAGTTGAAAACGCCATTTCTCATAAAGTTTATTTTGCTTTCCAGCTTCCATATTGGATTCTTCCCAATGTTCCGCAGAGGTGAATTTAGTTGACCTGTAAGTTTTGCTTTTATAAATTCACTTTAAATGTGCAAAGCAATGATAATTTTAATTGAGTAAGTAAATGAAATTGTATAGCCCTATGAGTTTTTAAAAGTATAAAAGCAAATTGGACAATGTCAAGAAAAAGTTATTTATATTGAATATCAAGTTGATATTGAAGAGGTTGAGCTGTTGGTCCACACTTTACATGTTAACCTCTAGATTCCTTGCAATTCTACCAGACATATCAGAGTTTAGAAACTGGAGATTAATACCTGATCAATAGCAACATATATGAATTCAGGAAAATTTCTCATCATTGCCATTAAGATGATATTGTAATATTTTCTATTCTGAATACTATTTAAATCCTAGTAGCAAAAGAGAGGAGGTAAAATGTTCTACTTTCTGTTATTTGTAGAGAATATGTTCTTCTCTTGAAAACTATCTTTCTGCTTCACACTTCTGAAGTTTCTAATAAGGAATAAAAGTTATGTGTCTCTACTACTGTTCACACACAGAAACCTGCTAAAGCAACACTTTGATGTTGCAATCCATAAGCCCCGTGGTCTTGGATCAGACCTTGATCATGCTAGGAGTATACACAGGTATACTGATAACCAATTCTTTGCTTAAATTTAAAAGGGAATATAAAGAAAATAGATAACTATGAAGAAAATATATCATTACAGTTGCATTACAAAAAGGAGGAACCATTCTCATGGGAAATCTACTTCTTTTGGTTTTTTAACAGATACACAAAAAGGTCAGATAATTAAGTTCATGAACTTTCCACCATGTAAACGCATGGTGTATATTTATGGGGGTAGAGTCAAGAAGAACACTGACATTTTCCTGGATGGGTAGAACCTAATTTCACATGAAGTTTTAGCAAAGATTACCCCCTAAACAGGTTACAACATAACAGAAAACAAACACTAAACTTGAGAAAAAGAAGCTTGACGGAAGTCTGCTCCTGAAGCATTCATATGTACTTTTTTTCAGAGCTACCATATTTTTTGCCCAGTTTGTTCAAGAAGCCACTTACAAGGAAGTAAATAAAATGGTAAAAGATGTATTGACTGTGATTGCAAAACCCACTGGCAGTGAGCAGGCTGCAGGATGTCTAGAAAACCAGGTGAGTGAATAATTTTTTTTTAATTTTTAAATTTTGTGACATTTGACCAAAGTTTAACATGCAGAAGAGAAGATACAGGGATGGTGTGAGAAATACAGTTAAACATTTGAAGAACTGCTGTAGGAAAGAGGCATTACATTAATTCTGAATTGCTAAAGAGGGAAACAATGAGTGCTTGTTATAAAGAGATAATATAAGCATGGTAATTGAGAGCTAAGGTTCTGAAATCAGAGTATATGGGTGACCATGGGCATGTTTCTTAACTTCTTTGAGCTTTAATTTCCTTATCTGTAAAATAGGTGATAATAATAGCTTCCATTTCAGAATTGTCATGGAGATTGATATACTAATAGTAGGAGCTGATTTTTGTTAAGCACACAGTGACAGGCATTATCCTAGGGAGTGATATGCACTCATTGATAATCAAAATATTTTATGACATCGAGCACAGCACTGATGAATCAGAATGGATTCCAGTGAACTAAGAGACTAGCAGAATATCATCTTTGCTTACAAATATAAATTCATTACATTTTTACCATAATCCTAAGGTACAGATGCTAATCTTCAGTTGAGGAAACTGAGGCACAGAGAGGTTAAGTAACTTGCTTAAGGGAGGTGGGAACCAGGGTTTAAACTAGGCCATGTGGCTCCAGAAATAACAACCTTAAAACATACCCTCCAATATAGTGAATGTGAGGTACATAGCACATATGTAAGGTTGCCAGATTTAGCAAACAAACAAGCACAAAGCATGAAGCCCACTTACATTTGAATTTCAAATAAACAATGAATAGTATTTTTTGTATAAGAATATCCTAATGTAGAAAATCAAATAAATAATAGTTATTATTATTTTATCTCAATATAGAAAACAGCTTTATAATGATTAAAGCTACCCAAATAGGGAACAAAATGCCCCAGAGAATCCTTTGTCATGGTGGGTTGATGAAATGACCAGATGTCAATGTGTTTGGGATGTTGCACAGGAGATGCCCTTTTAAAGATATAAAGTACTTTCTAACTCTGATGATTTGATTATTACAAAAAAAATCCCTGTGTTGCATCTCCATTTTTGGCTTGTAGTGAAAATCTTCTAAAAATGTGTATAAATTAAACAATATACATTACATAGTGCAACTTTACCTCCAAGGAGAGGTTCAGGGCAACATGACAGGTTGGTGACTTATCTTTATAGACTTAAAGGCATAACTTTCATGTAGATTGGGAACTAGAAGTCTTACTTAAGATATCTAGGATTCTCTAACTATTAGCAGTTATGAAAACTAAATAAAAAGTTTCCTGAAATGAATTAAATACGTGTATTCCTCGTAGTCATTCTTTAGAATATTGGTGTTGTCATTAGACTTTGGTAAAATTAAAGCGAGAAGGATGTTTAAGGATTTCAAACATTTAAAATGTACATTTTCAAACATGTTAAATCTGTAATTATGACCCACGAAAAGTGTTTGTAGCTATTTTTTGTTCCATATCAAATTATTTTTATTTTTATCTAAAAATAATATACAATTTTAGATTAATGGTTTATCATAAGAATTCCACATGGAATGAGTATCTATGTCTGAAAAGTGGCTTATATAAAAAAGAAGAGCTTATATATATTATTGGAACAAATTGCTGATAACATAAAGAGGAAAAATAAATGTTTTTTGGGGGGGAACAAAATATTTTTTGGCCTGCTTTTCTTTTAAAATAAAAAAATATTTGTTTAATAAGTCATGTGTATTACTGAAGTTTGGAAACTAAAATTCTTTTTTTGCAAAAGGCGTCAAAAAAGCTATCTCATCAGGTTAAAAGTAAGTATATTGAAATTTGTGTGGGGAAGTATTTTCTTAATCTATAGTCCTGATTTTGGCTTTTAGAAAACTTTTCGCGTGTCTTACAGAATTTTTAAGTTAGTCTTTCATTAAAAATAAACCTTTCTTATAGATATCTGCCTTTCTGGAAGAAATTTGCCATGAGAAGGAAATTCCTGAAAAGTATGGACTGTCAGACTGCTGCAGCCGACCTGAAGAGGAAAGACATAACTGTTTACTAGCACACAAAAAAGCCGCTCACGCAACCATCCCACCTTTCCAAATTCCGGAACCTGTCACGAGATGTAAAGCATATGAGGAAAGCAGAGAGACATTCATGAACCGGTAAGGATCCAAAGTAGATTAAAACCCCAGAAAGGGAGCAGTACCAAGCAGAATCTAGCATCTCTGCAATTTACAAATGTACTCTCAAACATGCAGAAGTAGAAATAATGTTTGGTGTTTCATCTGCTGAGGTCCCGCACCAGGAAAGTAGGTGAGCAACGTTCAGTGTACCTTTATGCTCCACAGAATGCTACATAGATGCCATAGAGACCATGCACCAGACCCACAGGTCGTTCCTTTAGTCTCCTGTGATACACCTTGATTTTTCCTCGAATCTCTCAATTTTAGTTTGCCCAAGAATATATTCGTACCACACAAAGCGACTCCTTCTAGAGTCAAATATTTGGTGTTTTGTGCTAAATAAATTTTCTGAAATTAAAAAAAAATGTTAGTGATCCAGGAATGTTTAAGATACACAAACATGGCCAACGTTTATTGTGCACCTTACTGGGCCCATGTGAGAGCAACATGTGTGCTTGGAGCATATGATCACATTAATGCTCACAAGTAGCCTTTGAATTCCCCTTGTCCTCTTTCTCTTCATTCTTCTTCCTCTTCCACTTTTGCAGATGAGGAGATTGAAGGTTATAAGGTTAGAATGACTGGCTGAGGGCACACTGCTAGTGCATCCCCAACTGGGGTTCAAACCCAGGTTCTCTGTTGAGAAAGCCTGTACCTAATGCTTGATCACTTCTGTCTCCTAAGTTGCTACCTAAACAGAGAACTAGGGAGCCCGCCCTTAGAATATCTCTGCTCTGGAGGCCTGCTAAGGTGGATATCCATTCTACATTAATGAGAGAAAAAAAAAATCTACCTTTCTGTTTTACTTCATGGTGGTGCAGCCTCGCTGGCCCCTGAAACATGTCTCAGTAGGCTTATGGAAAAGGACACTTCAATAAAAATCATAGCCAGCATTTCTGCCTATTTTGTTCTTAAATTAGAATATGGTATCAGTTGTCAGATTTTTATTTCCCCTGGGGATTCTTAGTGAGGAAAATTTTTGACAGCACATGGGAAAAACATGATTATTTTCTGAATTTTTAATTACATTCCAGAGTCCAGTTCCAAGCAGAAGTCTTATTTTATGTGCTTGTAAACCTTACAGTTCTATTTCATTTCACAGATGCATCTATGAGATAGCAAGAAGGAATCCCTTCCTGTACGCACCTACAGTTCTTTCTTTGGCTTCTCACTATGACAAAATAATTCCACCTTGTTGCAAAGCTGAAAATGCAGTTGAATGCTTCCAAACTAAGGTATTATATTTGTGTGAATACCTGAACCAATACTTTCATCTGGCTATGACTCATTAAAACCAACAAAGTTAAAAATGGAAATACGCTTTGTGTGTGGAATATCATTTCCAGGATAGAGCATATTTCAGCAGTCTGATACTCTTTGGGCTAAAAAAAACAACTGGATTTGCTTTCTTTTTATTCATTTTCAGCCAAAATTATTTTATTACTAAGGAAATGAATTTGGTGAGAATAAAGAAAGACAAAGGTAGAGGTGATAATATGAATGAAAGAAAGAGGAGTAGGAATTGAAAGAAGGAACTGAAAAAAGATGGAGTAGGAGAACAGGAAGAGCAGAAGGAAAGTGAAAACTATGACAAATGCTTAATATTCACTATTTCTTTTAATCCTTAGAACAAATTTGAAGTACATTTGATCCTTGAACAATGTGGGGATTAGGACTGTCAATTCCCCACTATAGTTGAAAATCTGCGTATAACTTTTGACTCCTCCCAAAACTTAACTACCCTTGGTATCCACGGGGGATTGGTTCCAGGAGTCCTGAGGATACCAAATCTACCGATTCTCAAGCTCCCTGTATAAAATGGCATAGATCAACTCAACAATACAGGTGTTTATTGAAAAACATCTGCATATAAATGGACCTGCAGAGTTCAAACTCATGTTGTTCAAGGGTCAACTATATTATTGTCATTTAACAAACAAGGAAACTTAAAATTAGAGAAATGAATAGATTTCTTAGGTTCAGAAAGCTAGAATAATACCATAACTAATTACTTGCCACCAGAAGTCTTACAACAGAAATTCCCTAAGAATTATGACTATTCCTAAAATGTCAGGCTGTAATACAATCATGTTTTGTGACTGAGCAGACATTTAATAAATTAACAGCTTTCAATCTGTTTTAAAGCAGTTTAAAAGTACAATTGCTTATTCATTATTCCAAATATAAAAATTATAAGGTTTCATTTGAAGGTATTAAAACAAAAATCTGTCTGGCATAGATGCATATAAACCAATCCAAAAGAATAAATAAGTGAATATAGTTCTGCAAAAATGTATTACATTTTTAATTTTAGTAAATTTTTTATAGTTTCATATTTTACTTACATCTGTTGTTTTTGTAATTATTAGAGCCTGTAAAAGAAAATAATACTCTTTTGATGCCTTGTTTCTTCTATATCTAGGCAGCACCAATTACTAAGGAATTAAGAGAAAGCAGCTTGCTAAATCAACATATATGTTCAGTAATGAAAAATTTTGGACCCCGAACCTTCCAAGCCATGTAAGTTTAAGTCCTATCCAGGGAAGAAGTGAGATCTATAGAACTCCTACCATTTTGCAATTTGAGTTCATTTTCTCTTTGTCACTGTTGTAGAGAATGAAGTTCCCTTTGATTAGGGCTAATGTGATTAAGAAGCATGAAATTTTAGGATTGGAAGAAAGCTAACAGTTCAGTCTATTGTTTTACATTTATTAACCTAGATGAGATAATACTTAAAAAAGACTACTGAGATTTATACCATTTATCTATTCTTCCAGATACTTTTAAGTCCTGGCCTGCAAATTATACCTCATAGTTAGACTTTGTTTTCCTAGATTCTCTTCAAAATACATTAGTCTTCACTGAGTGTCATTTCATATTTTGGCTTAAGAAGAAAATTTTTGTATTAGTTCTGCTTCCTAGTGTGCTATTAAGTCCATTATGTCAATTGTTGCTTCCTAAGCAAATATTCACTTGAGTCAATAATATTAGGATCATGAGTTAGGAGAAGAAAAATGTCATGCTTGAAGAACTAACATGTATTCTTTTAGCTGATGAAAGGAATGTGACTCACTGAAGTTTGTTTTCTTGTCCCAACTACTAAGAAGCTCGAAGCACATTTGGAGTTTTTCAATTGACCACGTTAACTCTTACGCTTAGCATATTTGCCATCTCCCTTTTTCCTTGATTGTCTCTATCTGTCCATCAATCTATCATCTGTCTATCTACCCATCTTTATCTATCTATCTATCTATCTATCTATCTATCTATCTATCTATCTATCTATCTATCTATCTAATCTACCTCATCTTCTATCTTTGTTGTTACAATGAAGAGGAATATATGCTAAACCCAGTTGAATCATCTAGTCCAACCTCTTCATTTTTACACATGAGTAACCTGAGGGCCAGAGAGATTAAAGTAATTTGCCTAAGACCACTGTCCTGGACATCAGAAGCCAGTTTTTCTAAGTCCTTGTCATGATTTATTTTCACTATACCTATTTGTCTACTATGTCAGTGATCGCTAATTTTCTGTATCATGATAATTCAGACATTGAAATCAGATATAAAAATTAAAATTGCCAATGGTTTAGAGCTGTGCTATCAATATGGCAGCCACTAGCCACTTGTAGATTCTGAGCATTTGAAATGTCAGTGCAAATATGGAACTGTGCTCTGATTGCAAAATATGGTATGAAGAAGAGAATGTACAATATCACATTAATAGGTTTTTATGTTGATTACATATTAAAGTGATATTATTTTTTATATATGGTGTTAAAATATATTATTAAAGTGAATTTAACCGGTCCCATTTTATTTTTTAATGTGACTACCAGAAAAATTTAAATTGCATATCTGATTTAAAGTACTCTTCAAATTTTATGATGAAATATAGATTCTAGCATAGGAAAACATCTGAGCTGCCAATCAGAGTATTAAGTATATGCATTCAAAGTTTATTTCTTTTTTGTTTGTTAAAGACATACTTAAAAATATTGTATATAGCAGAGACCTAGTTTAAAGTTGTTAGTCATGGCATTAGTTCCAAGAATGACTGAAATTTCTTCTTGGAAGATGTCACACTTATGCTTAACCCTCTCACTTTATTAGAAACTTAAAGATTGATTCATGAACTGGTTTACTTAAATTTAACTTAGTAATAAAATATAAATTATATATTATTATAATGACTGTTATTTTATATCCATAAGCAATTAAACTTAAATGTAAATTTATGAAGAAAACATAGGCAACAATACTAGCTGCCCTAGGCAGTAGCAGTTTCACCTAGACATCTCTTAAACCTAATGAAATATGCAGAAAGAACAAGAATTTTTATTTCTTATTTCCCTTTTGGGCCACATCACATGTCTTGGCATGGTGACATGTCTGAATGTTTAGTCTGCTCCACTTTCTTGTCCTATTTTATTGATTTGTACGTATACACCTCTCTTAGTCTTCCCAGAAGTATTTTTTTCTTCCCAAGTAAAAAATGATTATCATTTTCGTGAAAATTTTCATTTCTTAATTGTTTATCCTTTTCAATTTTTTCTACCAACTCACTACAACAGTTCCAAATGCATAGCATCAGGGATGAACAGCAAGATAGATTTCATTGCAATATACAAGAAAGGTTTTAAGGAAAGGTAAATCACTTCCAAACCATTTGTGGGGCCTGGTCACAGATAACAGAGTTTTGAAAGATTGGGCTGGAGTTGACAAGACATATAACACCTTTCCTTTTCTTTTTAAGCAATAAGAACGTTTTAGTTCTTTCTCTTTGGAGTTTTAACTCTACTAATACTCTAGAAATGTTATTTATTTTTAATAGATATCCAAGATTGATTTTTAATTCACTTTTTCCTTCCAGAACCATTACAAAACTGAGTCAAAAATTTTCAAAAGCTAATTTTACTGAAATTCAGAAACTGGTTCTGGATGTGACTCACGTCCATGAGGAATGTTGCAGAGGAAACGTGCTGGAGTGTCTGCAGGATGGGGTGAAGAGTTTTGCTTCTTAAAAAGGAACTATTTCTACTCTCTTTTCTTTCTTTTGCTCTCATTCTAAAATGGAGAAAGCTATCTGACTTGAGTTGGTCACAGGTTATGGTAACTAGCTGATTCAGTGAAGTTACAGGCTTCTTGATAGTGAAATTTGAACTGTCTTTTGTGGATCCTGCCTTTCACTTAATGGATGCTCTCCTCTGGTGAGACCAGTGCCTACTCATTCTTACTTCTAAAGGAGATGGTAACCTCTCAGAAGGCCTCCACATAGGATCTTGGGGGGCCGGCTCTTTACTTTTAATGTATTTGTTTTTCCATCCACTTGTCCTTTCATTTGACAGATATATATTGAATACTTTTATGCACAAGCCACTGTTAGAGATACTTGTTATGAAGGCATAAGCTGACCTCAAGGCATTTATAGGCTGATAGCAGAGATAAGACATGTGACCTCATTGGAGTGAGGGACTCTCTTTTGTTTACTGTTATCTTTATAGGCTGACAGTAAAATGCCTGGGCATACGGAAGGCACTCTATTATATATCATATATGTAGTATATGAATACAAAAAATAACACAAGAAACAACAAAAATAACACAAGAAACTATTAGATAAAGCTAGTCATGTCAAAGAGAGGGGTGAACAAAGACTTCTAAGAGAATTAAAAATCAAAACCAAACCACCGCAACAACAGAACCCTTGAGCATGCCATGGTCAGTCACGATTTAAGCTGTGTGGCATTGGTCTCTTTTGGCCAAACCTAGGTTTCCTAGATATTGCACAAGAGGCCTATCTCCAAATTACTCTCCCTCTGGTCCCCAGTGATACACCGTCTTCTCTAAGGAGGCTTACACACCATTTCCAGAAAGTTGAAAGTGAGGATAAAACGCCCACTTTAGCCTAGTCCCATGCCAATCTGGCTGAGATAGTCTCGGAAGTCAGCAAGAAGCTGAGGCTGCAGGGGAGGCCTGAGGGTGACAGTCTTGGAGCACAGGCAGAGATCCTGGTGTAAAGAGCTGGGGAAGATGAACTGAGAAGAGGCTGCCCCAAAGACAGATTTTCTTATTTCATCTAGTTTTCTCTTTAGAAGTATTTACCTGCATTTAAGGAAAGTAATAAGATCAATGTTGTCTTACTTTGAGGTCAGTTTTCTCAGCTTTAATTGATAATTTTGTTAACTAGTATGGTCTTTTTTTTTTTAATTAGTTTTTCAATTTTTGGAGCTCATAAGCACCTTTTCTCTTAAAGTGGAAAAATTAATTTCAGTATGGTATGTGAGTTGGATTTAATGGCTGAATAATGGGATTTAACTGTCCCTGTGGAGCGCGGACAGAATGTTCAATCCTGTGGTAGAAATATATGCGTATGTATGGTCGCTTCTTTCTGGCCTCTCTGGTGCACTGCCATTTTATTATCTTTAGACTGCCCTCTGGAGGTCACAGTGGGTCACTGCAGATTGTTCTGTTAAAGATGGAGCTGAAAGTTTGCTCTCCGTGTTACATCAACAGCAAATATTGTCTAGTAGCAAATTCAGTACTAATAGAAAGATATACATCAATGTGAATATTATTTGGTTTGAGGAGTACATTTCTCTCTTGTTTTTAAAAACTTCCTATTAAAATAAAAGAGTAGGTTTTAGCTGACAACTATGAAAAGAAGAATTGAACAAACAGGTGGAAAAGAGTGAGGAAAGGCAAAGTAGAGAGAAAGCAGGAGACAAGGTAAAATGTCTTTTTTCTTCATCCTTTCTTCCCTTTTGTTCTCCTTCCTTTCTTTCGTACCCCTTCATCCCCACTTCCTTCCCTCTTTCCCTCCCTCCCTTTATTCCTTCCTAGAATTGGCCCTGAGGTCCTGCATTAAAGATTAAATCATTAAAAACTTATACTTTATTTTTCCTGTTACAGGGAAAAATTATGTCCTACATATGTTCTCAACAAGATATTATGTCAAGCAAAATAACAGAATGCTGCAAATTGCCCATACTTGAACTTGGTCAATGCATAATTCATGCAGAAAATGATGACAAGCCTGAAGGCTTATCTCCCACTCTAAAAAGGTTTTTAGGAGATAGAGATTTCAACCAATTTTCTTCGAGGGAAAAAGATCTCTTCATGGCAAGGTAACACACTGTGTAAATGTATGTTCACACAAGTAAAACTTATTATATGGCTGACGGCTTTGTGTTGTTGAAATGAGGAGTAAGGCTATGGTTTTTGAGCTCTGTATGTGAAATTAATGCTGGAATGTTCTGAGACAAAATATATTTAAGCAGATAACTAAGGAATAAGGAATGGAATCTATCTTATATTGATAAGAATTTCACCATTACTGTTATTAATTGGTTTGCTTTTTAGACTGTATTTTATTTGTATGAATTTCTCTGGAATTAGTAACATTGTCATCCCTGTATGGGTTACTCATATGAAGACCACCATTGAACTTCCACATAGGATATGAACATTTTTGTAATAAAAAGTGCTTAGGATTAAGATGTGCTTATTCACTGTGCATATTTTAAAAACTTTCCCCCAAAATATAACTCAATAGATAATGCTATATAGAAGGACTTTTACTGGAATCGTTTATTTTCTATTTATTGAGTACATGTTTTATTTTTGTAAGAAAATAAAAAGGTGTTTAGAGACATTGGCAGTATAGTATTTTGTTGTAATGTAATTGATAGGACATGTTCTCATTCTGTTTGCTTTTAAGGGAAGCAAGCAGTTAATACATTTTCCTTTATTGTGTATCTAGGGACACTATCGGAGGAGGGATTTGCATGCCCTTAGGACATTATACTTAATGATCTTCAAGGGTCTTTCTAAATTTAAGAGTCTGCTTCTAATGTAGTAATGAAAATAATGGCCCAATTTTCCTTTAATATTCCCTGAAGATATTACTCTATTGTCGCACTAAAATTAGACATCCATACATTGCTTGCACAGCTAAATAAAATTATGCAAATAAGAACAAAATCCAGTTTTATGAAGCCCATATTGACAATTTATTGGTGGCAGGACTAACATAACCTATTTCTATAACCTTGGAATACAATTAGTAAATTCAAGAATTATCTTTAAATTTGCAGATCCCTACACATCCATAGCTAATTGTTTGTTTAATAGAAGCAGTTCTTCAACTGGAAAGGTTCTTTGCAGTAGAAATTTTCTCGGCAAAAAATCATCTTTCCCCAGACAGTTGTGTGGCTTCCTTCACCCAGGTTTCTGGTCTGAAAGAGCTCCCCAAAGGAAATTTTCTTGACCACACACTCTAACTTAGGTGTCACCCCTTTCCCTATCTCCTATCTTCCTTTATTTCTCTTCACTGATTTATTACTACTAGAAATTAGATGACCTATTTCTTGTTTATTCCTTTGTATCTCCCTCTCATGTATGCTTTTGAGAGGTCAGACATTTTGTCTTATACATTATTGAAAATTTGCTACTTAAGGAAATGCTTCCATAGAGTAGGCACTGGAAAAATATTTGTTGAATGAAATGCACAATTAAAAAGTGAATATGAAGGGTGAAAAGAAAACAAAACACCATTTTAAAAGTTTGAGGGATGTAATTTGTACTAATAGTATTGCAATGCATATAGTTCAAATCATATTTGATTTCCAGGGTTATTTATTTGAATTTTAGCTTCTGCATGCCATATAAGAAAGGAATAAGTCTTTTCTTAATTCTAATAGCATGATATTTTTGACACATATTTCAGATTTACTTATGAATATTCAAGAAGACATACTAAGCTTGCTGTCCCAGTAATTCTAAGAGTCGCTAAAGGATACCAGGAGTTATTGGAGAAGTGTTCCCAGTCTGAAAACCCTCTTGAATGCCAGGATAAAGGGGTAAATTGCTCTAGATTTTTAGGGGGAATCTGAAATACCAGATTGATATCCTCCATTAAAAATGCTATTACTTTGAAAGCATCTAATTATTAACTAGTGGTTAGGTAGTTATATCTATTAACTAGTAATTTAAATATTAATAGTTATTAACTAATAGTCAACAACTAGTGACTTACTATAGAAATAAAAATGGTGCACAAAAGTTCTTTGAAGCACAGAATAAAAATATGCATTTTTGAACAGCTCCAGAAAGGCAAGAATTTGTGTAGGAAGAACAAAAATCCTTTACTCAAAGATTGAATCCTGTCATCAAATAACTTTCTGATGTACAAACTTTTAAACTTAATCTTCCCAAAGTCCATTTGCTTTAATTCTCACTTTACCATCTTTAATACTAAAACAAAACAAACAAACAAAAAACCTCTAAAATTGCTTTCTCTAAGGTTGGTGTCATAATAGAATAAAATATTATTGGGCAATTTCTATATACAAAGTTATGTGTCCAGGAAGAAAAAAAAATGTAATAATGCTTGTATTTTCAGGAAGAAGAATTAGAGAAATATATCCAGGAGAGCCAAGCGCTGGCAAAGCGAAGCTGTGGCCTGTTCCAGAAACTAGGAGAATATTACTTACAAAATGCGTATGGTTTCTTAAGCAGTATTTTTAGTGATTTAAAATTATGAACTAGTGAGGGAAATATACATCTAAATTAGTCACCCATGGCTACTCTAGTTTCAGCCCCCATTTCAGACTGGAAGTCAGTGTAATGTGATCACCGATTTCCCCTGATAGAAGGCAACCTTTCCCATTTCCCTCATTTAGGAAGCAACAGGACTGGCCTTGAAGCCTGATCTGTGGCACTGGCTTTGAGTCCCCCAAATTGTGCAGAATTTTGCAGTAAAGATATTTGTTCTGTCATAGTCTATTATTGTTAAAATACCAAAAGATCCAAGTTAAAATTACTGAAGCTCCCGAGGCTGGGAATAGGAGTCAACCTGTCCCGAGTTGGTTTTCCCATTGTGATATGTTGGTATGATGGGGATGTAAGGAGTGGTTGTTAGAGTAAATGCATCTCAAAAGCTGGTCCAAATACTATGTAGATGAAAAAATGAGCTGAGTTCACGTATTCTGATCCCAAAAGAGGGTCTTTGAGAAGAAGTGAGGAGTCCAAAAACTTGTAAATTACTTAGCAGGATTTGGTGGAAAATGCCTCTTTCAGGTTTCTTGTTGCTTACACAAAGAAAGCCCCTCAGCTGAGCCCACCTGAGCTGATGGCCTCCACCAGGAAAATGGCAACCGCAGCAGCCACTTGTTGCCAGCTCAGTGAGGACAAACAATTGGCCTGTGGAGAGGGAGCGGTGAGTGTTTTGTTTAGTCCCATCTTGCTCCTGTCCTGTTTGATTAAAATAGACTCTTAATTCTCATTTAGGGAAAATAGTAAAAACCAATGTGAAGGTGGCTTTACTAGACTTGTTTGATTAGTTATAGTCAGGGGGGTATGAGAACGCAGCTCTGAATAGCTAGCCTGTTTCCTAGCCAGGCTTCCTATCCTTCTTGAATGGCTGGTGGAATTGCAACCAGTTCATTCAACAATATCTGAGCAAGCTTTATGTATAGGGAAGATAGAATGACCAACAACACACCATTCAATTCATGATTTCCGTTTTTTGTTCACTAAATACTTTAATGTTGAAAAGAAAAAAGAGAAAGCTTCATGTTTGATAGATTAAAATTCGTCATTTTATTTTTAGCCATACTTATATTTTTACCTCTTGTAGTATAATATTATTATGCTGATAGGGACAATTTGTTCCCCTTGGCAGGGTGTAGGGTACAGAACAGGGTAAGTCCCATTTTCTCAATAGTAAAATGACTAATGTCTTAGTGTCATACATGTGATTACAGGTTGATTTTTTTCGTTATTTTTTTCCCTTAAAGTCACAGTTGTAGTAAACAAAATTGTGTATCATTTTTTCCCTTTTCCCCTCCTTGATGACAGGGACTTATTTGTTAGTTAGTCTTCAGGTCTTGGAACCTTTCACCAAAGATTAGAAGTAAAAGGAGAGTTTCCTTGATTAAGCATCACCTTTGTCGTTTATTGACTTTCACATGTGGGGAAGATGCAGGATGTAATGCCACAGGAGTGGAGGTGCTAGAGGCCTCTTGCCTACAGTCCTATCCTGCTTCCACCACTTGTTAGTCACGTCATGCTGGGGAAGCTAGTTATCTCACTAAGCTTGAGCTTTTTTCATCTGACATTTGAGGATAAAAATTGTGCTGCCCTCATAGAATGGGTGTCATGCAGTAATCTGCTGAACTCACTCAGCACTAGCCTGATACATGCTATGCACAAAATATGTTGGCCCACATTACAAGTTGTTAGCAGGTGCTTAAGAGATACCTCTGAAGTGTGGAAGGCAGGAGGATTCTAAATTAGGAAAGCCTTAATGACACACACATTGGCCCTATTTCTTTTCAATTAGGACTGTATATTAGCATTCTCTCTCTCTCTTTCTCTGTTTCTCATATACACACACATGGTAATACCTTGGTTTGCGAGCATAATTCATTCTGGAAACAAACTACTCGTATTGCAAAACATCGCTCGTTTACCATGTTAAAATGTATTAGAAATGTTTGCTCATCTTGTAGAACACTCACAAACCACATTACTTGCAATCCAAGGTTTTACTGTATATATATATATATATATATATATATATATATATATGGTCCTTTCATATATATGTATCTGTATATCTATGAATATAGATATAGATCTAAAGAAAGGACTAGATTTGTGCTATTCTAATTTTCAGAAATTCTCTGGATCCCAAGAGTAAAATGGAAAACACAACTAGATATACATAGAAAATGTGAGCCATGTATTAATTTCCTAGGTCAGGGCAGAGATTTTTTTTCCCCCTTTGGAAGCGTGTTTCAAAAAGCTGACACAGATAGCTGAAGGGACTGTCCTCACACTACCTATGGAACATCTGTCACTAAATGCTGAGGCTTATCCCAAACAAATAGGTAAATAGGAATCTACAACATGGCAGCACATGATCCTGCACAGACAGCAAATTTTCCTGTAATATTAATTAAAAATTACTAGACCTTAAAATTATTACAACAATCTTTTGGAAGTCTGAATCAATGTTATGGCTAATGCTTAACCTCTTTGCTTTCTTTTTTTCTCGTTCTTCTAACTAGGCTGACCTTATTATTGGACAATTGTGCATTAGGCATGAAGAGACTCCCATAAACCCTGGTGTTGGCCAGTGCTGCACTTCTTCATATGCCAACAGGAGACCGTGCTTCAGCAGCTTGGTTGTGGATGAAACATACGTCCCTCCACCATTCTCAGATGACAAGTTCATCTTCCATAAGGATCTGTGTCAAGCTCAGGGTGTAGCCCTGCAAACAATGAAGCAACAGTAAGAAATTGTTATTTGCTGGCATGGAGAAAACTGCTAACGCCAAATAGTAGTTGAGATTTCTATCTTACACATTCAGCACTCTTGGGCTCATTAAGAGAATTACCCCAAAGCACTTAAAGTGGTGTTAAAAAATTTTGTCTCAGTGTCAACAGAATCACTGGGACGTAGGTCTGGAATAATTTACTGAAGGAGACTATTTCCTATTTGTAAAAATACCATTGTAACTACTTTGTAATGCATTTATAGATTGAGGAAAAATGGGCAGTATATTTGGGGAAATTAGGGTATATCTTTGCACTAAGGCTGAATACTTCCATTAAAACACTAGAAAAACACTATTGAATCTTTTTTTAAACATTATTTATTCTTTGAAGAGAATTGCCATAATATTTTATTGAGCCATGAAGTCCAGGAGTTAAGAAATAGAATGCACATCTCAATTCATTGTGAGAGGCTTTCTGTAATGGTGATGGTAAAGCAAGTCGATGGAATTCATGCTCTCCAAACTCCCATGCATTTTAATACTGCTTGCTTTGTAAATGGTCTTCCTTCTTTTTGGAAAACCTGTTCTTCCTTTTTTCTCTGTCACAATCTGGGGCATGTTTCAAGGTACGGTAAGAATGCCACCTCCTTCAGCAACCCTTTCCTATTGCCCCATTCAACATTAATTCCTAGATGAAAGTATTGCTAAATGATTAATGCAGGCAATTAGTATGGCAGTGTTCAGGTAAGTGTATGATAATTATGGATGGCAGGGGTTTGGAAAGCTGGACCTTTGAGACTGGATGAGACATAATTTAGAAGACAGAACTGGAAAGGATATTCTAGGCAAGTAAGAAAAATACTATATTACACTACATATAAGTATGGTGGAACTATGAAATGATGTTTCATCTATAATCTGCACAAGTCCAAACCAGTGGAACACTTGGCATGTTTCTAGCCTCAGTCTTGCTGATGAAAGTATTTGACAAGGTGTATGAGCTAAGTCTGGTGATGTTGGATTGATGGAATGATGGTATAGGAAGAAGGTTGCTAGGACTCTGAAAAATACTAGGAGGGCATTAGAAAAATATAACTGAATAACAGACTTCTCTTGTATTTTGTATTATTTTAAATCATAGGTTTCTCATTAACCTTGTGAAGCAAAAGCCACAAATAACAGAGGAACAACTTGAGGCTGTCATTGCAGATTTTTCTGCACTACTAGAAAAGTGCTGCCAAGGTCAAGAACAAGAAGTCTGCTTTGCAGAAGAGGTATTTTCACACTCAGAATACTTGATACAGAATTTTCTGCAATGAGTAATGAAAAGACTACCCCCCACTGAAGTATATCTGTAAAATAATGCCAGAGAGATTTAAATTTCACTTAGAAATAGATTGAAGAATTTTATGACATTTAAAAAATAATTACAGTTTTCTCACCAAATATTGGGAAGAAATATACTTTTAAAACACATTACAAGAATTTGATGTATTTCCTAGTAGAGCAAATGATAAATTGAATATATAAATAATTGATAATTTAGACAATATCTGACTTAAAATTTATCAGTTCAGCTAAATGGATTAAAAGCAAATGTATTGTGCAAACTGGATACTGGGCGAATATTTATAGAAAATATATTTGAACTCATTTGGAAGCATGTCTTTGAACATCAACAGAGTAGTAATTAGGAATTGCCTTAATTTAAATATTTAGCAGTTTTAGCTGGATTTGTAATTGGCTACATTTTATAAGCCTTTAGTTTGTATTACTAAATATATTTGAATGAAGCATCACTATATCTTTAAAATATATTCTATAATTTAGCCTTTTAGTCAACTTTATCTGACTATTTCATAATGTAAAAGTTTGGATTTTTTTAATATAAATTCCAAAGATAGATAATATTTAGAAATGTTGTTTCTCAATAGATAATGTAATTAAGCGTGCTTGAGTATGCTCACTTATCAGTATGTGCTATGTTTTAGACATTGGTATAGGAAAACCAAAATCTACTACTGATATGAATGGATTTTTTTCTCTCTGGCTTCCATTGTCCCAGCTTGTTGGCATTAGAAATGTATATTTTTATTTTTAACTTGGTTAATCTATACACCTGTGAATTCACCCTTGGATAGTGGAGAATTAGTTGTATGACTGGCACAGTCATCCATTTCTTTATCTGATGATTCTTATTTGTTCTTAATTTGCAGGGTCCAAAACTGATTTCAAAAACTCGTGAAGCTTTGGGAGTTTAAATTACTTCAGGTAACAAAAAATTCAGACAAAGCTAAATGTAATGTTGATTTTCCCCAATATCAATCCTTAGTCAAATTTATCCGAAAAGCTATCATTAAATGCTTTTCTTAAAAAAGAAATACAATTCAATAAAAAAAGTTAGTTTAAAGACACTGAAACAAAATTTTGCCCACAATGTTAAATTGGTGATTCGATTAACTCAAAATTATTTTTCTGTTATATCAAAGGCTTCAGAGAATGCCATCAGAAGAAATGCCTATCTAATATTTCTCTGAAATAAAATAATAGAACCTGTTACCTATTTATTTAATTATCACTTAATGTATTTTTGTTCATATTATAGGGGGAAGAGAAGAAGACAAATATGTCTTTCTGATTTGGTGTGAGCTTTCCTGTTTAATTCTAAATGACTTAGTACTTTTTATAAATTATTAAAATGATGATGACTCTTATGTGAGATTTCCTTATTATAGAAATAAATATCTTCAAATGTTTCCTTTTTCCTAGCCTGCTTGTTTATGAAAACTTAAAGGTGATTTCTTGAAATAGTTTTGTATACTGTTGTCTGAAGCAGATTTCAGTAAAAAAGCATTGAGCTTTGGTTATTGTAGGAGATTAAATCCACTCAAGGATGAATTTTACAACACTAAAAACTAGATTATGTGGTGAACTACGAATATGTTACTCCAGAGCACATTATTCATTAAATGACTACTTAACTATTCTAACAGATAAGCTGAAGATGAGAAAAGAAATTACAATTCTATAGGAGCCATTACGAATGATGTTACTCATCATTTAACATCTACTTTTTTCTCAATCTTATTCAGTTCTCTATTCAGACGTTTAAAAACATAAACGTTTACTGTAGTTGTTTTGATTGAAAGTAATTAATATTTTCATCAATTAGTTTTTTTTATTCCACAAATATTTATTGAGCACTCACTGGGTACCAATTCCAGTGCAGTCACTGTCCTCCAGTTGCTCCAGCAGAGAAGGAAGCAACTAATAACAATGGAACAAGGTTATGGCTCTAATAGATGTGAGTCATCTATTCCTGAGAGAATTAAAGGGTAGGTGACACAATTCTGGCTGGGCAAAGTTTCATGTTGGAAGAGACAAACATTTAAGAAGAGCCTTAGAAGGTGACTGGATATTCATCAGTTTAAGTAAAAGAGAAGGCCAATTTATGAAAGAGTAAAATGACCTGTGACAAAACATGATAAATGGTTTTAGGGGAGGACAGGGTGGGTAGAAAGGTTATAGATATGGAAGATCAGCCATGATATGCAAGATTTGTGGGATTGAGTCAGATTCTCATTGGCTTTATTCTAAAGGGTTTGGATAATAGGTAACAGGGGACCAAAATGATATCTAAGCAGAGGAGAACCATCAGTAGTTAGCTTTTAGAAAGATAACCCATGAGGTATGGAAGCTGAGGAGTAAGGTCAAGGGATAGGATAGAGAGGGGCAAGGTCGTCAGCAAGTGGTGACAAAAAGACCAGTCTACCAGTAGGAAGGTTGTTTATTGTATTAGCTTTGAATAGAAATGGAAAAATTACATTCATGCTTTGGCCTCTTCTTTAGGAGGAAACATTTGCTCCAGAATATTAAAATAAACTCAGTTCTAACTCAATTGCTTTGTACGTTACATTTTTTCTTCGAATTCTGTTGCAACATCTATGGACATTGTCTGATTTTTGTTGTAATTCTGAAAAGTATTGACTTAGAGATCACAATAGGATGAAGTAGAATTCAACATGAAAATGTTATAGAGGAAAAATAATTTTTTTTTGTTGAGAGTTCAGTTAAGACTGTCAGGAATATTTATGAGCCAAATGACATTTCATTGGGGTATATAAAGAAAAAAATGATTAGAAACATGAGGACAAACCAACACAAGCACAATAGTAAGTTGAAGATTTGAGACCATTTCTACTTCTTTGAAGAGACAAGTTAGGCAAATAATAAATAAAAACTCAGGGTGAAAACTTCCCTAGTCAAAGTTACCAATGACTTTCATGCTACAAAATCTAGTAGTCAATTCTCAGTCTTTAGCTGATCTGATTTCTCTCAGTAGAATCTGACACAATAGACCATTCCCTTTTCTTTGAAACATTTTCTTCCTTGGCTTTTGGATTTTCCCCCAATCTTATTGGCTGCATCTCCTCAGTCTTCTTTGTTGCATTTTCTGCAACTCTTTGACCTCGAAATGTTGGAGTGTCCCAGAGCAGCTTATCCTGAATCTAAACTAGTTCCCTAGGTGATCTCATTTCAGCTTAGTGCATTAATACCAGTTAGATGCTAGCAACACATATTCATATTTCTAGCCTGGATTCTTCCTTAATTTCTAGGCTCATGTGTCAGCTTCCTTCTTGACATCTCCATGCTAATAATGCATAAACAACTCAAACTCTGCACAACCCAAACTTCTCTCCTCTCTCTCTCTCTCTCTCTCTCTCTCTCTCTCTCTCTCTCTCTCTCTCT
>NW_017731789.1:1161298-1311110 GCF_001890085.2 Hipposideros armiger
TCTCTCTCTCTCTCTCTCTCTCTCCCTGTCTTGTCCATCCTTCTACTTTCTCAAGCCAGAAGCTTTAGAATCATCTATGGTTCTTCTCTTTCACATCACTCCTCCATTCAATCTATAAGAAAAGCCTGTTGACTCTATCTTCAAAGTATATCCAGAATTTGACTCTCTCAATACCTCTAGTACAAGCCACAATCATACCACATATGATTATTTCAATAGCTTCCTAATTAGTCTCCTTGCCCCATCCCTAGCTCTAGTCACAGCATACAAATTGAAGTGATCTTTTACATCTAAGTGCATTATGTCACCAGCCAAGACATGAAGAAAAGGTTGAGACTCAGAAGGGCAGTAATGGAAGAATTAGGAAAAATCACCAACAGTAAAAGTGTGTCATTAGAGACCAAGGCTAACATCATCCACACCCTCATATTCCCAGTTACGATGTATGGATGTGAAAGTTAGACAGAGAAGAAAACTAATAGGAAAAAAAAATGGATTCATTTAAAATATGGCACTGGAGAAGAGCTCAACAGACATCCTGGATGGCCAGAAAGAAGAACAAGTGGGTCCTAGAGCAAATTAAGCCTGAAACATCAGTGGAGGCAAAAATGACAAAACTGAAGCTGCCTTACTTCCAGCACATCATGATAAGGCAGGATTCTTGGGGAAAGACAATAATGCTGGGAAAAACAGAAGGCAGCAGGAAAAGAGGAAGACAAAATATGAGCTGAATTGACTCCATTAAAGAAGCCATAGGTATGAGTCTGTAGGAGCTGAGCAGGGCTGCTGAGGACAGGACACTGATTCACAGGATCATCAGGAGGCAGAGCTGACACCACACACACACACACACACACACACACACACACACACACACACACACACACACACTGCCACTTTTCCACCTAATGGTGGCTTCCCATCTCACTCAGAGCAAATGCAAAGTCTGTACAATGACCCTACATGCCCTCTTCTCTTTCTCCTCCACTGGGTCTCTTTGCTCAGGCACAGTGACCTCCGTGCTGCTCTTCAAGTTACCAACGAATTTCCTGCTCAGAGTTTTGCCCTTGTGAGTCTTCTTGCTTTATATATGTGGGGTTCACTCCATCAACTCCTCAGATTTCTACTCATTATCATCTGCTAAATGATGCTGTCTTTCTTTACTGTCCTACTTCAAATAGTACCCCATTCCTATTTCCCACACCACTTATCACCATCTGATATACACTAGATTTTACTTGTTTATTAATTTATTTTTCTGTCTACCCCTAGAGTAAGCCCTACAAGGACAAGGATTTCAGTCTGTTTTGTTTGCTTCTGTTATCCTCAGCATGTGGAACAGTGACTGGAACATAACAGACATTCTGTAAATCTTTGTTGGATACATGAATGAATACACATGGCTGTACATTCTTATAAGGTGGCGAACTAGAGGAATTGCCAGTTCCATCTTCTAAAACCCACACCGGGGAGCAGGAGAAGCATGGGTCTGAGAAACTAACATTAAACATCCAAGAAACCACTGAGGAAGTTAAAAACTCTTAAGACCTGGTGTGTGTGTTTAATGGGGATTGGGGAGAGGTGGCAATCTAGGGTGGCTGGCTTTAAGGAGGGTGGATAGGTGGAGGGGGTGAGAGATTTTAACTTGTGCTCTTAAATTGCAAAGAAGACTGTCACTTGTCACATTGCTACTGTGAAACAAATCAGAATAGCCCCGACTGCCTGGTGTCAACATGATTAGATACTGTATTTTTTTCTGGAGTGAGCTTTGGTAGTTTGTGTCTGTCAAGGTATTTGCCCATTTCATCTAAGTTGTCTAATTTATTGGCAAAACATTTTTCAACATATCCACTTGTTATTTTAATATCTGTGGTGATGTCACCTCTCTCATTCCTGATATTGGTAAACTAAAAACTCCTGTGGGGGGCAACAAACTTTTGAAAACAAGTGAGTACAAGAGCCGGCCGAGTGGCTCAGTTGGTTAAGAGCTCGCTCAAGAGTGTGAGCTCTGAGCAACAGTGGTTCGAGTCCCGGCCCGAGCTGAGCTATTGCTGAGCTGCCAACAGGTTGAAGGATGACTCAGCTAAAAAAAAAAAGAAAAAAAAAAAAGAAACCAAACAAGTGAGTACAGAGGAGCCTCTTTTAAGAATTAGCTCTTCCAACCTCTTGCTGGCCCTGCTCCATCCCCACAAGGGGTGGATTAACATGTAAGAAATTTGTCTCCTCCCAAAGATGCCACTTTCAGAGAGTTAGGGGCGAATCCACAGAATTGCTTAATAGTATGGAATTAAATTGGTAATAAATAATAGCAGGGTCTCTGGAAATCCCAAAATGTTCATGAACTAAATATACTTCTAAAGAACTCATGAATCAAAGGAGAAGTAAAAAGGGCATTTAAAAATATTTTGAACTGAATGAAAATGAAAACACAACATATCAGAATTTGTGAAATGCCGCTAAGACAATACTTAAAATTTATATCAATAAGGACACTCTGTTTTATAATTTATAGCCCTCTATTATCCTCATATAACATATATTACAATGAAAAAAGATCCCAAACTAATGAACTTAGCTTTCACCTTAAGAAATTAAAAGACACGGGATGGCCAGTTAGCTCAGGTGGTTAGAGCACATGGGCCACTGAGGTGCGCCCTCCACAACTAGATTGAAAACAATTACTTGACTTGGAGCTGATGGGTCCTGGAGAAACACACTGTTCCCCAATAAAAAATAAAAAAAATAAAATAAAAAATAAAGAGAAAATAAAAGAAATTAAAAGACAAAAAAGAGCAAATTAAAACAAGTAAGTACAAGCAAGGAAATAATAATAAAATCAGAAAACAATGAAATAGAAAACAGAAAAAAAAACAGGAAAACATAAAACTCAAGGAAACCAAATGCTGGTTCCTTGAGACGATCATAATATTGATAAAACTCTAGCCAGATTTATCAGTGGGAAAAAAGAGAACAAACTACCAATATCAGGAATAAAAGAGGTTACATCACCATAGACATTAAACGACTAAGGGAATAGTTTGAAAAATATTTTGCCAATAAATTTGACAATTTATATAAAATGGGCAAATGACTTGAAAAATACAAACTACCAAAACTCACTCAAGAAAAAATAGATAATTTGATTATTTCTATATCTATTAAAGAAATGGAAATTTTAGTTAAGATCATTTCCACAAACAAAACTCCAGGCTTAACTGGTGAATTGTACTACACGTTTAAAGAAGAAATAATACTAATTCTACATAAACTTTTCAAAAAATTGAGGAATAATTGAGGAAAAATAGGGAATAATTTCCAATTCATTCGATGAGGCCAGTACTACCTGGAAACCCTCTCTCTGCCATATGAGGATACAACTACAAGTTGGCAGTCTGCAACCCAACAGAGGGCTCTCACAGAGTCCTACCATGCTGGCACCCTGATCTCAGACTACAGCGTCCAGAACAATTTCGGTGGTTTATAAGCCACCCAGTTTATGGTATTTTGTTAGAGCTGTCTGAACTGACTAAGACATTAGCCCTTCTACCTTGTTCTCCCTTTCTCTTATAGATAATAGCTTTTCTTGGTTCCTGGTTTATCCACCTATTCTTTGTTTTTCATATCTAAGCTAATACATATATACATATGTTCCTACTACACCAGTCTATCTTTATTACACAAGGGGTTACATATTACAGTTGTTCCATACCTTACTTTTTTCACTTAAAAATGTCATCTTGGCAATTACTTAATATTATGCATAAGTTTTTTCCTCAATTTTTTAAAACAGTTCCATAGAATTTCTTTGTAATTTATTAATGAATTATAAATTTATTAATTTCTTTATGATTTCTTAACCAACCATCTGTTGATGGACATTTGGATGATTTTAAATCTTTATTTTTTTACTGCAAATAATTCCACAATGAATAACCTAGTGCTTTCAACATTTAGTGATATTGGCAGTATATTTTTAGGATAGGTACCTATTAGAAAATGTGTTGGCTCAAAGGACAAAATCATATTTTTTTGTTTAGATATTGCCCAATTCCTCTCCATAGATATTGTGTCACCATTTTGCATTCCCATTAGCAGTGGATGAGAGGACCCGTTTCCCCACAATTTTACCCTCAAAGTATGTTGTCAAACTTTTAGATTTTTGCCCATCAGGTGAGAAATGGTATTGAGGTATTGCTTAGATGTGCATTTCTCATATTATGAGCATCTTCTTTTATTGTTAAAGGCCCATTAGCTTTTTTCTTCTTGTGTACTATCTGCTTATATTATTTTACTATTTTTCTATCAGATTATTGGTCTTTTGTTTTCTATCAAATTTCCAGGAGCATTTTTCATATTATGATATAGGTTACAACTATGTTTTCTTTGTTTTTGACTTTGCCAATTGTATTTTTCCATGTAAAGTCTTAGAAAAAAAATTACGCAGTTGAATTTATTAGTGCTTCTGGTATTGCATCATAGTTAGGATATGTTTCCCCACCTCATTTGTGTTTCTTCTAGTACTATTATGGTTTTTTTTTTCATTTTTACATTTGGATCTCTGATCTATTTGAAATCATCCTAGTGTATGGATAGATATTTGAATATAATTTTAGATTTTCAGTTTGTTGTTCTCTCTCTTGATTGCCAGTGCCACACCGTTTTAATTATTCTGATGTTTTAGAATGTGTTTTATTATTTGGTAGTGCTGCTTTACACAATTCCTTACACCAGCAAATTTTTTCTTTTTTTCCTTAGGGTTTTCATGATTATTCTTCTTGCTCGTGTATACCTCCATCAGTGGATAAATGCCCCAGCTTCCCAGTCCTCTAGTGGGACAATTCTAGGAAACCTTCCACTTCTTAAACAGTTCCAGTAGGATTACACTCAGGCGCCTGCACTGTTACTCCTCTGATGAACACCTGCTTTATTAGCCTTTCTTCCTTTTGGTCTCATTTCCTCACTTCTTCACTTGTGCCTCCTTGAATCACTTTCCAAACAAATTACAGTCTTTGTCTGGAGGTCTGCTTTTGGGGAATCCAAACTAAGAAAGAGTCATTTTTGGATTTTGACCTAGAGGTAAAAGACACCAACCACAGTTATTCAAGGGTGTTCTATCTGAGTGTGTGTGGAGGTAGAGAAAGGGAAGAAGAAGTAAATGTAATCTTCTAACTTAGCTGTTCGGAATTAGCTTTTTTTTTTAAAGCTTATCCTCCTGATTATTTCCCTATAGCCTATATCTGTTCCTTATATTCTTCAGACTTGGAGCTTCTCTGAAATGCTCCTAGGAAGAACTGATTTCATCTTCCACAGTTTGAGCTGAAATTCCATCTTATCTATTTTTCTCATCAATTGGATCCCTCTGTTTTACGGTTTCCAGGATTTTCTCAATCTTTTGGCTATTATCACTGGCTTTCTCTCTTTTATTTTTTTTCAGTGTCTATATTGTATTTGTCTATATTGTTGAAGCAGAAATTTCTAGGCATATTTATCAAAGTTTCAAAATTTATTACCTATTAAAGAGGAAGTTAGCTGTTAGATAATTCCAAGCAAATTCGAAATGACCAGGCAGAAAGTTAGTTTAAATACCTTAAATTTTTAACTAGGCACAGACTGTTATTTTACTTCATATGGTTATAAAAAAATCACATCCTTATCAGTGATGGGTGGCTTAGATTTGTGAAATGGATGAATTGGAGCTGTCTTCTCATAATTGCCAGGCATGAACCATTAATCACAAATAATAAATATAATAGTCACCCTTATCTGTAAAAGATATGTTCTAAGACCTCCTTTGGAAGCCTAAAGCCTATATATTCTGTTTTTTTTCCTATAAACACATACTTATGATAAAGTTTAATTTATAAATTGACACAATAAGAGATTAACAACAACAACAATGAAATAGAACAATTATAGCAATATACTGTAATAAATGTTATGTGAATATAGCCTCTCTCTCTCTCTCTCTCTCTCTCTCTCTCTCTCTCTTTCTGATAACCGATCTGAAAACCAAGTAGGCTACTAAGTAACTAATTGTCAGAGAGTCCATACAACGTGGAGACGCTGAACAAAGGGATGATTCACATCTTGGTGGGACAGCATGAGATTTCATCATGCTACTCAGAATGTCAGGGAATTTAAAAATAAATCGTTTATTTCTTGAATTTTCCACTTAATATTTTTGGACTGTGGTTGACTGTGGGTAACTGAAACTGCAGAAAGTGGAGCCACGGATAAGGGGAGACTACTATAACATATCTGAGAAAAAAATAAAAAGCAAATTGATTTCTAATAATTAAATATACCTGGAAACTGGCTTTATTCCCTGACAAAAGGCCAGTTAGAGGTCAGCACTATCAGTAACATTCACTAGTTTCAACCAAAGATGCTGACCATATCAGTTGCTTGATTCTCAGTGTGGGGGAAAAAATCAATCGCTCCATCTATCTCTCAAGCTTGTCTTTCTCTCTCTCTCTTCCCCTCTCTCTCCCCCCCCCCATCTCCTTCTTTACCTCCTCTCTTTCTTACTCCCACTTTCCCCTCCCTTCTTTTTGGTTTAATAGGTCTGTTAACTCTACCATCTTCACAACATAACACCAAATTTTAGATTCTGCTTTTTCTCCAAATATTATATAGAAAATATTTCCTCATTATTACATATTCTTTATATTCATTAGTTATAAAGACAAATATTAACTCAGAGTGACTACACCACTGTTTACTTATCCACTTATACAGATATCTTTTTTCATTTGTAATTGATAAGTAATCTGTAGAGTGATACTTCGAAACTGCAAATATGCTATTGCCCCATAATTTCTCACCAGTGACTTCAGCATTCTTTCATGAACTAGCTTAAATGAGTTATTCCTATGGTATTTACAAATAGTTATGCTTTATTTCTAACTACATTTATTAGTTGGCATTCTCCTGTAGAAAAGAGCTTTTCCTACCCCCACTTTTTTTTTTTTTTAGCTGAGCCATCCTGCCACCTTTTGGCAGCTCAACGGCAACTCAGCTCGGGCCGGGCATCAAACCACTGTTGCTCAGAGCTCAAACTCTTGAGTGAGCTCTTAACCAACTGAGCCACTCGGCCGGCCCTTCCTACCCCCACTTTTATTTTCCTTTTGTATTGGTATAGATTCATGAATTCTTTTTCAAAAATTTAATGAGTATAAGCATTCCTCTCATTATTTATTTTAATTATCAAAGTGTCCCATTGGCTTTTACCTTTCTTTGACAAGCTTGATTCAGTTTTTGAGTCTTCTTTAGTTTCTGACACGATATTTTCAGCTCATCTTATATTTTTCATTTCCCAGTCCTAGAATAATTTATTTCTCTTCGAAGCTCAACATCCTTGTAATAGAGAAGTGTGTTTAGAACCCAAGATGTGTACACTAAATGTGCTCCTTGCTACTTGGTTGCTTTCAGGCCCTTGTAGTGGACATAACTAAGAAATAGATTTCTTTTTAAAATATTTTAAAATATTTCCACATTTAGAATCATATTTTTAGTACAGATTTAAAAATTTGAGCGATTAGTTCAAATAAAATGAATATTTGAATATTGATCCTTATTATAAGCTTGTTTTCCAAAAGCTTTAATTATATGAGCACGTGTTTTGCTATATGTTTACCAGAATGCTACATCTTAATTGTTTTCATTTTTCTAATTCTATCAAGTATATAAAAATTATTTTTAAAACTAACTTCTTTTGATTACCAGTAAAATTTAATATCTTTCTGTTGTGTTTTCTCTTTGGTGAATTATTTATTCTAGTCCTTTTGTTTCCTAACATTTGCAATATTTCGAGATTTTTTTTTCATCTTATTTTGGTTGTCTGTTTGATTAGGAAAGGTGCATACTTAACCTATGGACATTCTCCTAACTCAATAGATTTTTCTAGTGAAACACAGGGATAATTTCTTTTCCTAGTTAATAATTAGCAAAAATTCTGCAATGTGATCAAATAACAATCAAATATGAGGTATGTGAGAAATCGGTTAAACAGGTTACTTTTTTACTAATAGTCTCAAAAAATAATATAAGAACTTGATTTTCCTCAATCACATTACTTTCTTTTGTGAAACTGACTTCTAAAGAAATGAAACAGTTAAAACTTACAAGTTTTGTTATTTTCTTGTTCTTTTTGACTGAGTCTCTATCCTTACCCACAAAGCCTCAAGATGTAGGTAAGAAATTTACTTGTATACCAGCTAAGGAATGACTAAGTTGGGGTAATTTCCTTTTTTAAAAAATTTTTACCTTGTTTTCTTTTAACTTAATTTTTCACTTGTTTTTTTCTCCCCTCAACCCAACTATTATAGTTTATAAATACTGATCAGGTATCCTGAACTAACCTTCCCAGATTTTGCTTTTTGGTGGTCATATTACCCAATCTATAGACAGAAACAGTTCTCATACCAGCAAACAGTCACCAGTTTTATGTCAGTATAGAAAGTGTTGTTGGGAGATAAAACTTGGGTTTGAAAATGCTCATATTTCTTGCAAATGTGTATAGTGTACGGTAACAGTGGAACACTACTTTGAATTGGGATTTTTATGGACCTATCTTTTGTCCAACATAGCTCCCAACGGGGTGGAAAACACCTTTAGTGTATGCAGGACCCTGCTTCCTCCAACCATACAGTTTATAAATTTCCCCAAGCCTGTGCACCTATACCTCTCATCCCAAGCCTTGCCAGTGCAGTGTCAGCTTGGGGGACAGGGTGACTTTTATATTTTTTCTACCCCAAGGGGGAACATTTTGAGCTCCATCTGTTCAGAGAGGATGTCTTTTTGTGTTTCCTCTAGCATGGAAGGAGCACCTTTTTGTAACTTGCACAAAGGTGCCATAAGTGTCACAGTGGCCCTGAAGGTGTGGGTTGTCTTACTCAATTTGGTACCCCCACAGTGCCTGCTAGTTAGACCAATCACAGGGCCTGAAGAAGAGTGGTCATTCTTGAGTTCTCTTTCTCCTTTGTCCCTTGTAACAACTTGTTTAAAAATCCTGTTGATTTTTTGAGTCTAATACCCTTTGCATTCATGTTTTCCTGTGCATATTTGTTTACTTCCACCCAAACTGATGTCCTGCTGATTTCTCAATAGGACAATTGTAAAAGTCTCCTGATGGGCTTTTCTCCTATCCAGCTATTCATTCTTTCATTTATCTATTTGACAAATATTCTAGTCATTTTCTATTTAACAGGTGCTGTGGGAGGTTCCTGCATATTAGATATGCCACTACTTGGCTGGTATTTCTTACCGTGTTGAAATGATCATTTTACTATTTTATATAAACATTTCAGTGGTTCTTCTTGGCTTCCAATTGAAGCCCAAACTCCTCAGCTTTATATGTAGGACCTCCATAATCTAGACCCATGTCCTTTCTATTTTCAGTTCTGTTTTTCTTCTTTATAATCCAGTTTCTCATCAAAGTGGATTAATTGACTTTTCCTAAACACATCCCAAGGATTTTCATGTTTGTGTTTTATTCACATCATTCTATCCACATAGAAATACGAGGCTTCTTATTTTTTTGCTAGCTGAAATCTTGTACATTTTTCAGATTGAATTCATACACCACTCCTCCTATAATCCATTTCTAGTTCTTCACCCCTGAAGCATTCCTGTCATATACTTACTCACATTACTTTAGAATGTCATATACATTCTAAGTTGGATTGCAGTCATGTTCACGAGTCATTTGCACTGTGAGAGTACTTAGGAACCTGAGGTCTAGGGAAGATGTCTTGGTCATTACTGATTGCATCACAAGTTCCAGCACAATACTTAGCAAAACTAATGACTCCATAAAAGTAGTCTATGTGGACAAATGTAAATGTGCTCTGATTAGTATATGCTCATTGGGAGGGAATTAATCATCTGAGACTAGTCCGAAAATTATCTAAATATCTGTGTCTGGCTAGCCTTATAAACTATACTGACTACCAGCATGTTATGGTATCTCTTGTTGCAGCAGTAAATCACATATCAGTTAACCTTCATATTACTTTTCTAGTCATACATGATAAATACTTAACAGGAAATGGTGCCTGTATTTGACCTTTGTGTCCAAGGAGCCATCAATGACAAATCTAAAGTCTGGTCAGTTTGAGATTAATTCAAGTCAATTTAATTTAATGAATGTATCTTTAGCACATAATCAGCTGTGATTAAGATTTCATATTTGGTTCATATGACTTTTTCCTTCTTGTTAAATAAACCAAATTATTTTCTACCATCAGTTCTCTATTTTATACTTTGTACATTTAGATATCATCCTTAATTATTTATTGGGAAAACGTTAAAATACCAGGATAGATAATAACCTAAATATCTTTGCTTTTCAGATGATGTCAGCATCACCCAGAAATTTATATTTGAGAAATTTGGATATATGTGAGTTTTTCTGAAGTGTTTTTGATGATGATGGTGTTTATCATAATATTATCTGATATATTCCAGAAACCTTGATGCTTCTCAAAGTAACTTAACTAAGTAGACAGCATATCAAAGAAGTAAATACAGTATTAATCATAAAATTTAGATGAAGTAATGGAATAATCAAGAAGTTGTAAAATTTATAACTCTGTACTCCGATAACTTCCTGACGCTAGTCAACAAATGGATGTTTCTGTGAGTTTTTTCTGGACAGACGTGGCATGTCTGCAGGTAATCACTGTGCTCTCTGTGGACTGTTGCAGCACTACCATTACATTTGCTCAATATATTCAGGAGGCATCCTTTGAAGAAGTAGAAACGTTGGTAAAAGCCGCGACAGAATACAAAGATCAATGCTTGGCTAACGTGACACTCCCACATTGTTCAAAATTAGCCGTAAGTAAATTGTTTGCACTTCTTAAACAAACAAGTTCATTTGTCAACACTGACAGAAATTTTGCCTTAAAATATAAAAAAGAGATGCTCCGTGCCCCTCATTTGTATTTGGCCTGGCTTGGATATTTAGGATAAGGCAGTTTCCTAGGAGAGGTGCAATTCTGTATTACTACACACAGGAGAACTTGGCCATGAGCTTGCAGTCTTGAGCTAGCAGTCTGTGCAGTATGTATACAGACACAGGGTGGCCAAAAGCCTGCAAAGCGCACAAAAGTACAGAGGTCCTTCTTTAGCTGCCTGTCTCAATATGTACTCTACTATCACACCCTATTTTCTTGGCCTTTCCCAAACATAGTCATCATCTGCATTTCTAGAAAAGTCTTACCAAACACCACTACTAAATACTTTACCGACAGTTTCACATTCTGACCCTGTCACTTGGGAGAGGAGGGGAAAAAAGCTGTCATGCAAGGGAAATATAAGCAGCAAAGAAAAGTAAGAGGTTAAGGGACCGCAGGATAGGATAGAGAAAGTTCCCCAAAGTACAAGATGGTTGTCAAGGGAGTGGGTCAAGATGCTGTGCTTATGCTATTGGGGAAATTGCAATTTTTTTTTCCTAAGGGTGATGCTCACTCATCATTGTGTGAAGTCAGAAGGTTGAGAAGCTTCACGATGAATGAAAAGTATCTTTTACTTCTCTGTTGTCCAGAATGTTGCTTTGCTGGATGTGATATGTGCTGGGGAGCAGCTACCAGAAAAGCATAATTTTTCACACTGCTGCAGTAAGGTTGGCTTCGAAAGAAGACTCTGTTTCTTTCGTAATAAGAAAGCTAATGTAGGATTTCTGCCTCCCCTTCCTTCCCTGGACCCTGAAGAGAAATGCCAGGCTTATAAAAACAACAGAGAATCTTTTCTAAGCAAGTAAGTTTAATTTTAGAAGAAAAATGATCTAATTAAAGAATTATCCTTAAGCTAAAGAATATCTAATATCTATTCCCAAGGAACTTAGCTGCATTCATTGAATGATTAATTCATTTAACGTGGGTCTGTGTGCAGTGTAGAGGATATAAACATGAATAAGATATGAAACTTGCTTTCAAGATCCTTTCATTAATGATCTGTATTTCCTAATGTGATAAGCCCTAGAACAGAAGTGCTTGTATAGTGCCAAATTGCTAGTGGAGAAAATAATATCGTCTTCTCAAAGGGAAAGTGCAGCTTTTACGGAGAGTAAACATTAAATCAATAAATGTTTAGCAAAAATCTGTTTTCAATCGTGCAGTAATTGCAGAAGAAGAGATGTTTTCTTGAAAGCTGGTATACTCATTGAAACCTAAATCACACGTTGATTTGAACATAAGTGAATCTGATCCTTGAATCTCAGATGGAGTGGACCTAGGTGGCTCATCTTTAAACATGAGTGGGCTGCTGGGGGAGGGAACGACAATAGCCACGTCTCAGCATTCAGGATTAAAACTGCAAGGATCACTCTTATTTTAGAGGCGGTAATTTCAATAAGACTCTAAAAACTTTTATTGGAGACTGGCTAATGCTGCCTTATATTGAAAACTTCTGTGATGGGAAATCCTTCTTCATACTTTCATTTTCACAACTTCATCTCCTTGTCTTTCCCTATCTTTCCTTTCCCTTCCATTTTCTTCCCTCCCCTTGTCTATCATTCCTTCATTTCTTTCCTGTTTCTTTCCTTTCCCCTCTTCTCTGCTTTTTTCTTTTATAGCTATATCTATGAAGTTGCCAGAAGGAACCCTTTCGTTTTCGCCCCTACACTTCTAACCGTCGCTGCTCGTTTTGAGGAGATGGCTGAAACATGTTGCGGAGAACAAGACAAAGCCAACTGCTTTCGAACAAAGGTGGGCATTACATTTATTTCATTAAAGGATAAGGAGTCACCCAACACAGCAGATCCTTCTTTAAAATTCAATTATAGCCAAAGAGTTGTTTATCAGTTATAAGCATTCTCTTTTTACTTTTACTGATTTTCAACCCTTTGGCCACCTGCTACTGATCTTAAAGCTCTTACTACCTGAGACCCTCAAAAGACAATTACGCATTTCCAGAGTCTCTCTTCTGGCTTTGTCTTCCTTGTAAGTTGGAAGAAAGCCTTATTGAGTGCATATTCAGGGTAAAAGATTATATTTTATCTTCTATCTTTGGCAAGCCTTCTTTTAGCTAACTATAAAACAGAATCATCCCAGTAGTGATGGACAAGCTCCCAGCACACCACACTGCTTGCCTTCCCACCAAGTCCAAGTTATCAGAAGACTGGCCCCACCTTTATAATGTGCTGCAAATGCATATTTCTCTTGATATGTAAATTTACTACAAGAAAAACCACTAGATTTTCTGTTTCTGAGCACACGTTGGAATAGTTTGGTTGACATATAGTTAAGAAATAAGAGAATAGTGGGATTTTGCTTTTGCTTCAACAGAATTTTCACTTTCTCCTTCAGGCACAGCCTGTCATACAATATTTAAAGGCATCGTCTTCTTATCAAAAAACTGTCTGTGGGACATATTGGAAATTTGGACCACAAGTCTTAAAATCTATGTGAGTTTTATAATATGTATCTCTATAAAATACTTATTATATATTTTATAATATGTCTCTACTCATATTTACTTATCTGTGTTCCATTTTTGTTTAATTGTTTATTACTTTTTATTTATACTATTTTTAGTTTCCCAGAAGCTTTTTGTTTTTTTAATTTTAGCGTTTTTTGTTTTTACATTTTTTTATTAGTTTCAGGTGTACAAAACAATGTAATAGTTAGGCATTTACACCCCTCACAATATGATAACACTCCTCCCCCAATCTACTACCCCTCTGACATCATATATAGCTGTTACAGTTCCATTGACTCTATTCCCTATGCTGTACTCCATATCCTGTGACTATATATATATTAAATTATAGTTGACTTTCATTATTATTCAGCTTCAGCTTCAGCTTCAGGTGTACACTGCAGTGGTCAAGCCTCTATACTGTCCATGAAGTGGACTCCCACAAGACTGTCACGGGGATACGAAAGACAGTTTGGGGAATATAATCAATAATGTTGTAAAGATTTTGTAGCATATCTGATGGACACTTGTCCCCAGAGGTTTTAAGGTGGGTCTCAGTCTATGTGGATAGCTCAGAGCCAGGACATTAGGTGGGAATTAGAAAAGACCCAGGAGGTAGGGAGACCTCAGAGAGAAAGAGGGCTGCTTCTCAGATTTTTTTTGTTTTATTACTTGGGAATCTGAATTGGCCTGGGAGTTCCCAACCAGAGTTTTAAAACCTCCCAATGCTTTACAGTGACTTATCCATCCATTTTTTACCTCAATGACTAGGAGACAACCTTATAAGGATAAATTTTATCTCAACTGCTCATCCTTACCAACTAGTAATGGTGCTAGTGCAATGTCTTGAGAAAAATACTGAGATTTCAAACAAATCAGCAGGAAAGAGCTCTATGATAAATTATCTATACTTGCCACAGAAAGTGGTAGTTCTTACAAAATGTGCTTTGCTGTAAAAGCCATGGATGAGAGCATATATCTCAGGCCTTCTTTTCCCAGCCTTGATCCAGGACTCAAAATATCATCTTAGGATTTTCAAAGTGATCATGTGAGCTGTGCAATGTATAAACAGGTATTTGGTAAAGATATCTGTGAAAGAACAAGGGTACCAATGCTTATTGCAGTTCTACTGTGTCATCCAAGAGCTCCCTCTTGTCTTACTCACTTGTTTTAGTGATTGATCAATTCTCTTTCTAGAAACATTGCTATACTTAGTCAAAAATTTCCCAGGATTGAATTTAAGGAACTTACCTCTCTCTTAGAAGATGTTGTTTCCAATCATGACGAATGCTGTGAAGGGGATACCGTGCATTGCATCCGTACCAGGGTAAATATTGTTTCTCTCCCAATATACACAAGATTGTCTTTAGAATACTCAGTAAAGTCTGTTTTATATGGCTAAATGTTCTTGGTATAAAACTTCAGGAATTTAGAATTTGTGAATATTCATTTTGGCCAGAGTAAAGCTCTCTTTAATATTGCAAATCCTCTGTTAGTGATATTAGAAAATAGTAGTAAAGCTCAGAGAATGATTTGTTACCATTATATTTTTAAGAGCTGTTTTCTTTGAGTTTCCTCAGTGTATTTAGGAACAGTCTTTGCAAATAAGTGGATATGTAAATTTAAAGTACATTTATTCTTTAAAGTGGTTCTCCAAGGGCATAAATTGGTCAATACATTGACATAGTTTGAGTTGTTCATGCACACAAAGGTAACACAATTTCATTTAAATTATCCTGACTTCTTGGTTGAAATTAGACATTTCTTAATGATTTTTAATTAGTTTTACTGTTTTAAATTCACAGTGAAATAGTCTGTTAATTAAGCAACCTGAATTTTAAAATATGAAGATATGCACATTTATTTCAAGCAGTGGACAACAGATGTCCCCAAGAATTATTTGGTTCCTAACCGTGCTCCAGTTAAAAACTGTCTCACTCTCTATTTATTTTTTGTACTGTTTGATTGTTTATAGAGATGTGGGTTTAATAATATTAGATACAATGTACTGAATTAGAATATAATTGAGAATTTTTCTGTGAAGTTTGGAGCTAAGACTAAAGGATCATATAATACCCTTAATTTCCTGTTTGACAACTATATGGAAAAATAAGAGGAATTGAATTGTAGTTCATTCAAAATAGAAGTGAATTCCAGACAATAAGAGGTGTGTTGCCTAGAATGATAGCCTTAGGTGAGATGTGTATATGTTTGCAAAGAATGGCTCTATGGTTCTATGTGATTTATTGAAACATGGTGCCAATGACCATTCCATTTCACACCTCAACCCTGAGCTTCATTCTATTCCTCACCCTTAATGTTCACCAGAAAAAGATTCCAGGCAGGAGGAACAGCTTGAACAAAGTTAAGAGTCCTGTAATAGCCTGGTGTTTTGATGAAACTCAATGTAGTTCATGTGAAGTTGGAACAGAGAGTAGGAAAAAATGTGCAGACTCATTCTGGAAAGTCCGGAGAAGGGACTAGGGGGCCAGATCAGCTTTTAAAAAAAGTTATTCAACTAAATGCAAATCAAAACCAAAATGAGATACTACCTCACACAAGTCAGAATGGCTATTGTCAAAAAGTCAACATATAACGTGTTGGCAAGGATGTGGAGAAAAGAGAACCCTTATGCACTGTTGGTGGGACTGAAAACTAGTGCAGCCACTATGGAAAGCAGTATAGAGGTTCCTCAAAAAACTACAAAGAGATATACTATATGACTCAGCAATTGCACTTCTGGGTATTTATCCAAAGAAAATGAGAACACCAATTGAAAAAGGTATATGCACCCCTATGTTCATTGCAGCATTATTTACAATAGCCAAAATATGGAAGCAACCTAGGTGTCCAAAGAAGATGTGGTATATACATACAATGGAATATTATTCAGCAATAAAAAAGAATGAAATCTTGCCATTTGCGACAATTTGGATGGATCTAGAGGGTACTATGCTAAGTGAAATAAGTCAGGCAAAGAAAGACAAATGCCATATGGTTTCCTTATATGTGGGATCTAAAAACAAAACAAAACAAACAAAAAAAATAGACTTGAAACAGAGACCAAAGAGGTGTTTACCAGAAGAGGGGGGTGAGTGGATGAGTGAAAAGAGGAAGGGGAATATAGTCAATAATATTGTGATAAGTTTACATGTTGAGAGATGATTACTAGAATTAGTGGGTATATTACTATATTGTACACCTGAAAGTAATATAACCAATATTAGATTGTATACCAACGAAACTTAAATAAAAAATAAATTTAAAAAATTATGCAACTAATGTGTAAATAAGATAACATCATCCTCTCCCTTATTCTCACAAGTTTATGTAGAGTCAGAATTGGAATGAGGGGTAGGGAGAGGCAACAAGGCAAGGTTTTCTTTTTTTGTATATTATTTGATAATTTGAGCAGCTTCAAATTAATAATACCCATAGGAAAATGACAACAATGAGTATAATAGTTTCTTATGTTACAGAAGTCTTCTTCTGGTAATTACTGTAGTCATTCATTTGTTTACCATTCTTTCATTTACTTATCAAATATTTATTGAGTTTTTACTATGTGATTGGCAATATAGTTTTCAGTCCGCAAAAGAAGAAATCTATGATTATAGATATTAAGTAACATGTCTTTGATGGCCCTCATTGAAGCACAGGTAAACTCTTATTGGAAAGAAACATTTAGAATTAAAAATGTCAATATACCAGGGGAGTAGGGGTAAGGTATTTAATAGATAAATATTTAACAATAAATGTGCATTTATAATACAGTCTATTTTTCATAGTTATATCATCTAAAATCCTGGGAAATATAGCTTGTCTTAATATAAAGCTTCATGAGTATTAAATGTATACAAAATTTAAATGAATTTAATCTATCAAATTAGCTGATGAAGCAATTTCAGATGTTATACTCATCGTTGGTTTTGCATTCCCTTAAAAAGAGAAATCCAGTCCTGAAGAAATTGTAAAAATAAAATCATTTATCATTCTTACTTGATCCAGAGCACAGTTATGAGCCATATTTGTTCAAAACAAGAATCCATCTCCAGCAAAATCAAAGAGTGCTGTGACATGAAAATACCAGCACGTGGCGAGTGCATAATTTCCACAATTAAAGATGATAGACCAAAGGATTTACCTCTAAGAGAAGCAAAATTCACTGAAAATGAAAATGTGTGTGAAGAACGAAATGCTGACCAAGACAGCTTCATGGATGAGTAACAAAACTTTATATTGAAATTTATAAGGCAGACGGAAACATATGATTTGACCTATTTTGGCTAATTTGGGTAGAAGGAATGGGAGCCATTCAAGTCATTGGGTACTACAGAATTTTAAAAAATCATGGTTATAGATTATTGTGTTTTCCCATGATTTTAAGAAAATGCAACCATAATGTTATAGTGATGGCTAACAATTATTGAGAACTTGATATGTGCTAGACAATGGGCTAAGTATTTTATATAGATTATATATTTTAATTCTCACAATGCATGTAGAATAAATATGATTTCTCCCAATTTTTCAGATTGGCAAAATGTGGTACAGAGAAATTAAATAACTTGTTCAAGTTTCACAGCTAAAAAATAGAAGAGTTAGGATTTGACCCCAGAAGGTCTGGTCTAAGAAGTTGCAGATTTAACTGCCAAGCTAGGCTGTTCAGGGGGACTGGTGGACTTGAGCCGAAGGGCCAAGGTTTCAGTCATGGTTGAATCACTGGTTAACCTCCTTGTGCTTTAGTTCAATATATATAAAATTCATGCAATATTCATCTATTCAAAGTTTATTGGTAATTAAATTTAATCCAGGGACTTTACTAGGTTAGACAGTGTTTGTACCCCTAGTAAGCTTCCATCACTAGGGAGTATGACGTGGGAAGAGACAGGCATGCATAAATGAGTGCAGAAATATTCTTTTATTTCTGATGGCACCATGTGCTACATGCGAGGATGGAGGAGGAAGTGATCTGTTCTACTTAGAGACCCTGGAAAAGCTTGATCAGGAGGAGGTTCTTGAAGAAATTTTGGTAATCTAGGCAGAGGAGGTAGAGCATGGGTCGAAATATAACACTACTTGGTGTATGTGTGGCTGTGAGTAGGGTATCTGCAATGGAAGACAGGGTAGTGAGAGGTCAATGGGGTCAGATCATGCAGAATTCCTAAGTAACGAGATGCCACTGAAGGATTTTCACTGAAGAATAAGGAAGGACAAAGTCACTTTCGTTTTTTAGAAACTTCATCTGGAATGAATCCCAATTTGGGCTTAGGTGGTTGGGTAAATTGTTTTCACATCCAGTAAGTTGGGGAATATGGGTGAAGAAACAGATTTTGGGGGTAAGAGAATATTTCTGGATCTGACCACATTGACTTTGAGGTGCCTGTGGAAAAGCTAATTGGGATTGTCATGGGACAATTTTATATGTGAACTTGGAACTCTGGAAGCAGGTCTGGATTGAAGATACAGGTTATTGAACACTTGCTAAGTGCATCTCATTTACTAAGCAATTTAATTTTCAAAACCACCCTCTGAGGTTGGAATATTTTTATTATCCTCATTGTATAGGCAAGGAACCTGAAGCACAGAAGTTAAGTAACTTGCTCCGACCGCACACAGCTAATATGTGGTAGAACCAGGATTCAAACACAAGTAGTCTCACTCCAGATTCTTGTTCTTACAGCCACTGTGTTCTGTTGGTTTTCACAAATCATGGTATTCAGTCAATTTAAATGTAATCAAGTACATTTCACTTGTACCTGACACATGTGCTCACTAAATGAGAGCAATTTTTATCATCACCATCATCTCCATCATCACCACTACTACAATATAGACCATGTTTGAAGTGTGGGGAGAAATGATAAACAATGATGAGCATGCTAAGTCAGAAACAGAGTTTTAAGGTGCAGTCTTTTTGGATGTGAACGTTTGACGAAGACCTCAATGGATCTGTCAAGCTAGAGTAGGCTTCCAGGGGTTTTTGTTTGCAGCGTTTTGGTGGTGTATATTTAGGTGTAATTTTATTCTTGGGGAAAAGTCTATGACTTATGTCAGGTATTAAGGGGAGCCCTTGATTTTCTGAAGGTTAAACACCACTGCTTCAGAGTATGGGAATATAGCCTACAAATGGGACTGAGAAGGCAGATGAGAAGCAGGGGAGATGATGTTAGAAAAACCAAGATTAATCAAGATATTCAAAGGCTGCAAAACGAAAGGAGTTGAAAAGAGTTCCCTGGATTTGAAAAGTTCTTGTGAGGTATTGTTTTACAAAACGTGAAGACCACTTAAATTTATTTTGAATGGAAAGGATTCTTTTATGGAGAAGACTGTGATTAGCACAGCTGAGGCACTTAGAGAAAATGCTCCTATCTTGAAAAGAGAGTCAGCTTGGTTTAAAAAGGATGAAGTAGGCATCACAGGGAATCTAGGTTTAAATTTTATACTCCCATTAATAGCAAGGTGCTTAACCGGTCAGAGTCTGAGTTTCCTCAGCTGTAGAATAGCGCTATCTTGAGGACTAAGTGAAGTTAAATAAGAAAATGTTTATAAAGGCCAGAAAGCATATCTTTATCTATTATGTCCAAAGCTTGATCCAATGCCTAGCACCTACTAAGGGCTTAATGAGTGTTGGCCTCTTTGCTCTCCCTTTCCCACTTTCTCCCCAAATCACACCCACCTATACCCTTGGAGCCTCTCACTGAGGCCTTGGAAGCCACTGACAATGATTTACAGCTACAGGAGTGATTACTCCCAGATTTGACAAGTGACAGGATGAAGTAATGGATAAAGAGGGCTGCTCCACAGTCTCTCACCAAGGTGGCACTGAGAGTGGGGAGAAAGCCATATTTTTACCATCTCAAGTTGAAAGTCCGAATACATTTTCCAATAGAATTATACTTGATATAGTAATCATTTTAATAATTAACTCTAAATAACTCTAACAATTCTATCCTGTCCAGTAAAAGCATAGTTAACTTAAAACACAATATAAAAGGGAATCTTCTTAAAATGATCTCCTGTAGTCAAAATGCCTGCTTAAATCACTTCCTGACCAAAGCAGAGGAAGACCTCAGCATCCGAGAGCAGACACAATATTACATCAGGCTAGACTGAAAGATAGCAGGATTTGGTGTTTTGCTCTCTCTCTAAGTTCTAATATAGAAAATGTTTTACATCACAGGTTTCTTTATGAATACTCAAGGAGACATCCAGAACTGTCTATACCAGAGCTACTAAGAATTGCTAGAGTGTATGATGATCTCCTGAAAGAGTGTTGCAATGCAGAAAATCCTCCAGCCTGTTACAGGAATGCGGTAGGTTCCATCATGTAGACTCAGAGACATAACTGAAACAAAACTAAACAACAAACACTTAAAAATTGATGTCAATGTTTTACTTTAGTCTAGGGGGTAGAAAATATGATTGACCAATCTGAGCCTACTTTAAATTCACTGAGAAATCATCATTGGGAAGACCAACATTATCCATTTGGGCTATGCAATTGTTTTGAACTACTAATCTATGTGTTGATGCCAAAAACTCTTCCCATTACACGTTTTACATTTATATTTTTATTGATGTACTCTGTATTTTATTGGGCCATTTTGGAATTTTTATGATTGTAAAAATTAATGATAATTTTTATTATCATTAATAGTAAATGATTATTAATATGATTAGAAAAGTACATAAAGTTGCAAAGAAAAAAGTAAAAACTTTCTGATTCTGTCACCAAGAAATAGCTACAATTAACATTTTATTTCATCTTTTTTAATGCAAATATGCATATATATATATTTGTGTGTTTAAAAGTAAGATTGGAATAATACTTCTTAAGGGATTTTTGGATCTGTTTTTTATTTAGTATCAGAAGACTTTCTATGTCATTAAATAGACTTCAAAATGTACTTTATTTTAAGTGGTGACATACCATCATAAGAATTTATTTAGCTGCTTTTCTACTGTGTGTTGGGCATTTTGGATGTTTAGTTAGGTTTTTTTAAATTTTACAAGTGACCCTGAAGTGAGCATCTCTTTCCATTCATCATTATTAATATTAATGATTATTTTCTTAAGAGAGATTTTCAAAAGGGAAATTATTATGTCAAAATATATAGGCTTTAAAAAAAAAACATTTGATGCAAATGGCCAACTTACTTTCTAGAAAGCTTTTGCTTTATAGTCCAACAGCAATGTTTGAAAATGCTCATTTCACCCTCACCTTCACCAACATTGCATATGGAGATAAACTTTGCTAGCTTTCTATGTAAAAAAATAGTGACTGTGTTTTAAGCAAACTTTTATTTGATTTTTAAATGAAATTAAGCTTTTCCCATATGATTTTAGCTATAGTAGTTAAAAATTTCTTATGAACAATTTGTTCATGTCTGTTACCCATTTTCTTATTGAAATTAGTATGTTCCTAATATCAATTCACATGCACTTCTTATGTATATAAAAATTATTTGAACTTTCTGATTTGTTTCTCATTCATTTGGTAGGTACTACTGTTGATTGATTTAAAAATGTTCATCTACTTGCCATAAAAGCCACTTTATACCTATTTATATTTGAGCAATGAAATAAGAATACTTGAGTTTCAGTATAGCTCTGCCAACTGCCCTTAACAAGGAGGTCTGTTTCTTATCCTTAAATGAATCATATTCTAGAAATATATATGTATTTTTTTACATAGAGACACAATTTGTCCCACAGCATCCATTTACTAGTATGTAGTTTTCTCTCTGGTGGCCACTCAGTAGGTGCCTAATTTTATGCCACAAGAGAGTTTGTCAAATATTTGAAGATAACTATTGGAGGTTTTAAGTTCTGATTCTAAATGATGAAAAAAAGCTATAAAATAAAGGTCAATAGGATTAAAAATATTTTGTAGTGATACATAACTAGCTGGGTCATTCTAGGCAAATTACTTGACTTCACCAGGTCAATTTTCTTTATGTAAAAGTGGAGATAACAACTACTTTGGCCACTTCAAATTAGAATAGAATATGATCATTGCCAACATAAGATTTGAATTATACTTTGTAAACTGGAAATCTCTAAAAAAAAGTACAAGATCATGATGATGAGAAATTTGGACTTTCAAACTTAGGCCGAAAACATATCTATCTACAACTATAATGATAAGATTCAAATTCTTATACACATATGTAAAAAACTACCCTTAATTTAGTGAGTAATGTACGGTGATGATAGTTTCAAAGTATTATATAAATTCAAAAAAACTACTTGACAAGTCAACATAAAGCTTATGATTAAATTTTAGATAAAGTGTTCATAAACATGATTGTTTTTATTTTCAGGAAAACAAATTCAATGAAACAACTGAGAAAAGCCTTAAGATGGTACAAAGAGAATGTGAACATTTCCAGAATTTGGGGAAGGATGACTTGAAATACCAGTAAGTGGTTTGCAAAGGAGGTGAACACTTGTGACCAGAATAAAGTAAAGAGAGCCACAAGGTGTCAACATTTTAGCTCTGTCTTTCAGTTATGGCGAATTCATAAACTCTGTGAAAGAATGAAACCACAAAAGTCAAGAACGCCCACTGAGCTCTCATATGAAGTCTTTACCAGGAATGAAGCTAGAAATTAAAGAAATACAGGATTCTGGACAAATTAACTCTCTAATGCTTTAGTTTTGTTTGGACTTGCCTTTCTCACTCCCAACCCAGAATCTCTGGATTCTGTCCCATTTGGGGAGTGGGGGAGAAGGGTAGAATGGGGAAAACTTCAGGTTGTTATAATTTCCCAAAGAAAACATGCTTGGCCCAGGATTTAAGTCCATTATACCAAGTTTCTAGAAATAATGCTGGATTTGCTTAACTCTTTAATATTTATTTTTTAGTGCTCTTGTGAGCATTCGTGAATAATACACAGTTTATTCTGGATTTCCTTAATTAATTACCATGCTAATGTAGTATGTGTTGAAACCAAACATCTCCAAATCAAACCAAAACATGTTTTAAAAAATATGATTTCACTATTTTTGCAACCTGGCTGTTAGCTGAGAAATCAAACTCAGCTCATTAAAGATCTTAGTTTTCTTCATTTCAGGTTATCTTTTTCCAGCATGTATTTATTAAATTCTCCCTTTAAATATATTTATTAAGTATGCAAGGGACTTCAAGCAGGATTTTATATACTAGCCAAGGAGCTCCTAATCTCACAGGTCAAACAGGATGGCCAAATCTGAGAGTTTTTGAGATTACCGTGAAATTAAAAGGAAGCCAAAATACAGAGATGTAGGAGGCAAGGTGAAGGAAAACAGGAAGTGAAGAGACAGTTCTCTACCTTTTTACAGGAGAGAACTGAGGTCCACATTGCCCTTATGTTGGCTGTCCTTCACCTTGAAGGGCCAGGTTTTCAAGTAGCTAGACAAAGAAAAATGGGTATCTGCTTCATTCAGAACCAACAGACAAATGTCCTTTCAGCTACCTTATCAAACTCACAAAGATAGCCCCTCAGCTCTCCACTGAAGAACTGACCTTTCTTGGCGAGGATATGGTGACAGCTTTGATCACCTGCTGCACACTGAGTGAAGAGTTTGCCTGCGTTGATAATTTGGTGAGCATGGCCCATGTTCTTTAAAAAAAAAAAAAAGATATCTGCCCTCAGTGATTTATAATGATTATCTGTCTTTCCCTCATCATTGTTGTCAACATTGTTAAGCAAGGAATGTCAAGTTTCCTTTCTGGCTCAGTGTATCAAGATCCTAAGAAGCGAAAGAGAGTATCTCAAATATTTTCCAAGGGTCCTCCAAATCAACTTTCTTACTTATTTACATTAGAAGTAATTTTTCAGGGCAAATGCTTTAGGAACCACAGTAACATTTCAGGATGATACAGGAAACTGTATAATTTTAAGCAGTGTTACAAATCCTCCTCTCCTGCCCCTCCAGGTCAGTAAGAGAATTCCTGCTTCCTGCCCAATCACACGTTGGATGGATTTCTTTAGAGCCAGAATAGACAGTACCCTGGGAGACATCCCAGGAGGGTAATAAATCTAAGGGCCACAGTGTTTGGCTGCCGTTGTCAGTTGGATGGTTGCAGCTGAATTACAAATTTGTATATATGCTAAAAAGAAATTACTCTGTGGGCATTTACATTGTTATGGCTTGAAATTTTGTTATACATAATGCCACTTAGGACCCCATCCTCTACTTTAGTTTGTACATAGTGTCATGTTATGAGTACGTGGGTTTATTCTGAGTAAAGTTAACAGTGATCTTAAAACAATCTAACTATTCATCTAACCATATTACAAAGCTCCATTCAAGTTTTAAAGTCATACCTGAGTTCCAACTTTCATTGGTACAGATGGATTTAGTTCTTGGAGAAATGTGTGGAGTAAATGAAAATCGAACCATCAACCCTGCTGTGGACAACTGTTGTAAAACCAGCGTTGCCTTCAGAAGGCCCTGCTTTGAGGGCTTGGGAGCTGATAAAACATATGTACCTCCATCTGCTGCCTCTCAAGGTTTATTTACCTTTCACACAGACTTGTGTCAGGCTCATAATGAGGAGCTCCAGAGAAAGAAAGACAGGTACTAACATTCTCTTCCATTCATCATTTTCTTCAGCCCAAAGACACACTGTGCATTAATGAGAAGGCTTATTGTAATGAATATGTGATTTTTGAATTATAGCCTTGTTCCTTCCATGAAACTATCCTGTTTTTCCAATTCAGAAAAATGCCAGAGCATATTAAATGCCATTGTTTATATGTTAAAACCTAGCTAGCTAGTCTTTTCCTTTGGTAGAGCTATGGAGTGTCTAGTAGACTATAATTTGCAAAGGTGAGTTAGGTTAGCCAGCAGAAAGGCTCGTAGGTAGGTTTTTAATGAATGAGATTTTTTTGAGGGAATGTCCTAGATGGTTTCCCTGAGAACCTCAAGAGAAGTTTATAAAAAGAAGGCCCACAAGAGAATGAAATTTTATTTTACTTTTTTTAGGCAATGCTATAAATACCAAGGAATAAGACCTATTTTTTAGATCTAGGCAATGTCTGTATCAAGTGGAGTGGAAACAGAATTCAGCCTCTGAAGAAGAGGGAATGGAGGTTGTTTTGGAAATAAATTTTCTAGAAAGATCAAATGTAGTCACATATTCTAAAATGCTTTGTATAACAAAGACCTAATATATGTTCACATTTTTATACCATTTTGTCTAGTTACATAACCCTACAAAGAATGTTACTGCGAAAATTCATCCCATAAGTTTAACAGGAAAGTTTCAGGAGACTCTTTCAAAAGTAGACTTTTCACTTTTTGTACTCACCCAAATTGAGACCCCCCCCCAAGACATGTGATACTGTAACAAGAATTTTGGGAAAGAAGAGCTTAAGAAAGAAAATTTTAATTCATTCTATTGGATATCTTTGGGTCACAGATTTCTTGTCAACTTAGTGAAGCTAAAGCCTGAACTTACTGATGAGGAGCTGCGGTCGTCACTCACAGATTATACTAACATGGTGGACAAGTGCTGCAAAGCAGAGGGGCCGGAAGCCTGCTTTAATGAAGAGGTAGCTATATTTATTTTCTACTGAAATTCAACTGGTATTTCTGGTTAAAAAAAAATAAAACAAAACAGTACTCCCCATAGGACACTGCTTCTGCCCAACAACGTCTCTGAGGCCTACATTTGAGAGCACAGTTGCTACACAGATAATATGCAGCTGTCTCCGATAAGATTCTGTCACTGTCTCCTTGGTGACAGTGTGGTGTAAGAAAAGATACCAGACAAATTCAGGTTCTGATGCCACCAGTCTTGGCCATATAACTTCAACTGAACTGCAGTTCACCATCTGTAAAGGAGGGTGGTGATCATTATCCTTCCATTATTCCATTGGTCCTTACCCTTCTGGTCTGAATCAATCATAATCTTAATAAAACAAACAGTCAAACTCACTTGCAAAGGGAATTAATCAGCTCCAAAGGGAGAGGAAAAAGGAGGGTACTACTATGTGAAGTCTTTTGGGGGTCCCGCCTTCCTGGGCCTTGTCCCAACATCCCTCAGTTGAGAATACATGTGTGTGAAGTGAGGAAGTGGGAGATAAGGGTAGAGGAGGAGGAGAAAGGAGATGTGTTCCTCCTTATTCTCACTCCAGTGACAGAAGTCTGTGACTGACTCGCCCTCGTGTTCCAGGATTCTCAGGTACCTGTGAATGTCAGCCCCAATGGATGGCTCCTTGGAAGTACTTCTGCACTATTTTCCAACTGTCTTTCTCAGTTTCTTTCCTAGCAACACCCACTCCACTCCAGACTCATTCACGATTCATGTGCACACACCTACTTTGTGCACACTTGCATACTTCATGCACACTCACAGGCACACATGCTCACACATGGATTTTCATTCTGGTTGAGATCCCTCTACTTTTTCCAAGTGAATGCTTAGTCTGTGAGAATTATTATTATTTTTTGGTACATATTATTTGTTTCTTTTTAATAGGTTTAATGTAATTAGAGGGTATTTATATCTAGCATTTACCTGGGTGAGTGTGTATGTTGAGCCCATTGTAAAGGAAGGGATGAATTTATGGGCAGTTCGTAAAGGGTTGGGTGTCTGAATTCAAGTTCACTTGAAGAAAAAGTGTTGTTCACTGTTCCCTGTATAATATGTGAGTGGTTTAATTTTTCTTTCCAAAATTCAAGGCATCATGCTTCTCTAAATTTAAATAATGTCTTAATTTTTTTTTCTATATGTATGTATTTAATTTTATTTTTATTTAATTTTATTTTCCCCTCTCAGGGCCCAAAATTGGCAGCCAAAAGCCAGGCTGCTTGAGGAACATAAAATAAAAACTACCAAAGGTAATACTTTCTATCTCAATCAAATGCCAAAGCTTATTTGGTTGCCCTAGCATTTCCCCTCTCGTGTTTCAATGTCTATTTCTGGTTCACCCTACATGCCTGGTCCTGTAATGTATCTACCACCCCTTATGGAGTAGCACTGCTACATTTGTGCCGGCATTTTTTCTTTCTGTTCAAGCAGTTTTCTAAGTAGCCAAAGGCACCCACTCCTCTGCCTTTCAGCCCAATGCACTCAGCTCTCTGGACGAGAAAGGGGAGGCAATCGAATATCTGAGGGTTGACAGAGGAAGGGTTAGGATGGCAGACAGGCCTCAGTCAACCTGTTCCAAGAGTCTTGCTGCAGCATTTACATAAACAAAGAGTGATATGTTTGTGATTTCAAAAAGACATATACAGAATGCCCTCTCCTCTACAGTTTATGTAAGATGCATGCACACAATTTAGGAACAAAATGCTGCCTAGATATAGCAATGACATTCAATGTCTGGCAAGAGTTTGGATCTACAGGCAAAACCTAGTTACCATGAACAATTTTTCATATACATGACTTTCCATTGCCCAAGTTATAATATTTCATATTCCTTTGCTGCAGAGGATACTATTTTTTCTTCCCAGATTGTGGAGAAAAGAGAGGAAGACCAACTTCCCTGCTTTCATCTGTCTTGTGGTGAATTTCATTTCCTGCGAAGATCACAGTAAAAAGATTCTTCTGGAGCCTTTACACAAAATCATGTTATTGCAACAAGCAATAAACAACAACATTATAAAGCTATTTCTCAAAGACTCGTGTCATGTGTCAACTTGATAACAAAATTAAACAATCAAGATTCTTTCATTCCATCAGCATTTCAGCTCACTGACTAAATAAATCCAACTCCGTGGAAGGCAGGACTTGAAATAGCAATTGTGGGGGCAGAATCCTCACAGATCTCATTCTTGCTGCTACTGGGAAGGAAATGGGGCATTAAGGGCATGCTACTACTATCACTATGACTAGTTGGCACTGAATGTTTTCAATGTACTAGATACTTTTCATGCATTATCTCTTTTAACCCTAACAACTCTAAAGTTGACATCACTTCTATTCCTACTTTGCAAACAGGGATTCTGAGGCTAGGGGAGATAAACTAATGTGTTCAATGTCATATGACTAGTAATTGGCAGAAGCAAGGTTTGAGTCCTCTAATTCCATTACAATATTCTCAGCCCCTGTACATACTACCTCTCAGGTATGGCCATGTTGTATGTCTTATGAAATCTGTAATTTAGAGAGGGAGAAGAGCAACAGTGAGTCTCTCTCCCTCCATTCAAGTAAAAAATTGCTGTTATGTTGGAGCTGTAAGTGGTTGGCAGTGATGTCTGAGGAGAGGGAATGGTAGGAACTGGGAGGCCAGGAAAGGGAGGTTGGTCATGGGCTCATGGCTGACCATCACCACCATTCTCTAAACTGAGGTTTTTAATGTTTCAATGTCTGAAATTGAAAATGACTATTTAATAGATAATACATGAGACTGTTCATAGAGTTCTTTTGGTCTAGCACTCAGAGCACAGTCTTTGGGATTCTCATTCATTTATTCAACAAACACATATTAGATTCCTACTGTGTGTGTCAGACATTGTGGATACAATTGTGAGCCAATTAGACACGGCTCTTGTGTCTGAGCAGGGGACAAGAACAATAAGCCAGTAATCATGTACAATGTCATAGGTGCAGAAATGGAAAGAGGCTCCTGCTGTGAGTGCACATTGCACAGGCACTTAGTGTAAGCTAAAGGTGCAGGGTGAGAAGGCAGTGGGGCACTTCAAACTCCTTCTGCCATTAACTTGCTGTATGTTCCCTACAGTCTAAATCCTTCTTTGTTTAGGGTGGAAAAATGATCTCCATATCACAAAGTCTTTAGAGAACTGTATTAAATAACTATACGATAAAGTACCCAATACAAAGGCTAACAGAAAATAGATATTGAATTCATGAAGCTACTTTGTCCTTTTACCATTTTTCCAAACACTCTCGTTTACTAATGAGAGTAACAAGGAAGACAGTTTTTCTCAAATAGCGGATAATAAGTTCAGCAAACAGAAGTGAAATAGCGCACATTTAGCTAATCCTATTTGGTACCTAATAGTGGATTCTGCTATGTGTTCAATGCTGTGCTAAGAGCATCAGATATGAAACTAGAGCCCCAGGAACCTGTTGCCATCACAAGACTATTATAACAGGGGAAACTGACATACAATTCTCTACTGATGTGCCAGAGAATACACTAATAAAAAGCAGATAACCACTGCAATATGAACGAGAAGAGAAATGGTTTATTCAAAACACATATTTTGCATGGAGAAGACAGAATTTAAAATGAAGGCAAGTCACACATACTCTGTATTGCTCAGACAAAGCTCACACCAATGAATAGAACATACCTAGACTTGATGCGGGAAGATTTTTCTAGTACTAGAGATGCTTGTAAATGTGATGATCAAGGCGCTCTAATGAGTGCGAAGACTGCACGTACATGAGCAAGTCACTATCCAGGTTTTAGGTGGGTTCTAAGGATCCAGTCCTGGGTTTTCTAAGGTTCCTTTGAACTCTGTTTCTATGACTTGGACAAGAATTAGGTTTGTTGGACAAATAATATTTATAAAAAATCATCAGTGTGTCTTATACTTGTATACCATCCTTTTTTTTTTTCTTAAAGTTCGGTGTGAAAATACTATTCTCTTAGAGAACAAATTCTGTGCTGTCTTTTGAATCTTATCACAAAACCATTCCCTTGCTTTAACTTGAATAATCCCCAGTACTTGTCTTTCCTTGTATTTAAAATTCCACCATTAGTCACTATTAGAGGACTTAACATCTGTTTACATTTTCAAGAGTCTCTTACTCTGAGAGGACGGTTCCCATGGGAAGTTAATTTTGTCCATTTTTTTAAAAAATAAAGGAATTAGTTTAGCACACATACAACAGTTTTTGTTTTTCCTTAAATGCCAACTCCAATCAATTAATAGTGGCTGTCCTGTGGCACTGTGCTGTGAATGATTCTAAGGCTGAGCATTGGTTCGGACAGAACGAGTGCAGTAAGCAATTAATAATGTCTGCAATGGGTGACAGTCTGGCAGCATTCATCCAAAAGATTTGCCATCCCTAGAGTAATAAGTCCATTGCTGATAGTTTCCAGAGGCTTAGAGTAAGATCTCAAGAGAATGACTCTGAAGAGATATTAAACATTAGGACTGTTTAGAGGACCCTGAAAAGGATAATAAAACCTGCCAAAGATAATCGTTGATCCAGTTGGCTTTCTATCACACAGGGCCATCAATATTCTTTACCGTAAACCAATGTGTTCCAAATCTAAATAATAAAAGACTTTTGTTGCTATTTTTTAGGCAAATATCTCTTTCTCACTTGTGTTATTTCTTTGCCTAAGAGACCAGAAATGAGAATATGAATCAAACAATGGACTACCAGCCTTAGAGATTATCTGGTCCAAACTCGCCACCAATAAATGTAGCAACTGATGACAGGAATGGTTAAAGCAGAACCCAGTGATGTCCCATTTCCAAAAAAACGTTGGAATTTACATTTGTCTCAGAATTTTTGTTTAATCAGTAATTATCCCTTTCCTGTCCTAGACCCAAGAACTAGATGACGATAGCTGAGGCATGTTGGGACCTCAGCTTTTTGTTTTGTTTTGGTTTAATTAAAGTTTATTGGAGTGACAATGGTTAGTAAAGTTACATAGGTTTCAAGTGTACAGTTCTGTAATACATCATCTATACATCACATTGTGTGTTCACCACCCAGTGTCCTCAGCTTTTTTTTTTCAAAGATTTTATTGGGGAGTTGGGGGTGGGGAACAGCGCTGGGGAATCGGGGGAAGGGGAACAGACAAGTTGCTGTCCTTTTGTTCTTCAGTGTAGTTGTGGAGGATGTTGCTTCACTGGCCCAAGTTGGCACCATCATTGCGCTCTTCCCGGGCGAGGCAGATCAGTCTCCGGCTTCTGGACGGCCACTCACTGCGGCTGCTGGCCGCTCAAGCTGGCTGCTGGCCCGCTCAAGCTGGCTGCTGGCTACATACGGTAGCTTGTGGCAGCCCACTGCAGCAGGGGACTGCAGCCTACGCCGTCGCCAGCGACCCACGGCAGCCCAGCTCCAGGTCGAGCAGTTGTTCAGCATCTTAGCTGTAGAGGGCAGTGTCACTGGCCCTTATATGTGGGATCCGAACCGGGGCCCTCTGGCATCCCAAGCCAGTTCTTAACCAACGCACCACTTGGCCGGCCCTGTCCTCAGCTTTTAATACTAGCTCTTGGATGGTGTGGGCACTGAAGTCAGACAAACCTGAATTTCTACCTGTGAGTTCATGAGTAAATTATATGACCCTGAGTCTTAATTCCCTATTCAAAAAGTAAAAATATTGTTATTATATAGTTATATAAAGTGCCAAAGTCACAGTAAGCACTCAGTAAATTAGATCCTATTCCCTTGGGTTTGTTCCAGAGGCCTATGCTCCCCACTCTCTTTAGGGCCTTGAAAATGTGACTAGTGCTGGAGCTGGGGCCTTAGCCATTTATTTGAATGTGGGGTAGTACATATTTACCTTCTCCCCTGCCACGTTAGAACTTTGTAAATGAAATTTTCCCAGAAAGAACTTTTCCTGGAAATGAGATAGTTACCAAAAGTGTTTATTGATTGCTTAATCACAAAGCCTAAATGGTGTAATCTTGAAAAAACAAGTACATTCACTCATTTTAAAATCCAGTTATTCTTTAATGAAAGGCTATGCATCAGCAATATTTCTTCATTGTCATGAATTTCTTCAATTTGATCAGGCTCTTAGTGTCCTGGAAAAAATATTCAGCAGAAAAAGCTTAATTATTAATAGTAATCACTTGAAAAAATTATAAAAGGATTCTTTAATTCTCTCAAATGATAGGCCACCTTCTATAAAGGTTCATTTGAAATAATGAAGACTGTCAGACTCATATCTTTTCTTTTCTTCAGCTACATTAAATGTCAAACTCTTCAGAGAACTTTACTAGATACAGGTAGGGAATCCCATTTATAATCTATACACCCAGGAGTAAGGCACAACTACTAAAATGCATATGGGGAGACTTATCTTAGTGCTCTCATTCTCAGTAGATCATTGAAAATTGCTGGAAATTAACTTATAGGATGAATGTAAAAAGAGAGCTAATATATTGAGGTAACACCCAGGAAGACCTCATTTTAGCGTTACTTCCACTCTAAGTGAGAGAATGAAACATTTCAAACTTGTATTTGAAATTGGATAAATGATTTTAGATAAAAGTAACAGTGTTTATAGTAGCAGGAATAATATTAAAGCTACATTATTCAGTATTTATTATTATGAGCCAGGTATTGTGCTCCGTGCTTCACACATATGATTTCATTTAATTCTAACAACAACTCATTGTAGTAGAACATTTTTATAGATATAGAAACAGAAATGCTCAGAGCTTAAGTTATTTTCCCAAGAACTACATTAAGTATCAGAGCTAGAAATTGAACTCAGAATAACTGTCTCCAAAGCCTTTCCTTGTGTTAATACAGCAAGTAATAATGGTTTCTTTATTTTAATAAGTAGGTGCTAAGTTCTTTAGAAGTTATTAGTATAAGAAGGAAAACATTGTTTTCAACAGAGAACATATGTATGTGTGTGTCCTGGTGGAAGTGATGAAGAAGATGAAGATGATGAGTAAACCCAAGATATGTGAGATACTGCTTTTGCCAAAATAAGTCTGTCAAAATGTTAATGTTTACACTTTGGTTCCCAAAGCTAAACTCTAATTTTCTTACTATTTCTTGGGTGTGCTATAATTCTAATGTAAAAAGGTAAATAACAAAATCATGAAGTTTAATTAGTTCAGAAGTGTCAGCACAAGTACATGTAACTTATTTGTATGCCAATGATAGATTTCAACTATACAATATTTTTAAATAGAAATGCGTCATTCACAGAATACATTTTAAATACCAGCGAAGATATATTCTGGTACTTTGCTCTAATTTACTATGATAACCAAAAATAGATCTTGAAATTTATGAGTGAATAAATATAGATTCAGAATTGTAAAGGGGGATTTCAATTTGGAAAATTTCTTCTTATGCATATAAAAATCTCATTTTTCCCCCCAGCCATGCAACACACTAGTAGCCAGAATTATCTGGAGGAGAATTTAAGAAGCATGTGAGTTTTATTATCAACATTTTTTTTTCTGGTCTGAAATTTGAAATCATATTAATCATTTAGGGGGAAGGGGAGTGGGGCAGTAATATAACAAAGAAAGATGAAGGAAAATAATTTGATTCTATCTTTAACAGTGAGATAGTGTTTTGTTGATTTAGCATTAGCACTATGGTTGCTCAGTTTCTTCAGAAATTGACTTATGAAGAAGTACAAACCACAGTTAATGAGTTGTTAGATTTTGCAGAGAAGTGCAAGAGCCTCAACCTACATGAGTCACCTTCAGAATGCTCTTACCAGTTGGTAAGTGAATCAAGTTCTGCCTTTCTCTCTCTCTCTCTCCCCTAAATTACCATCAAAAGATGTTGTTATGAGGGCGGCTAGTTGAATAATTAGGTAGGGGATTGTAAAGCAACAATACGTACTTGGTTCACACTCAAGACAGAATCTTTGTAGGCTTGTAAACCTACAGTTTATCAGTTCATCTCTGGGAGATCAGACTCTGGGAACCAAACACTCAAAAGAATGAATCAGAACCTAGAATGTCAATTTGTTAACTTAAGTTGATTTCCCTGCCTCTGTCACTAAAGTACTATTGTCTGAATCCTCATATAAACGTTCCTGGGAAATTAAAATAATTTTAAAAAGTTTCTTAAAGGATATGAAAAAGAAAAAAGAAGTGCATATTATTATAGGCTCTTTTTCCCAGTTAGTAGATAATCTTGGGCATTACTATCGTCTCTTATAAAGTACATCTATCTTGTGATTAGCAAATTCTTGATAAACACTAACATATTCTTACCATCTCTCTCTCTCTCTCTCTCTCTCTCTCTCTCTCTCTCTCTCTCTCTCTCTCTCTCTCCTGGGGGTGCCAAAAAATGTACATGCATTTTAAGAAAGGAAAACTGTATTAAAATCACGCTGATGGTAACCACTTTGAGCACCTCTTGTAACTGCAGAAGTCAAATATGACTTGTATTCATCTTTTGTTTTTGGTATATATTGAGTATTACAATTTTAATACAGTTTTTTCTTTCTTAAAATGTTTAATGTTTATACTTTTTTTGGCACCCTCTGCATGCATGTGTGCGTGTGTGTGTGTGTGTGTGTGTGTGTGTGTGTGTGTGTATAGATATATAAAATATAATCTTTGTAGGCTTGTAAACCTATATAAATTATTCTCATGCCAAACAATTTAAAATACAAATGAGTAGTTTTCTTCTTTATTTATAGATTTTTTTTTAATCTTCTTGGGGCTAAAACCTATTTATCTTTTGTTAAACTCTAGACTCTAAATAGACATAGAAGAATTATCAGTCTTATTAGAAACACATTTTAAATGAAGCACTTCTGCCAGGGGCTAGTCTCACTTAATTTTATAGTGATTTCTTCCTATTTTCATTTCAAAAGATGAAGGTTTTATGCCCTTATCCCCCAAATCTGAAAATACGTTATTTAAGGTTTACAGCATCCCATACATTTGCTGCCACCCACAGTTAGTTGAAAACTGACTGAATTATTACATTTCCATTTGAGTATTTGGTACTAAGTACACATTGCTTCAGAGTTTAGTTTTTAAAATAAGTTTCCATGGAGACCAAACTAAAAACAATTAGGAATCAAGGTGAGTACAGCACCATCTACTTCTTGGTAGATAGTTCTCATTAAAAATGCCTTGATTTCTTTAGGCCCTGGATATTCTGGCTTATGTTTGTATTAATACCTATCAAATGTATGAAAATGAAACAATTATATAGGAAAGGAGAGAATGATAAATTCTATTTGGTCAATGCCCAGCATGTGGGAATTTAGACTTAAAAACCTTAAAGGCTTTTGCTCAAAAGGGCTATGTCTGGGGATTATTGGTTACAAGGTGTAGCATCATGTACTCAGGTGTCTTTCTAAAAATAATAATTCTTTACCTTTCCTGTGGTTAGGAATGTAGACCACACAGGTGTTCCCTTGAAATTATTATTTCCTCCTACAGATGACTACCTTCCTAGAGCATATTTGTAATAACCAAGGAATGGTTGACAAACATGTGTTTTCTGACTGTTGCAATATAAATAACACTGCAAGACACAAGTGCTTCCTATTATACAAAAAAGATGATGCAGGTCACAGCGATATATTTCAAATTCCAAATCCTGAGCAGATCTGTGAGACAGACAAAGAGAATCAAGCATCAGTGAAAGAGAGGTAAGTCATTTCTCCTTACCATTGTCTTTGAAGAAAAGTGTTTTCCAATTTTGAAGTCAGGTCTTTTTTTAACATAAGAGCCTCTAAGAACACAATGCTTTATTATATGGAATTAAATTGAAAATTAAGCTACAGTATATTTTTCTCCTTCAGAATTATAATTTTGGTCTTAGTGAATTGAATAGGGCACGATTATGTTTGTGCCACGAAACATTATAAATGACTAGGACCTGTAAAGGACCCATCTCCTTAAGGATTACATTGGTCAGACCAGGATCAAATGATATTGAAAGGTATAGTCAAGTTGGCAAAGCATAATAAGCAGCGATGACGGGGGAGAGAGAGCAGGAAATAGCTCAGACAGGGAGCTGGCATTTGGGATAGTCATTAAGGGATAGTAAGGAGGGTATAGGATAGGCATGGAAATAATCTGTCATTGGGAACCTAGAGATAAGTAAAAATTGTAGATTGGGCAGAGGTGAGTTTTCTACTGAAGAGCTCTGATTCTACGATTCCCACCTGGAGTGAATAGCAGTATGGCCAATGGGTAGGCAGGCTTATATTTTGGTTTCCTACTTAGCATAGGACAAGTCTACCTTTTGAGAGTGAGGTGCTAGCAAAAGGCTGGGGTTTAGAAGCAGGACATCAATACCTAGAAAAGTAGAAATGATAAGAGAAATACAAGGCTTCAATTCTTAAGGAATGCAGTTCTGGCCGTCTTGTCAACACAGGCTCAGATGCAGAATAAGGTGAATATTTGATTGTTGTATCTAGAGTGTAAGGAGCATGGTAGAGATTTGATCTCAGATTTTAGACACAAAACTGTAGACCAGGGTTACTTGATGCTGAATAACGTAAATTCCTTTAATTCACCCACAGAAGGCCAGAATTGCCCCAGAGATTACCAAACCTTCAAGAAACAATTAAGTGGTCCCAGCCACTTAGGGAGAAAGGACTAAGGGATGGGGGATTGGGCAAGTTCCAACTTGTCTGACATTAGGGGCAACCAAATGAGAACCAAAATATGAGCTTAGCTGCATATTTACTGTAGTGCTATCCACTGTAGATGAGAATTATAGAATCAGATTTGGGCTGAACAGAGATTAAAAAGTCTAACCAAAACTCAGGCAGTGAATCTAATCTCTTCTTGAACATTTACAATGAAGTCAGTAATTAAGGAATTATTTTACACACTAATTTTAACTTATGTGCATACAACCATAAATATTTAAGAGGAAAATAAATTTCTACCTACTTGCCACATAGTTTATAAGCCAAGAACTTTAATAATTCTCAAGTAAGGAAACAGTAACTTATAACACAGCTAGAGAAAAAGTCAGCTATTTTGGACTTAATCAAAAGATAACATCATCATTGACATTGTCTAGAAAGAACTTTGTGATGATCTTGAGAGATTTCTCTTTGCCCACCAATGGCTTTTACATTTAGTTCCCCAAAACCTGCTGTGCAATTCTGCATTTACAAAAACTCAGTTTAGATTATTGAACTTTCTACCTTCTACTACTTATAGAAAAATGAAAAGTTTTGATTACTGACTTTATTTCCCCACTGACCCAGAAGCTATAGTTGGTCACTTCATGGGCACGCAGCGAATGTCTGACTCACCTCACAGTGACCTAGCCAGCATGAACATTTGATGCATTTAAGTATAGTGATGTCTCATCTCTTTCAACATGATATTCTAGAAGTTTCGGGTCAACAAAACTAAATGAATCCTAAGTTTTTAAGAAACAGTATCAGCACATGTTCTTGAATTTTGAATTATACAACTTTGTATTTGTCAAATTACAGGTACATTTATGAAACTTCGAGAAAGCATCCATTCTTGTATGGACCCACTATTTTGACCATGTCTGCTTGCTATGAAACAGCTATTCAGTCATGTTGCCAGCAAGAAAATAACACTGAATGCCTCCAGATAAAGGTAAAATACTCATTTGTCACGCGTTACGTAGAGCCTTGCTAGGCGAAGTGTGGACGGTGGACCAGAAACATGTGCATCGCTTGGTAACTTGTTAGAAATGCAGAATCTAAGCTCTTCTCCAGACCTACTGAACAAAGCTCATAAACAAGATACCCAGGCAATGTGTAGTCATTAGAATTATAGAAGCATGAGCTAGCATAGATATGACTTCATTATAAATACTTAATATTTCAGTTACTATTGCTACACAGCAAAACACCCCCAAATTTAATGACTCAAGACAATAATTATTTTATTATCTCTCATGTTTTGTGTGGGTCAGGAATTTAGGAAGAGCTCATTCGGGCAGTTCTGGCTTATGGTCTTTCAGGTGGTTATAGTCAGACAGTGCTTGAATCTGAAACTGGGGGGCTGAAGCACTTGGGGGCTTAACTCAGGGCCTCTCCATGTGGTCACACTGCCTTGACTAGTTTGGGCTTCCTCACAGCATGACAGCCTCAGAGCAGTTGGACTGCTTACATATGGTCAAAGTCTTCAAGAATAAGTATTCTAATGGATGAACAGAAGTTGTATGGCCTTTTATGACACAGCCTCAGAAGTTACTTCTGCCATACTCCATTGGTTGAATCAGCATAAAGCCTTACCATTTTGAAGGGGAATATATATGTATGCATGTGTGTGTGTGTGCATATATATATTTATCAATATATATATTTATATATTGATTGGGGAGATTGTCAAAGTCCCATTGTAAGAAGAGCATGGGATATAAGATGTTGTAGCCATCTTTGAAAAATATAGTCTGCCACGCTTAATTTTAACTATGTGGCCTTTTCTCCTTCATTGAATAGAAGTAAATCAGTGATTAGTTCCATGATAAAACTACTTTTATGCATGCTCACTTAAGTTTCTAAATATCAACATAAAATAATATCTTTACTGGAGTGGAGCACCAGATGGATTTTCCAAAGGTGGTGTTGAAATGAGTAGTAGTTTGATCATCATTTGGATGAATCCCTGAAAGCTAAATGCAATGTACACTTCTTCCTTGCTGTTTACTTTGCTCTTCTCAGTGATAATTTATCTCATATTCTTCTAACCCCCTATTTCTCTTTTACCCTAAACCTATTTCTCCTATTGAGCTCCTCATCATCTATTTTCCTTGTGTAAGAAATTAAATAATGTATCTAAAGAGTTCCTGGCATATGCAAGTACTCAATAACTGTAGCTATTATTCTTTCTATCTATCTATCTATCTATCATCTATCTATCTATCTATCTATCTATCTATCTATCATCTTACCTCCCTCTCTATTCTTCCCTTGGTGAACTCCAATTTCTTCTGAAGCCAATTCTGAACTCTTAAGCAGTATAGTCATTTTTTTTTTTGGTTTCACATTAATTAAAAACCAAAAACAAGTGATCATGCAGACTTATGTTTCATTACCTAAAATTTCTGAAGAATGAGCTTTTCATTAAGATGAGTTTTGTAGGTAACTTGGTATTTACTAATTTAAGTTACAAAGTTTTCTTAACCTTAACCCTCTTTAGTGGAAATTTTTCCTTAACGTATAACATACCCCTATGCTGTTAAGCGTAAGCAGATGCTTTTAACTTAGCTAAGAGTTCTTTCCTCTTCTACTTCACTTTGTGATGTTTAGTCTTGCCGCTTCTAGGATGTCTGTTCCTAGTAGTTTTGGCTCCATCCTCAGAAAAAATTACATAACCAATTAAGCAAAAATTATGGTTATGACCAGACACCATTTTATCAGTTAAGTCCTCAGATACTACTTTATGAAGTAAATAAGCTTGCCTGTATTTGATTACAAATGAGTATAATACAACAAAATAAGGATAGAAATACATATATTTATAATTAATTATAAAATATAATTATGACTATTATGTCAGTTTTGTGGTTCGAATATTTCCTTTAAATACATTGTTCTTAAAAATAGCATTGTAAGGTATAGTTACCTAAAGTAAAAATACTATATAGTTAATATAATGTTTTAAGTGAAAATATAGAACTCTTCTAAAATTCTAAAATATTACTTATATTTCTACCACACAGAGATGCTAATTTTAGTATATTTCCTTTCATTTATTTTTCCATTTACAGATTTTGTTTTGTACGTTGTTGTGATCACACTGAATACAGAGTTTTAATTAGAAATTTAAACATACCTATTTTTTATGAGAAGTGTACATCTTTTCAAAGATAATGTGCCATAATTTATTTAACCATCATTCTGCTGTTGAGTCATTTTATTTGTCTCCAAAGTTTTGCTATCATAACAAAACATGTATGTTTTGCTTTTTTCATAATTATGGTTTTATTTATTCAGAAAAGTTTAGTTGTAATAGGTTCAAAGGTAAAAATCCTGAGTTAAAGAATATGATCATATTTTTGGCAGGGGTAATTCACTGACATATACTGCAAAACTGGAGCATATATTATATAAAAGCAGTAGAAGACATGTCCAAGGTGATAGTTAGAAACTTGAATAAAACAAAAATTCAATTGTAATACATATTAAATGTATTTTAGTGGCCCTTTGGACCTTTGTTTTCTCACTTTCTTGTTCTCATTTATGTTCCAAATGTTTGACCACTGGAAAAGTGATCTCTAGGGAAGTGAAAAGTTACTATATAACAAAACAAAACCAAACAAACTACATTATGCTTTTGCATTTGGCCTCTTTTAAATAAGACACTAAAAACTTTCTAATTTTGAGGAGAGACACATTTTTTTACTTTTCTCTCATCTTTACTAGTGATGAAATTAACTTTTTCTGTTGCTATCATATTTCTTTGATGCATTGTTTTTCTAATTACAGCTAGAACCCATCAGAAAATACATTAGAGAAATATCTTTGAGGCATCATCATTTATGTGAAATTGGAATTAAATTCAACCACAAAGTAGCAAAATCAGTGTAAGTTGCCTATTTACATTTGTGGACTTAGTTGCTGTTGGATCACCACCCCTTTTGATTAAAACCATTTGAAAAATCATTTATCTTCTCGTTTAATAATCTCTCAGTACAAACTTGGTTCCTTTCTCGACACATATGCTACTTGCCTGTTCAATAGGGCACAGAGGGCCGCACATGACATCGCACAATCCTCATCTCCACCCATTAACTCCTGCCTCAATTTCTTCCATCTGCTCAAGTTCCTTAGTCTCTTCCTCAGTGCACAAAAGATTCTATACATTCAGAAGCAGACACTTCATTGTTCTGCATGGTAGAGGCTGGAGGACCAAAGGTATTCTTTTCTTTTGGAAGATAGGAAAGATTTTGGCTGCAATGTTATTCAGAACACACAAAAAAACACTCGTGTTTTTTGGGGATGGAGGAGTGCAGGATGGGAGGAGAATCTGATGTTACTCAATGTACCTCTTTCCTGGCCCAGGTTGTGTTTCTGTCCAACTTGACCCCAGAAGTCATGCATCTTTCTTGTATGACTTCCCCAATTTAGGACAACACTGGGCTGCCTGAAAGTTCAGTTCTCCTTATAAGGCATGCCCATTTCCCCTATTTCCAGAGAAATTTCAGGATGTTGCTCAGTTGTCAATACAGGAAAGGGAGACCCAAGACTCCTAGAATTATTGTCTTTATAATGAACTTTACTTGGAAAGTCAAGTCAGATAAATGTTCAAATTACCTCTCTAAGCAACTGAGCTTCTTTAAGCAAAAATTTAAATGATTAAATTGACTACGTTTTCCACAATTGTGACTTGAATCGTGTTTGTTGTGACTTAGATCATAGATGGCCCTGGGTGCTAACACTGAAGAAATAGAAAGCGTTTATAATTCTCTCTTCACCCTCCATTTGCATGTATGTTGCTATTCTTTTGGTTACTCAGTGAACTAGAACTAGTTTTATAACGGATCAAATTCAAAACACTGTTTGAAATGTTCTTATTTTTTTATTTCAGGGAATTGGTTCTGTTGACTAAAAAACAACTTAAAGCTAACTTTTCTGAAATTGCCCAATTGGCTGTTGATACCAAAAACCTGCATCAGACTTGTTGTGAAGGAAATGCAGTAGCATGTGTGTTTGGCCGGGTAAGATCCTCTCTTCTGAAAACTCAGTTCAGCCTTTAAAACAATTTTTAAATAATACGTATGATATCGGGCGGGGGGGCAGTGGATGGAGGGAGGGGGTTGTTACTTTGTGAGGGGTGAAAAGGATAACTATTGCATTGTTTTGTACACCTGAAACTACTACTACTACTACTAATAATAATAATAATAATAATAAAAAGGTGGCAGTGGTATAGAATGAATCTAAAAAAGCCATTATCATTTATCAGGCTTTGGTATGCAGTTAGGCTAACTTCTAAAAAATGAATTAGAATTTTTTCCTTTTTGAATTTTCTGAAATAAATATTATTAAGACTTAACCTGTTTTGAGAAGGTTTGAAAGAACTTGTCTGTGAAGCAAGCAGGGATTGATTAGAAACTGGTTTGACAGCTTTTCCATTTCTTTTGCTATGGATTTATTTTCACATTTTTCAATCTGTCCTCATTATTCATGAATTCTGTACTTGTGAATTCACCAAAATTTATTTATAACTCCAAAATCTATACTCACAGAACTTTCGTGGTCATTGTGCATGTGCAAAGCTCTGGAAAATGTGTCTCTTGATACGTGTAGTTTCAGCTGAGATGGAACCAGTTTGATACTCTGCCTTCTTTTAGTTTTCATATCGTAGATAAGTGTTCTTATTGCAGTCTAGTTAGTGACATGTTTTCCTCATTTTTGTGCTTTTTGTTGGTGATTGAGCTGCTCAAAATGGCCCCAAGGGTGGTGCTGAAGTGCTGTCTAGCGTTCTAAGCACAAGACCATGATGTGCGTTACGGAGAAAATACGTGTGTTAGATAAGCTTTGTTCATGCATGAGTAATGGTGCTGGAGGCTGTGAGTTCAATATGAATGAATCACCAATGTATATTAAATAAGGGGTCATTAAACAGAAAGATACATAAAACACGGTTATATTTTGATTTGTTATTCATGAAAATGTGGCCAGAGGCTTGCAAGAACCTAACCCTGTATCTCCCCTAGGGTTGATGCTTCAGTATTCATGGATTCAGTGTTTATGTAACTACTGTGAATAATGAGAATGTACCTATTTTTTGTCAAGGGTTTAAATATGCATTTTCCATTAAAGTCTTCTTCATCAGCATTTTCTCATTTAGGAATATAGGGATCTACATGATAATTATTTTATAATTAAAAACATCAGTTATGTAATTACACCTCTTTTTTCCATGTGTTTGTATTTTCTCCTTTAATTAATTAGCCTTATGAAGGGACTATTTAATTTCTTGGTCTTTTCCAACACAAAGTTCTTGGACTTGTTTATCAGTTTTAGTCTGTTTCTGCTTTTAACTTCATTAATTCTCTCAAGTTTATTTAGTTGCTTTGATCTCAGTTGTTTGATGGACTTCTTAGTTTTGGTGGACTTCTTAGTTTCTTTATACTCATTCTTTTTACATAAAATAACTGTTAATATTTATTTCATTTGGACTATCATTTCTCTTATATACTATATTCCACTGTTTATTTTTATATTGATTTAATTCTCTTTTTTTAAATGCGAGTTTATTGGGGTGACAATTGTTAGTAAAGTTACATAGATTTCAGGTGTACAATTCTGTAATACATCATGTATGTATCACATTGTATATTCAGTTTTGATTAGAGTATTTCTCCTAATGCTTTCAGGAATGGGGTATGGATTGTATACATTTGAATTGTGTGTCCTAGAAAGTCTTCTATTTTTATAGTGCTCATTATATCATAGCATAATGCTACAAAACATCACACCAACTCATAAAGCAAATATGCTTCTAACAGATTTTGATTTTTTTTTTAAAGATTTTTATTGGGGAATTGGGGGGATGGGAACAGAGCTGGGGAATTGGGGAGGGGGAACAGACAAGTTGCTGTCGTTTTTTGTTCTTCAGTCTAGTTGTGGAGGACGTTGCTTCANAAAGATTTTTATTGGGGAATTGGGGGATGGGAACAGTGCTGGGAATTGGGGGAAGGGGAACAGACACGTTGCTCTCCTTTTGGTCTTCAGTCTAGTTGTCGAGGACGTTGCTTCACTGGCCCAAGTTGGCACCATCATTGCGCTCTTCCCGGACAAGGCAGTTCAGTCGCCAGCTTCTGGACGGCCGCGCACTGCGGCTGCTGGCCGCTCACGCTGGCTGCTGGCTACACACGGTAGCCCATGGCAACCCACTGCCACAGGGGCGGCAGTGTCACTGGCCCTCATATGTGGGATCTGAACCGGGGCCCTCTGGCGTCCCAAGCCAGTTCTTAACCATTGCGCCACTCGGCCTGCCCCAGATTTTGATTTTTGATATTAAGTGATATAAAGTAATATAAGCAGTCTATTGTATCAGTATAATCCAATTTTACATGTAAGATTCTCTCTTTCTCTGACTTTATGGCCTTATTGGACTAATTTAGGGTTGTATAATAACTGCTATAGTACTAGCTTTTAAAAAATGTTTTCTGTGTGTCAGGCACTAATTCTAAGCATTTTACATTTATTTAACAAACATTATTTTAGTACTGAGCCAGGCTCCTTTCTTTGTTCTCAACAAATATTAACTCATTAATTCCTACAACCTTAGGAAGTAAGTGTTATTTTATCCTCATTTTAAAGATTAAGAAATCAAGGCACAAAGAGGTAAAGTAGCTTGCTTAGGTCACATAACGAGGAAGTACCAAAGTCAGGATTAGAACTCAGAAAGTCTGAGTACAGAGCTACAGCTGTCAACTGCTGTAGTAGTTTCTTTTTCCAATGATGCCTGCAAAGGTGCTGTATGGAGGACAGTAGATGGTAGGAGACGTGTTTCTTCTACTGGAATGCAAGTTTTCTTGCAGTTTCTTTCATCAGTTTTCTGCCCCTCTTCTACTACTCTTTGAAAATCGGTATTCCCCATAGATCTGATCTTGGCCTTTTCCTTTTTTATTTTACACATAAAATCAGAACTGGATAGCCATCCAGCAAGGATTCACTCCCCTCTTCCATAGTCTAGATTAGTTGCTGGGCCATGAACTACATTTTCCGTTTGTCTCGCAACTAGGTGGGGCCACCTGACTGAATTCTGATCAGAAGTGATTTATGCCATTTTTAAGCCTGGTCCATAAAAATCTCCTGGTTCAAAAATGCCCAATCTGAAGGCAATGTTAGAAGCTACCGGTTGAGGATGATAGAGGCTCTGTGAGCCTGGTTCCTAGAACTACTGCCTAGAGGCACTACTCCTCCCCTCTCAGTAGGACTTTATTGAGAAAGAAACAACCCTGGTTCTATTAAGCCACTGAGTGCATGCTAGTTAACTAATGCACACACTCTTACCAGTCTCAACCTAACCCGGTAATGTAGCTTCAACTTACCACTCAGATCTATATCTTCTGCCTATTCTTCTCTCACGAGTCCTTAATCTACAATACCAACTGCTTAGAGGAAATCTCCATGGAGATGTCTAATAGACACCTTAAATCATCTTCACTCTATATCCCCACATTGAATTCATGGGTTTCCCTTGTTAGCCATCCTCTTCAAACGTGCTCTTTTCTCTTGAATATCGATTTCAGTAAATTGTGCTACCATCAACCCACTGCCATATATCATTCTAGATTCTTCATCCTCATCTCACTGCCTGCCTCCAATATAATTACAGTTATTTAAAAATCTTGTCCGTTCTGTCTTTCAGTAGCTCTTAAGTATGCTCAGTCACTCATTTGGTTCAAGCCTCATCATTTCGCAACTACATTTTCTCAATAACCTCCAAATATCTTATACATTATTCCATAAATATGTCATGTTCTCTCACCTCTAAGATTCTTTACATATAAAGATGAATAATTCTAGAATGTTCTTCCTCTTCATTTGTTTCCAATTAACTTCTATTTGTCCTTCAAGACTCAAAATTTTCAAGATCTTTGATCTTCATCTGGCCTGGATTGCAAATCACTCTTTTTTCTTCCAAAGCATCATGCACTTCTCTTACAACTTCTATTACAATGCATTAGTATTATTGTTTAATTATTTGACTCTCCAACTAGACTGTGAGTTCCTTAAGTATAGAGACTAACTTATTCATACACACACACAATTATTTGTGTGCATGTATGCGTATTTATGTATAAGTAAATATGTTAAACATGTAAGTATAATGTAATACTATAGTAATAAAATAGTAATGTATATAGTAAATGACAGAAACAAATGTTTCATAACTGAGATTCTAAAACAATAATAGCAATAGCAAGACAATAAAACTATTTGTATTTTGTTGGGCTAAACATGGAAACAATAATATGGTCTGTCTCCCTTTAAAGTTTTTTAAGAGATGTTAAAAGTGCTTGTGACTTTTGAGTAAGTAAGGTCAAAAGGAGAAGGTTTTTATATTAGAATGAATCATTAGAAATGACGTTTCTTGTCTCTCAGTTTGCCAAGGATAAAGCAATATAAGAAGCCAAGTTTTTTCTGGTCTTCTACTAATAACAATACAAATAAATAAGTTCAGGATGAAGTCATCAAAATAACTGTTCCCTTTTATGTTTTATAGAGTCAGCTTATGAACGATATCTGCTCTAAACAGACTATCCTATCCAGCAAGATCATTCCATGCTGTGCACTGCCAGTGCCATTCCGAGGGGAATGCATTATTAATTCAGAAAATGATGATAAACCTGACCTTTCATCCCTGCCACTGAGCAGGTTTACAGAAGACCGATTTGTATGCAAACAATTCACTGACAAGCAAGATGATTTCCTCCAAGAGTAATATAGATTTTTGTAAAACCTTAATAATGGAATGTTATGTTTATGGATTATTGGAATATTGTATCAAGTTGTAAACTTAAATGATGACAGAGGTTAGCCAATGATGCAAATGAGTGACTGAATGGGAGCTGTGACCAAGAGGAGATGTTTTGTGGAGTCCATTATTGGCAGCTACTATGTAGCTCCTGCCACTTGTTGCCATATTGGGACAGTAGGTCTACTGCATTTTGAGAGAAGCTGGAAGTGTTTGGAGTTTTAAATGTTGATAACTAACACAGGGATTTTAAAAAATGCAATTGAGGTCAAATGTTTGCAAGCTTTGCTCTAAGGGACGTAGAGTCATCTCTAAGTAAGAGCTTCAGATTAGTATACCCGGTCAGCTCTTCTTTCTAATTAATTTAATACCTACTACCAAAGCCATGGGGTGGCATTTAAAGATTAGAGAGACAGAGTATTAATATCTCTGTAGTCCATTCAGAAGTGCGTATTAATTTGTGCATAAGACAAACTGATTTTAACAGGTAATGCTCAGACAATATTGCTGTGTGATTGAAATATTTCCAAAGTCACTTTGTGAAACATTATTTGGAGCAACTACATTCCAACAAAGCGTATGATTTGAGGGTTTTTTTTTAAAGTTCTTTATAGAATGACTGTAGCTATATTTCTGAAATTTCATTTGATACTGGCTTATAAAAGTACATGTCACTTCCTGTCCCCACTTATTCCTAAACTTGCATTTGATACTGAAAAAATTGATAGGCACAACTTGCTAGTGAAAACTGCATTGGACTGAATTAGGAGAGCTGAGTTCCAGTCTAGCTTTGTCATGCATAAGCTTTGGAATGCGGGTCATGCCACTTAATTTCCCCAGGCTTTTGTGTTTCAACTGTAAACTGAGGTGGTTGGACAGGATCACTCTTAAAGTGCCTCCTGTGATTCTATGGTTCCTTTGAAAATATTCTAGAGTCCAGGTTTTTCATTCTTGTAACTCAGAAGAATTGCGGGTTGTGCATGGACTATTCATGGAAAAGAGGGGAAGATGGTGATTTAATACCTAGCCAGCACTTGCTTTCAAAAGAATTGTAATACTTATAAAATCTAGCCTCAAATATCATTGAGAAAAATGTAATTTCACCCAAACACTTGAAATTAATTTCTAGCGAAAGTAAGTAGAGATCCTGAGCGAGGAACTATCAGCTAATCTAGATATTTTAGGTTCAAGTTTTGGATCTGCCACTCACTACTGTGTGACTTTGGAAACATCACGGAATTTTATTGATTTTGGTTCCTTATGTCAAAATGGAGTCAATAAAACCTCCTTGCCAGCCCCCCAAGGTTTCCAAATGTCTTAAGATCAGTACAAATATTGAATTAATGTCATAATTATAATTGGCTTTTGAAAACCTCATGGCCTTTAAATTTTACTGTTTACTTTCTAATATGTTTCATATGGCTACAGGTTCCTTTATGAATATTCAAGAAGACATCCAGAGCTGGCACTTCCAGTAATTTTAAGAGTGGTTACAGTATATCAAAATTTATTGGGAAAATGCTGTAAATTAGAAGACCCTCTGGAATGCTATAGCCATGGGGTAAATGTCTTTTTAGTTTTTAACCTTTTATACATAAGTGATTACAAACACAGGAAAAATCACAGTGCTATTAGTGCCATACTTTAGTGAGATGATTATGCACGTTCTTGCTAATTGCAAGCTCTGCACAAAAAATATAATTTCTATCTAAAACAAAGGCCACAGCATCCTACTGTAGCAACTCTTTCTGCAAGTCACTGTCTTATAGATTCTATGCTTCTTGGAAAATTCTCTGTGCATCTCCCCTTTAAAGGGAAAGTCGGCTTGGCATAATAGCAGGTAGCATGAAAGCACAGCTTATTAGGGTATGGAAAGGTCAACTATTTCCACCAAGCAGTCCTGGAAACTCTCCCTGTTTCAGGCCAGAAATAGTATTGTTCCCAGGCAGCAGCTCCTGTTATGCATTTGACATGAAAAAAGCAGGAAACCTTACAAAAGTGACCAGATCATCAGTAATTCAGGGATTACCAGGAGACAGGCAGTTCTGGCTTTTGTTATTCTAAGCAATGGTTTACATATTTACAGGCCGGAGGGGATGGGGGAGGGGTTGGGAATGGAGCATGAAGGCATCTCTTGTCCTGTCTGGGCTCCAGCATCTTGGTGTTCCCAAGAGAAGGATAAATGAAGGTGATTCAGTCTCCTGCAGGCTAGCACCCTTTAATAGCATCACCAGCAGACCTCCGCAATAATCATTATGTTAATATTATAGTAACTTCCAGGAGCATGGGTGTTTGCACTCAACAAAGCAACTTTGCAACCAGTGTCCCATTTGATTCTCATAACAGTCTAGTAACATAGGTAATGCCAGAATTACTAACAACATTTTATAGGTGAGAGTAATGATTTCAGAAGGTTCAAATAACTTGCCCAATGTCACACAGGCAGAAAAGACAAGAGTAAGGGTTAAATCCAGGCAAATAGTTTGCAAGTCTGGTAAAATTTTTACTATAACAAATATTGCTTATTAGGATTGGGTGGACTGGATTTGGTGATCCCACTGAAGAGCTCAGCCTGCAAGGCTACTTGTGCCTTTCCACTTGAATTTATTTGCATGGTACAAGAACTCTGAATTTGCAGTTAGATCTGAGAATTCCATTTGATTCACTTTAATGTGTGTTTGTGGAGCTTTACTATATTCAAAACTGGTACATGTTTTTATTAAACCATGACTTCCTAATACATATTCCTAATCTATATTCCTATACCTATTTCTTTATCTCTATATTTGCAGTTTCTGTAAAAAGGCTATATTATTTAAAATAACCAATAAACACACACACACACACACACACACACACACACACACACACACACACACACACTGACCAATCAAACTTAGGCCATAAACTACCTTTAATGATCTTTTTTTTGGCTTGATGAGTGATTTGCCTTAGGCTTATAAAATATACCATTTAACCACAAATGAGTTTTTATCACGGGAAACTGAATCAATGTCGCTGTCCCATTTGTTTCTCCACAAAGTACATAGCCATTCCTGTTTTAACAAAATGTGTTTTTTCAAGATTTGTTAACTCACTAAGTAAATAAAGCCCTGGGTTTAGGAAAACATTTACATTTAATGATTGCAGAAGATGGTTTTGCAATCTTACTCAAGATATACTGTTGCAATGATAAACACTAATTATCTTTATTTTCCAGAGAGAGATGTTTCAAAGAGTGGTTCTTGAAAGCCATGAGCGTGTTAAAAATCACTGTGATTTGCATGAAAAATTAGGAGATAATAACTTCCATGACAGGTATGCTGGTAAGATACTGTCCAGATTTATACTTGTTTAGTGAGTTTTTGTTAACTCCTGATGCTGAGAGTTGCTGAGTCTCCATCTAATCTTAAAAGTCTCAGAGGTCAAGGTGAAAGCCAGTTCTGAATTAACCTAGTATCTTGGTCTTGATAAGATAGTGTCCACATGACTATAGGTGTGTTTACACTGCTTTCCAGGCCATTTTCCAGGTTTCAGTTAATGCCCAGAGGTTAGAGAGGCAGCTAGCTCTGGCTGCCTTACTGCTGTTTCACAGGGGCACACTCCCTCACACCTGGGCATTTAGTTTGGGGCTTTGCCTGCAAGTTTAAGTCAGAGCTGCAACCGAGATCTAATGTAGGGTCCCTTTGTCTGTTTCAAATCAGGTCCACATAGTAAATTTAGTATTTTCACCACTGAGAATAGAGGTAGATACCTTAACTCAGTTACCTTAGTCATTTGTCAGAGGAAACACGCACAACTCCTGTGTGCAGAGAGACTGGCAAATCCCAATGTATTTCAAAAATTAATATATCAAAAAACAAAAGCCAATTTTTAGGAATCTTTAGAATCATTCTGCAATCGTCTATTTAGAAGCAGACATTGAGGAAAAGTTTAGTTTGTTATAATGTCCCGTATTATTGAGCTTAAATTACATGTCCAGATTGATGGAACCAGAAAAAGAATTCTTGCTTCAGAGAGAACATTTGACTTATTACTTTTTTTTAATGCTGTGTTCAGCTGCTAAGGTCTAGTTTAAATATTAGATCTGTGGTTCTTGGACTTCAGAATTACCTGGAGGATTTGTTAAAATATGGACCCACCCCTAGAGTTTCTCAGATGGAGCCTGAGAATTCACACTTCTAACAAGTTCCCAGGGGTGCTGATACTGCTGGTCCAGGAATCACAATTTGAGAACCACTGGATTAGATTGACTGTTTCATTGGATGCTATAGCTAAATTCTTCCCCCAACTCCATTATAATATAAATGCAAGAATTGATTCTGGTTTTTCTTTTTGTTGTCCTCAAATCCAGATCTGTAGTCTTTCTCTTTAAAATCTCTCTCCATATCCCTCAATTAACACCACTATTCTCCTAGTTCACCATCTCTCACCTGGATTACTGGAATAGCTTTCAAACTGTTTCTTCCCTCACATTGCCTCTTGCCCACCACCAATCCATTCTTTATATATCAATCATAATTAGGTTTAAAACAATGTAAATTTGATTCTGTGACTAAACATCTGTCCTTTTCCACTCTCCAATCCCCAATCTCCCCCAACCAAGAAAACAAAATCACATTTAGTGACTTCCCAAATGCTCCCTTCCCACATTCCCCCCGCCTCTAACTGGGTCATTTTTAGTTATTGACAGCTCTCAGCTCACATGTAGTTTCCTCTAGGAGGCCTGCCTGATTTCCCTGGGATGGGATTTGATGTCTTTGTATGTGCACCTAAGGCACTTTTGTATTCCTCTTACTTTTCCAAGGGTACTTGTCTATCTCCTCCACTAGGGTGTGAGCCCCATGACAGTAGGGACTGTTTCCTGATCATTGTTGTAAACCCAAATCCTACACATAAAAGCTTTAATGGCTTATGCATATATTTATTTCGGAAGCGGTTTTCTTGAGTATGATTTTGTAGCCATCCCAATCAGCTATCACAGTTAAACTTGATAAGTAGAAAAAAAAATGGATTAGGTGAGGTAAATTTTTTATAGGTTATTTTTCCCTAAAGACAATAATTTCTAAAGTCTTCAGAGTCTGACAAGACTAAGTTATTACAATTGTTTTTCCTTTTATTAAATTAAAGTTTATTGGGGTGACAATTGTTAGCAAACTTACATAGATTTCAGGTGAACAATTCTGTAATACATCATCTATGTATCACATTGTGTGTTCACTACCCAGAGTCAGGTGTCTTTCCATCACCATATATTTGACCCCATTTACCCTAATCTACCATCCCCCTACTCCCTTGCCCTCTGGTAACCACTAAACTATTGTCTGTATCTATGAGTTTTGTTTCTTCATTTGTTTTTCTTGTTCTTTTGTTGTTTTCAATTTTATAGCACACATATCAGTGAAATCATATGATTCTCTACTTTTTCTGTCTGACTTATTTCTCTTACATCCATAAAACTGTATTTCTAAAGTATTAGCATGAACAAGTTAAAAACTGTTATGAATATTCACATGTCTTTATACTGAATAGGAAAGAGGTTGACACTTTTCCAAATGTCCCCAATTGAAAGCAAAAGGAATTTATACAGCTGAATCTTCCCAGTAAGCAGAAACAGAAAAAGTAATAGGATTTTACTAAATACTAGTGTGATTAGGGGCACAGTATTAATCTTCCACATTAACAAGGTCACATGAAAACAAGAGAGAAAACACCCAAAGTTTCATTGTTTGTGTTTCTTTGAAGAACCCTTCTCTAGGCAGCATAGTTAACATTGCAATGTGTGAGGTTGGAAGAGAATGCCAGGTATATTGAACAAGGCCATTGGTGAAGGACTGAAGGACTAGAATTAAACTCAGTTTAATGCCTTGTTCATCCTAAATCCCAGATAATGTCAGACTTTGAGGAAAACTTTGTCGAAGTCTTCATTTTAGGCACATAATCATTTCCAGGAGTAAGAGGAAATTATTCTTTCAGGCTCATGGTCCTTTATACTAAGAAAGCCCCACAGCTATCTGCTCAAGAGTTGATTATGTTCACGAAGAGCATGGCAGCTGCTGCCACAAGATGTTGCCCTCTGAGTGATGACCAACAGTTTGTCTGCATGGAAGATGCGGTAAGCACAACTGTGACTTCATGTTTGCCTGTTCTTGCAGTTCTAATTTCCAATCCCCAGCAATCAGTCTCTTGTCAGTGGACACATCTCTGAACTGTCAGTGGAGCCTCATCATTTTGTCCTTAGGAGAGATTCTTTCAAGTCAGCTCATGCCAACTGTCTTTGATTAGCAACAGGGGAAGGAAGCGTCTGACCTAACTCTGGGGACATCAGATGCCACAGGCCTTTTCCTGGATCATGCCTCAGAGTCTATTTCTTGGATTTTCAAGTCAACAAAAGTGATTTTGCCAGCAATTTAAAGATAATGCTGGCTTTAGACTAGCCCATTCTAATCAAATGTATAGGGAAAACACCCAGTCTTCCTTCTGTGCTTCTCCTTTACTCTCATAGTACTACCACACTCACACTCCTAACACCAGATGTGTGCGGGTTTTCTCCACACCAAGCGATTCTCTGCAACACCAGCTGAGTGTCCTACAATTATACTCAGTCATGACACTATCTTCCTGGAGATATCATCAGATCCCAGAGGTTAAGGACCCAGTTCTACAAGACTGCATCCACCCCCTTCAGATGCCAATTGCAAGTCCAGGTTGTTACCTGTGCTTCTGACCAATTGGCTATGCATCAGAGGTTCCCACAACCCCCTTCTAGGATTTGATTAATTTGCTAGACTGACTCACAGAATTCAGAGGAACACTTACTTATGTGTACCAGTTTATTAAAGGATATGATAGAGGATACAGGTGAACAGCCAGATGAAGAGATACATAGAGCGAGGTCTGAGAGGCTTCTGAGTTGCAAGAGGTTCTGTTCCTGTGGATTTGGAGGGCATCACCCCCACCCCGCCCCCAGTATGCAGATGTGTTCACCAAAACTGAAAGCTCTCCAAATCCCATAGTATTGGGATTTTAGGGAGGCTTCCTTACGTAGACATGATGAGTTTTTAACTCCATTTCCAGTCACTCTTCCCTCTCTGGAACATTGAGGGATAAGGCTAAAAATTCCGAACTTCTGGTTGGTTTTCTGGTGACCAGCCCCAATCCAGGAGCCCACCCAGAGTCATCCTATTAAAAAAAAAGATGCTCCTACTGCTCTTATAAAATTTATAGGGGTTTCAGGAGCCCTTTGTTGAGAACTGGGGTCTAAGGCCAACTATTTTCAGTCATCTCACATCAAACTCACAAGTATTAAATTTGTTAGACAGAACACCAGTATGTTCATTTACAGTGAACAATGTCTTTCTAATGGCAGGAATAATTGGGCCTAATTAAGCGACACTTATTCCTGAATCAAAATACTTGGGAAGTTGTATTAGAATATAGATATATGTGTAAATGGAATCAGAGGAAGGGTAAGGATGGTCTTGAGTGATATTTCTTTCAGGCTTTAGTGAAAAATGATAAATGATTCCTTCCTCACATGGAGAACATCTCTCTGGAATCTGGATGCTCAGGTCTCTAGGTCTCAAGTGGTATTATTTTAACACCACTTAATTCTTGCTTGGTGACATCTTTCTCCACCTTATGTCCTTGGTAGAGCATCTCCTGTATGCAAAGTTACTCTTTCTTCTGGTAAAATATAATCATTTGGGTTGCAGATTAAAAAAAAATTATTATCTAGCCCTGCCTTCCTTTTATTTTATTATAAAATTTTATTATCTAGTCATGCTTTCCTTGGAGAACTCTTTCAATTAGACTTATATTTTCCTAAAGCCTTATTTTTAAGTGACCCTTTGGTTACCTTCAAAATGGATTAACTCATACAGTAAATGTAGATGTCTACTGGTTTTAATTACTTCATTCACAAATACGTAAATGATGGCAAATGTGGGTGTCAATTATACTCAGAGAGTCATACAGGCTGGCTTGTAGGCAGCATTAGGATAAGTATCAGAAACACTGGGAGAAAGACAAGGTGACAGTTCTAGAAGAGGACAAGAAAATAAAGGAGTTAGCTGAAATAGGATCTAAGAATGTTTTTCAGCATTCATTTTTTTTTTTTTAGCTGAGTCATCCTGCCACCTGTTGGCAACTTAATGGCAGCTCAACTCGGGCTGGAAATGGAACTGCTAGTTGCTCAGAGCTCGCACCCTTGAACGAGCTCTTAACCAACTGAGCCACTCAGCTGGCCCCTCATTTATTCATTTTTTATTCACTCAGCACTCCAATCATCTTTCTTACATTTGAGTCAAATTAACAGCCCTATTGACTTGAGGCTTGATTTTAATTGAGTACAGGAAACTCCTGTCTCAAGTCAATAGTAGTCTATAAGTTGGTCTGGGTAGGAATCTGGATATGGGACCCAAGTAAACTCAACTTGAGGATGACAGGAAGAGAGAGAGAGAACAAGTCTCAGAACCAGGCTGCACCTAACATTCTTGCTTTTCCCTAAACAGTGAAATCCAGGCTGAACTAGCAGAAACTGGAATTTGAGAATACTTAAATATAATCTTATTTGCTATGGGTAGGAAAATATCGACCACAAACCTTATGACTCTTATTTTAATTTTCTCCTGGGAAAGGCTAAGCTAATCCTTGGAGCTTTATGCAGACGACATGAGGCAGAGCCTATCAATGTTAACGTGGGTCACTGCTGTGATGACTCCTATGCCTTCAGGAAACCATGCTTTGAGGATCTGCAAGTCAATGGAACTTACATTTCCCCACCTTTACCCTGTGACCAAATTATCAGCCTTAAAGAGGTCTTGTGCAAAGCTCAGGAGGAGGAATTCCAAACTGAAAAGCAAAAGTAAGGATCTTTTCTTAATTTGTTCTTTAGATGCTAACAAAGTAGCAGGTGTAGAGGACTGTAAAGTGGGTGCAGATATATGTGCTGTATAATGAACGGAGTGGTGAAATGTTATGTTGGAGGTCAAATAGAATTGAGAATATTATGCAATTTTGTGATTTTGGCTCTCATGGAAAATATTGACAGAGTAGTACATTAATGTAGTTTCCCTAAAATGTGAACTTTGGGACATTGGTTTTATAAGGGGGTCTCATACAAATAGGATTCCATGATTAAATAAGTTTGGGAATATTGTATTTCCTCCCTCCTCTAAGAAATTCATAACTTCCATTAATAATAGAAGTCAGACAAGTCTTGCACTAATCTGTTTAGCTTGTTCTAACTTAGCATCATTTGGGCCACAGAAACTACTAAGATTATGCAGGACCAATGTTCTGGGGAAGTGCTTTGGAACATTCCATTGGAGTGATGTGTATCACGTCAAGTATGTCATTACTTTTGCTACCACTTCTGCTGCTGTTACTAGGAGTGACTGTTTTTGGTCTGTTTAGAATGGTTTTGGGGTGATTAGTAGTGGGTGGGAGCTGGGTGATAATGTAATGCCTGTAAATGTAACTCCTTGAATCCTTGATTTCCTTCTCCTTCCAGTCGCCAGCCTCCTGTAACGCAGTGTCTTGCACCAGATGAGGCTTCATAGTAACTTCTCAGAATATAGAAAAACAGGATATCACTAAAAAGTTACAGTACTGGAAACAAATATTTAAATGCTATTTGTATCTTTTCTATGAATACATAATAGCAAATAATATTGAACATGGAAGGAAGCTTAGATATTAATCAATCATCCCCACCCCGAAGTTGAGGAAATCCTTCTAAAACACATTGTACAGCTCCTCCATGAATAGTTCCAGTAATGGGAGGACCATTTGCTTAAAGCAGCCTATTTATCTCTAGATACACTTAACTAAAAAGCTTATGTTTTTTTTATTAAGTAGAAAACTGTTTCTTTGTCACTTCCAACCAAATTTCTACTTCTGGAGCTACAGAGAGAGATAATTTATTTACCAATAGTCTGTGTTGCTGATTAAGGGTAGTCCCTATTATTTCACTGCTAACTGAGAATGATGTGGGGCTGTTATACTCTTAATTTGCAGGTGGATCCCCAAGGGAAATGCGTGCGTGTGTACGTCATATATGTGATACATAATGCATACGAAAACATTTGTAAATTAAAAAAACCCAACATGTTATTACTTTACAAAGTGCTAGTCCAATTTCGTTGCTCTTACCGATGCTGAAGCCTATTGATCAGAAATGTTGCCAGAAGAACATAATCTCTTTACATTTGGTCAGGGTTTCCCAGTGTGTATTCTATGTAAAAAGGGTTTCTGGATAAAGTCAGCAATAGAATTCAGCCTAGTTGTCTTTTCCACCCCTGTTTTCACAGCATCAATTAGAATATTTAGTCATTCTGCTATGCTATCCCTCTCTTGCCTTTGTGCCATGGCAGCCCATTGTTAAATCTCTTCCCTCATCCTTTCCTCAAATGGTATTTTATTTAGTTTTTTGCTGCATGACAAATCACACCGAAAAGTAGTGGTTGAACACAGCATCAGCTATTATTGCTCAAGTATCTGTGGGTTGATTGGATGAGTGTGTTGACCTGGGCCAGCCTCAGCCATTCTCCGTGGGGCTTGCTCAGGAGTCTCTGGTCAGCTGCTAAGTCAGCTGCTAAGACAGCTGGCAGCAGGCTGACGTGGGCTAGGATGGCCTGTCTCTGATGCACGTGGCCTTCTGTCCTCCAGCAAGCTAACCCAGGCCTCTTCATACAGTAGCTGGGAAAAGGGGATGTATAAAAGCCTCACGGGGCCCAGGTTTGGAACCACGCAATGCCGGTTCTGCTGGAAGGCAGGTCATAGGGCCAGGCTATATTAAAGGGGTGTGGGAATGGACTTCACTTCTTAATAGGAAGAGTTGGAAAGTCACATTGTAAAGGACATGAATACAGAGAAAGGTACAATTGGGCCCATTTAAAAAAAGATCCATCTGTCACATGTGGATCATTAATGTAGTTTATTGAAACTACAGAAAATGATGAAAGTGAAGATAATAATGAAAAGTATGGCAATTAACTAGTTTTGAAGTCATAAAAAATGAGGGGCATGACAAAGCTTTCTATGCATAGCAGGAATAAACAGGGACAGGGGATATTAGAGTTCGGTGACATATTTCAAAGGAGTTATGATTTCTAAAAGAGGGTAAAAGAGAAATATGTTGGAAGCAGTAAGAGAACTAGGTGCTCAGGTAAGTGGAGTTCAAGCAAAATTAGTCTCCTCTTGAGAGGTCTTAGAGGAAGCTGTGACCTCTGGGGAGCCTCTTGTTTTCATAGAGAGCAAGAAAGAGAAGTTACAAAAAGAAGCTGTGGATATAGGGAAATTTTTTGATGAGAAAGCCTTGAAACAAAGGAGACAGGGGATAAGTCAGGGAGGACAAAGAGGCAGGAGATGGGTCAGCTTAGGGATGTAGAGACATCAGTCTGATGACAGGTGATCTGGGAGATTTAGCTTTCTGATGTGACTGAGGTGACTGAGGCATGACGAGCTTGGCCTTGGAAGTATTTTGGCACTTGCAGCACACACAACCTTAGGGCAGCTGGCCCTGCCCTTCGCTGCTGAGAGCATAAGGTAATTATGCTCTCTGACAAGTGGCTGGCATTTTCCCCAATTCTCCCTATCCCACACCACATAGGTGGATCGAATGGAACCCTTATTATCGGGTCTAAGAAAAGAAGCTACTTGTTTGCTGCTGCAAAGAAGTGCCCTTCTTAGTGCCATCAATCATCTTTCTATTTCACCCCCACCCCACTCAGCCTGGAGCCCAGTTATCCCCATGGCTCAGGCATTCTCCCTGGGAATGAATCCTGCTGCTGATGGACGTGATGTTCGAGGCCCCATTTGGAGTCAACATACGGTGACTGTTTCACGAAAAGCCAAAGGGTAGAATTCCAGTGTCTCTGAATCAGCAGGGTGCATTGGAAGCACTTCAGCCTCTGACAGTGGGGCAGTTCCCCTACAGTGCCCACCACGCTTCCTGCCCTCCTCACACGCCCCTGATCCTGCCCTCAGGAAAAGCAGGCCCTGGTCCTCCATGGTCCTTTTCCCCCAAGAGCACTAGAAGTGGTACTTCATTTCTAATTAACATATTTACTCTATGACTTGCTCTTGCAGAGTTTAAATATTATTAGTCTAACAATATCACCTTTCCAAGTGAGACAAAGTATTTGTTGCCTTGGGGATAAACACATTCTCGTGGTTGTTACTAGTTCTGCTTTATCACAGCACCTGCATTTTACAAGCCAGCTGACCCTGGATAGCCTTTCTTCATTTCCCCAGGTGAGGTGAACTGATCATAAACTAGACTTCAAAACTTTCCAGTAAGCGCCTGAAGAACACTGTCAAACCCAACATTTATTGGGTTGTCGGAAAAGTCATGACGCATGTTTGCAACAGATGGAACTAGTTCATTTTGGGAAGTACTAGAATCATTCGCATCTATGTTATTGCTATGTCATTTGACAGCTGACAGTTCTAGCTTCATTCTAAAAAAAAACTGAGTGATTTGGTTGAATTTTGGAGATTTTACAACAAGTTGAAAATGGAAGACCAAACTGTGCATTTTTTGCCATATTTTACTGTTTTACTTCCGTAAAGGGAAGAAAGCGCATCAAGCTTGTGAAAAGTTGCACAAAGTTTACGTTGACAATGCTCTACAAAAACGTCAGTGCCAACGATGGTTCACGAAATTCCGTGCTGATGATTTTGATCTCAACGACGCTCCTTGGTCAGGGAGGCCCACTGAGGTTGATGACAAAATAAAGGCATTGATTGAGTCAAACCCACATTACATGACATGAGAGATTGCAGAAACATTGAACATCCATCATTCAAGTGTTCATGACCACCTGAAGAAGCTGGGATAGGTAAGCAAGCTCGATATTTGGGTTCTGCGTGAACTCAAAGAAGTTCATTTGACGGCGCATGTAAACATATACAATATGCTCATTAAACTTGAGGAAAACGATCCTTTTTTGAAGCGACTGATAACTGGTGGTAAGAAGTGGATTGTTTACAACAATGTGGTGCGAAACAGTCTTGGTCCCAACATGATGATTTGCCTCAAAGGACATGAAAAGCAGACATTCATCAGAGGAAGGTTATGCTCTCAGTGTGGTGGGATTTTAAAGCTGTTGTGTTTTTTGAGGAAAACCAAGGAACCAAGCAATCAATTCAAATGTGTACTGTCAGCCATTGGACAATTTGAATGAATCCATCATCCAGAAATGTCCAGGGCTTGTTAATTGTAAAGGAGTTGTGTTTCATCGTGACAATGCGAGACCACACACAAGCTTGATCACCCGTCAAAATTATTAGAGCTTGGATGAGATGCATTGCCACACCCACCATACTCATCTGACCTTGTGCCGTCAGACTTCCACTTGTTTTGCTCTCTTCAAAACTCCTTGCGTGGTATAACGTTCAATTCAGATGAGGCTGTAAATCAGCATCTTGTTCAGTTTTTCACAAATAAAGACAGGTCCTTCTATGAACAAGGAATTATGAAGCTCACTGAAAGATGGCCAAAGGTTATCGAACAAAACAGGTAGGGTATCATTGATTGATCTTTGTTCTTTATATAAATAAATGACCTTTGAAAAACGTAGACAAAATACATCATGACTTTTTTGACAACCCAAGAGTTAGTCATTCTTCTTTTAGCCCAGGCTCGATGTGAGAAAGATGTTAGAAGAAAGACATCCGTTTTACTTCTAGAGTTCAGGCTTTACTTTTTCTTGAGGAAGCTTTCTGGGCATATATAGGCACCACTTTCTACATGTCATCTCACCAAATCCTGATCACACATTTATGAGGTATGTAATATTGTTACTCCATTTTAATTATGGGGAAACTGAGGCTGTGAAGGGAAGGAGGCCTGGTGTGAGATCATGCAACAGGTAGCTAGGTTGTTGAGCTGGAATTTGCACCCAAAGAGCATAAACTTAACTGCCAATATCTAGCTGTTAGTGTGCCCTAATCAAGGGGTTATAATGCTGGTTGTAATTTCTAAAACATGGAGCTCTTCATCTAAGGGCTAAATAATAATAAGTGTGAAATAGTAGGAAGCTTCCCTGTTCCAGTGAATTCATTGTGTTCTCTGTATAGAGAAAACAGTAGCATAGATGAGTTAATGTGAGGATTTCTGGAATATTCTGAGAGGATCCATATTGAGAGGGAAAGGCCAGGTGGGAAAAAAACCCTCCCACTTCCTGGGATAGTGGCAAAGGCTTTCTCTATGGCTTTCACCCTTATATAATTCTGGCTGACCACCACAGCACAAATACACACACACACAATAAACCAAAACAAACCAAAAACAAATAAAACAAACAAATAAACAAAAAACAAGTGAAGGGATTCTTGGGAGAGGAAAGAAAAAATTCAGCAGGATAGTAAAGGGAAGGTAGAAGTTAATGTCACAGAATAAGACAGAGAAAGTAAAAAAAGACATAGACGTTCAAAGTAAAAGAATTTCAAATCCAGTTAAGAAAAATAGAAAAATATTGATTTGAAATGTTAAAATTTAAGACAGTATATAAAGACTAGAATGTGTTCTAAATAAAATGGTGGATACATTTAATGACAATAAAAGTTAATACCATAGAAGTGAAAAACTGAAAACAAGTTGATGGCATTGAAAATTAAAATAAAATTGTAGATTTAAAAATGTAAATTAAAAAATTTAAAACTGAAGCAATAGAAAGGTTAAGGGGAATGTTTTTAAATAAAAGCAGTTCAGTTGCTAGGGAGAGATCAGAGTGGGAGAGGGAGGCGGGAACAGGAGAGGTAAATCAACTGAAAGCAGATGACAAGCATATGACATAGTTACTGGGGAGGGGGTGCCCAGCTGCCACGTGGCAGAGTCCCCAGTTGTGGAGATTCAGCCTTTACATCTGGAGTGCCAAGGAAAGCTAACGTGACATCCTGATGCCCCTGCTGGAATCTCCTTCCCAGACCTGCTTTCTCATAATGGGAGACTTCTCCTCCCGGCCCCCCCCCCCCCCCCCCCCCCCCCGGCAGAATGGGAGTGGTTTTCTTTGTTTAAATAAGCAGCTGCTGACTGGTCTTCTGGAAACACATCAGTTAGACTCATCTTCCCTCTACTGGTTCCTCTGTGTAAGTGCATTCAGAAACCAGTTGACTTAGCAGAGGCAAAAAGAAAAGCAGAGTGGTTCAGTGTGATGGAAGCAGAGGGTGAGAGAAGGGAGAGAACTTTCCAGGGTTGAGACTAGAGGGGTTGGCAAGGACCAAACCATGGAAGCATTTGGAATCTCACAGCATGTAGGTGAGAAAAGAGAAGCAGAGTGTATATAAGGGAACCTTCCTACTTCCCCCATTAGGTTTCCCTGTAATTGTTGAATCTACAACTCAGATCCTCAGGGAAATTGAAAGATGCTCATCAGTTATTTGCTGAATTAATAAATGAATAAATAGAAGAGAAGTTATGATAAGGTGCCATTTATTGTGGGAGTCAGGAAGAAGGGAGACCATGGTTGGGAAGCAATTAATAATTTGAAATGGAAGCAAGTTGTGCTATTATTATTATTATCATAATTCATTGTTATTATTGCCTTTAGCTGAGGGTCAGAAAGGTTAAGTATCTCACCCACCATCACACAAACGAGTGGAGGACCTAACTTAACCAAAGTAAGTTTGATTTCAGTTTGTGCCCTTTTCATGACATTAGATGAAAAGAGAATTCCAGATTTTGCATGAATTAGCAGCAAACTCTGTCTTCTTCCTACACCAGCTTTGGCCCCTTGTGGCGCTGAATCCCTTAACCCAAACTATAGATGCTCCAAAAGAGTGTTTGGGAATAGGATAATCTCACTGTGTAGGTACCAATGATGGTTAGTTTCTGTAACCTGGGGCTTATGCTATCCAAGGCTATTATGGGTGGGTCAGTGAATTTTGGCATATGAGCAATATTATTTCTGTAGGAAAATATATTCTGAGACAAAAATCCACCAAATTCCAATGAGCAATAGCCCATATTTCTCACTTTCAAAATTAATTTGTTAAAAACTGATAATTATTTTTCAAAGATAGCATACACTGATTTGACTATATATCTAACCATACAGACTTGAGTTATACAGAGACACAAGTATAGTGTTTTCTTTCAAGTAGAATCAAGTTTAGGTATGATTAGAAGATTGAATATGTACATTGGGTAGAAAAAATAATACTTGCACTATTCTATTTCTTTTAAAATATTGATTTATTTTATTATTAAAGTAATTTATAATCATTGCAGGATATTAAGGAAATACAGAAGAGAGAAGAAAATTGTAATATATTTATTCCAACATGACAGAGATACCTATTATAAATATATGTACTAAATAAGGAATATATTAGTGCACACTTCCACTGTCCATCAGTCCATTAATATTTAATAATGCAAGTTTTGCACACTCTTGCTACTACCTGCTTATACAAAATTTCAGTTCCAGCAATTATCCCCAGAATCCTCAAGGAAGAGCTTATGAAACTCCCTTTACCTCTCCTACCCCCCAGGAATTCTCCAGGCATGCTCTCCTGGCATGGCTTCGGTGCCACTGGGAACAGTCATACCTTCTGGGTATCACTGTCTCCAGTGCAGCTGAAGACTGGTCCCTTGATGTGACAAAGCTGCTTTATGTTTTGTTGTAAGAAGGCAATGATACCCTCCACTGACCCCCAGGATCATATGCTTTTAGCAGGTGCCATGGCAGCACAGCTTGTGCCTTAATGGTTTGCAGGGTTTTAATGAAGTACTTTTACAACACTTTTTCAAAGAGTTATTCTAATCTCAAATGACTCAGAAAGGAGTCTAGTGGAGGCCCAGCTGGGGAACCACAGAATTTCTCCTGTCTTCCACTGACCAAGCCTTTCCTACTGAATGGAAGTCCGTGAGCCTGACTTCTTGTCTCAGGATGAGTCTCACAAGTACAAGCATATCTTGTGTTTGTTTTTTTATTATATTTTTTTCTTTCACATTCCCACTTTTGGTAATACTGTTGTCTGTTTCTACATATACAATAAATTCCATTATACTTTGTTTTTATTTCAGACAATTATCTTTTAAAAATTAAGAAACAATAAAAAACAATAAATACAATAAGAAATATTTACCTTCAGAGTTATCATTTCTGACACTTTGCCTTCCTTTTTGAAGGCATTGTCTAGGATGACAGACTTGTTTTTATTTTAGTACTTTATATGGCCTTTCTATTGTCTTGTACCTTGCATTGATTTTATGATAAATTAATGTAACTATGTATTAATGCTCCTCTGAAAACAATGTATCTTTTTTTCTAAGGCTGTTTTTAAGGTTTTCTTTTAATAATTTGTTTTCAGTACTTTGACTATAATATATCTAGGTATGGGTTTCTTTTGGTTATTTTACTTGATATCCCTTGAGCTTGATACTTGGAGGATTAATATTTATCATAAAATTTGAAAATTTTTCTGTCACTATTTCCTCAAAAATTTCCTTCCCCAATTTTGCATCTGCTACTTTGCTGAATTTATTTATCAGTTTTAAAAGTTTTTTGGTGAAATCTTTGGGGTTCTTTATAAATAGTGTCATGTCATCTGCAAATAATGACAGTTTTACTTCTTCCTTTCCAATTTGGATGCGTTTTATTTCTTTTTCTTGTCTGACAGCTGTGGCTAGGACTTCTAGTACTATATTGAATAAAAGGGTGGAAATGGACATTCTTGTCTTGTTCCTGATCTTAAGGAAAATGCTTTTAGGTTTTCACCATTGAGTATGATGTTAGCTGTGGGTTTGTCCAGGCATATTTCATTTTATTGTGCTTTGCAGATATTTCTTTTTCTATAGATTGAAGGTTTGTGCAACCCTGCATCAAGCAAGTCTATTGGTGCCATTTTTTTCCAACAGCATTTGCTCACTTTGTATCTCTCTGTCACATTTTGGTAACTCTCACAATATTTCAAACTTTTTTGTTATTATTATATTTGTTATGGTGATCTGAGATCAGTGATCTTTGATGTTACTATTGTAATCATTTTGGGGTGCCATGGACGTTTAGGTAAGCAGTAAAATACCAATTAATGTACATTTCTTCTACTCTGCATGCCTTGCTTCCTTTGTGATTAAACTTCTTTTGGTCTAAAACAGTAAATAAAGGGAAAGATAACATTGGAAGGCTTATAATACTATTTTATTAAATAGATAGAAACTGGTTACAATTTTACAATTTTAAATATTCAGAATGGTTGAAACATTTGTTTATAATAGTTGTTAGGAAAATTCATTTTGTGGGAGAAATCTGAGATGATTGTCAAGCCATTGAAGTTTCAAATCAGTTTACTGGTTTTATCATTAATACCGTGTTAAGGGCCCTCAACTTCCAGATGTGTATAGTTGTGATATTTATTTGGAAGCTGGTTGTCTATAAATGTTGTTTATAACAAACCTTATAGGAAAAACTATCTAATTTGCTGTATAACCTATTTAACATTCCATGCAATGAAAACAGAAATAAAAAATGTTTACCCTAGTAATAATTACATAAAGACAATTAAATTTGATATAATACTTACATTGAAGACATTTGCTTGAAGAAAAGTATGTTGAATAAAACATGAAGCTGGAGATAAACATTGTGAGAACTATGAAGCCATCGGGTCATTTTGAGGGCCTTTAAACTTAGAAGTGGGAGTGATAAGAAGACATGGGCAGTTTGCATCCTTACATAAGTAAGGCTGGTTTGTAATCTGGCCTTCTAGAATTCAGGAAGTGCTTGTATTTTTGCTATGCATTTCTGATTCAGGCTTCTCAGCAACCTTGTGAAGCAGAAACCATATGCAACAGAGATGCAGTTCCAATCATTTATTGTGGATTTCACTCGCCTGGTGAGGAAGTGCTGCCAAGCAGAAAAAAGTGAAATGTGTTTCCAAGAAGAGGTACCCCTGTTCCCTTGTCTATTTTCTTTGCATTGTTAGGGCTTATTAAAGTTAAAAAAAAAATTCTCCATTCCAATCATGAGTGGATTAGGAGAAAATCACAGTCTAGATGGATGGTGTAATTGATTATATTTGGCTTTAGGATATGTTAATAGTTACGTTTATTTGAGGAAACTAGGAGTGTTAGACATAAATAGAGATGAATACAAAAGTCATGGCACCAGATGGACTAGGCGTGTTTGTAATTGGGGGTGGGGAAAAGAAGGATAGATTGAAGACTTTGGTAATTGTAGAGAAATGGTGTCCTTGGTAATACAGAAAAATTTATAAGAAATAACAGCTTAAACGCCCGTCTGATCAAACTGTAGTTTTGTACAAGAAATTTCTGAGGGCACAATCAGTAAGAGTCACCAAATATAATTTGGGGCTTAACTGGGGAACCGAAGGATTTCATTTTCTCAGTAGCCAGATCATTAGAATAGAGGTTGGAGAACAGAAAGAAGAAAGAGCAACGGGCAGAAAAGAGTGTCTTTCTGTGCATACACACCAAACTGACTACCAGAAGATTGTTTTCTGTAATCTAATGGCATATAGTTAACAAAGTAAGTTATTTTTCATGAGACAATAAAGTTGTGTGACTTAAATTTCAAAGAATATCATGGTGGCATAGAATATTCATGTACATTCATGCAGGGGACTTGGGATGGACTGCTCTCCCAGGGACATGACTTGAGGAGCAGAAACTTGGATACAGTGGATAATAGTATCTGAGTAGAGGAATGCAAGTGTGTAGTTAAAAAAAAAAAATAAAGCAGCCTTTATAATCAAAACAAGCTGGGGCTGGTTAGAACAGTGGATAAATTTAGCAATGACCCAGGAAAATGATTTCACAGGTAGCAATTTTCATAAATGCCTTAATTACTTTTGCTGACTCTTTTCTACCTATTCAGCAAAACTGTATATGTATGTTATATTAAAAGTCATATATCTGTAGTCTAGTCAAGGGTAGGCAAACCACAACCCTCAAGCTAAATTGATTCCACTTCCTATTATTGTCAATAAGGTTGTATTGGAACATAGCATGCCCTTTTACTTGGAAAATTATTTACAACAGTACCATGAATGAATTGACCAATTGGTTGATGACTTATCCTGTATCCCCTAAAAGGTGTCAAGATTAAATGAGATATCTTTTCTTACCTACTATCAACTGTAGAAAATCATGCCACATTTATTTAGTTTTGTATGTTTGGATTATGATTTCCTAGTATATCCTTATTTTTTGAATTTCTAATTGTCTTTCTTTTTCCATGTTCGCAAATAAAGTGCCTACTTTAATCACACCACTAAAATATTTCAGCTTCTTCATCATACAGTTTTTGTAATAGAGTATTCTATCTTAAAGCTATGTTTCAAAAAGCCCTCTGACTTAATCTTTCACTTTGAATCTATTAATTTCTAGGACCGATTCATGGTTGTCCACCTGGGGTTCTTTTTCAGTATAATCCTAGGTAAATTTAATTATTTCTAAAATCCCCCCCCTTTTTTTTCTTGGATTAAGTTTTGTTGGGCTGCATCATATGTATGTATGTATGTATTTTTTCAGAATGGTCACATGGAATATAAACTTTCTGGGTCCTTGTATTTATAAATATTATTTTATCTAAATATTTGCTCAATATTTTTGCTGGTATGTCAGGTGGGGCTCTTCAGTTGTAAATAATAGGATCCAATTCTGGCTAACCTAAGTAAAAATTAGTTTATTGAAAGGATAGTGGTACCTTCAGGAATCTTTAGGAAGTTTTTGAAAAGCAGAAATCTTAAAAAACAGGCTACAAAGTACACAAGAACAAAAGAAGCTCAGAAATCAATGACTTTCTGGTTTTTTACTACTGATACATCTATTCATGTTACTATTTTGAGATCCTATTTCTGCACTTTGATATATTGGTTACTATCATACCAATGGCTTTCATTTTTTTTCCTCAGAAGTTCATCAATATCTCTTACATTAGTGGTAGTGTTTCTTTCTTTCTTTTCTTTTTTTTAGCATCAATTCTGTTTTTTTCTTTTTTTACCCTGCAGCAAAACAGTCCCATACTTTTGTGACGAGGGAGCAAATTTTTATTTATTCCAAGTCTGGGGTCCTAAAAGTTAGACAGGCATTGCAGTGAATTAAATCCTTAAGCTAACGGGCTGGTCCTGTGAGAAATTCTAAGACCTTGAGAAGCAGGCACATTAGAACCCAACTCAGGCATACAACAGAGAAGTCTTAAAGATATTTTATTTGGGGATCATAGCTGTGTAGGTGTTTTTGTTTGTGTGTTTTCCCTCTCTCCCTTACAGATGTGCTTATTTGTTTTTTTCATTAGGAGTTGAAACTGATTGAAAAGTGCCAGTCTCTCTTGGGAAGTAAATTATTCCAGAAAACGTCAACATAGGATCTTTGCTGAGATCTGCATTTTATTTCTCATGTCTAATATGCAAAATGAAATAAGAATCAACAAAATAATTTTTCAGCTACTCACAATGTTACTCAAGAACACTCAGCAGTCTACACTAAATCTTTCCTTCCCTACTCAGCAGAGAAATCTACTTATTGTTACCTTCATACAACCCACTTTCATTCTCCCTTCCCTCCTAAGCGTTCTGCTTCCTAGAAGCAGCAACAGAAATATGAAATCAAGGGGCCTTTGTGAAGCCTCGGATAGATGTAATGGGCTGCCACATCTACTGGGAATTGGCTGTTGAATTTTCAGAAAGAAAAAGACCCCAAGTGCAACTGGAGTTTCTGTTTATATTTCTTAAAAGTGATTATTGATGAATTCAATGAAATGTGCTTTGTAATAAAGTTATCTTCATAACTGTTTTGCCTTTCATCTTTACCCTGTGTATGTGATACTGACATTAGAACCAAGGGTTCCTAACATATTTCTATTAATTTGAGCTTTCACTGATGATTTTTTTTATTGGGGAATTGGAGAAGGGGAACAGCCAAGTTGTTGTCCTTCAATCTTAGTTGTGGAGGGAACAGCTAGCTCAGCTCCCAAGTCCAGTCACCATCCGGCTGCCTGTTGGCAGCTCACGGCTGCTCAGCTCAAGGTGCTGTGTTCAATCTTAGTTGCGGGTGGGCACAGCCCACCATCCCATGCAGGAGTTGAACTGGCAACCTTGTTGTTAAGAGTGCATGCTCTAACCACTGAGCCATCCAGCCACCCTCACTGATGATTTCTAATAGTAGTCTTTTCCCTGGAAATCCTGGCATAAATGACATAAAGAACTTATTATTTGGACTTATTTTTACTTTTCCAGGTGTGTTGGGGGTCATAAAAAATAATCAGTAATAGTTTACTGCTTCCTAAGTAAGTGAATTATTTTGATTAGAGAAAAAAATTAATTATCATTATAGTGCTCTTTACTTCATTGTAAATAGCATTCCTCACTCCAGTGATTTCAACATGTTCCTATACATTAGCAAGTTAAATCCAATAATCAGATATTAAATACATATTGCATTCAATACACTGTGCTAGGTGCTGCAGGGAGTAACATGAATATGATTAAAACCAGATCATTCATGAATTCATACAAGATATAAACACATAAGGGATTATAATAAAGGACAAATTTCAAATTTCCAGTGTCATAAGCAGAGCCAGCTGATAATGTGGTACACAGGAGATTGAGATCACAAAGTGTCACAAAGACCAGGAAAGATCATGGAAGAAGTGACCCTGGTCAAGGACTAGACAGTGGGCATGGTTTCAACAGAGAGAGATGTGGTAGAGTGTGAGGTGTTTCACGGAATGGTAAGTGAGCTAGTTTGGCTAGTTTAAGACAAGAGTTAAGTAGTTGTGGGCATAAAATTTAGTGGATGATAGGCCTACAATAATGGGTAGGGACATATTATAGTTTAATTCTAACAGCTAATATTTATCATACATGTCTGTGCAAAGTGCCAGCCATGTATTATTATCATATTGTATTATTATATGTATTATGCTTATAACGTCTACAACCATCCCACGAGGTACATACTATTATTCCCATTTTAAAAATGAGGACACATAAGAATGCCAGATTAAGGGAGTGTAGTTTAGGGTGAGGCCATAGATTATGATGGTTAAAAGTGTGGACTCTGGAGGCACAGGTTCAAATCCTACCTACCTCTTCTCCTAAAGACTTTAGCAAATCTCCTACCCTCTTCATGGCTTACGTTCATCATCTACAAAACTGGATTGAAAGAGTAATTTCCTCATGGTACTATAATGAACATTAAATGAGTTGATATATGTAAAGTGCTTAAAATAGTGGTTGGCAAATGGTAAGTGCTATAAGAAGAAACTGCTGCTGTTTAGATCAAATATCAACAATTTCAAAAGGCTCAGTTTATTTGGTGTTAGCTATCATTATTAATTTAGAAGACAAATGGATGCCGCTGAAGAGTTCTGTCCTGTCGAATTGCATCATATTCCTTTGTTTTGTTCACGTGTAGGTATGCCAACACAGTACATAGTTACACCTGCCATCTTTTCTACGTCATCAACTGCCTTGCAAATGGACTTCTTTCACCTTCTGTTCCTGAAACCAATCTGAACAGCCCTAAATAAAATTTCATAGTAACACTGTCTAATTGAATATTTCATACAGCCAAGAGATAATATAATATACCATCACATTAGGGAAAACTATGTAGAAAAGATTCTGTACATATTTCTTCAGTTGCTAGATCAGATTTGTGAAAAAGGAGGCATTTGTACAGGGTATTTTACAAAAATGTTTGAGATACTTCATTCACTCCTTCTTTTATTCACTAATTCATTCAGTTCTTTATTCAACTGATATTTATAGAGCACATCCTGTACACAAGACACAACAACTAGTAACAGCAAAGTATACAAAGATGAATGTGACAGGTCTTCTACCATTAATAAATACAACATTATTTGGAACTGAATTTGAACTACCATGTAACTGGTGGTGAAATATTTGGACCATCTAAAACAAGGAAAGTGGTTTTGTGACAGAAGTTCATAGTCTTCTATTATGCAAAGATGACTCTGAAGTGAACAGGTTTTTGTCTCAGAAATTGTATTAGTTATCTATTGTGAAGGAAATAATCCTAGAATTTAGCAGGGTACTACAACACACATTTTTTTATCTTACATAGTTTCTGAGGACAAGGAATCTGGAGTGGTTTGGCTGTTTTCTGGCTCAGGGTCTCTAACGAGGTTGTAGTCAAGTTATTAGATAGGGCTATAGTTATCCGAAGGCTTGACTAGGGCTAGCTAGACCATGGCCCACTCAAATAGCTGTGGATAGAATGCTTCAATTCCTTACTGGCTTTTGGCAAAAGGTCTCTTCCATTCTGATCATCTAGACCTTTCCCCAGGGCTGCTCTGGACATGGCAGTTGGCTTCTCCCAGGGTCAGAGATCTGTGACAGTGAGCAAGGAGGACTCCTCAGTGACTTTTATGACCGAGTCTTTAAAATTACACACTGTCCTGTTCTGCTTTCCTCTATTCATTAGAATTTAGTCACTAAGTCCAATCCACTTGCAAGATAAGGAAAATTAGGCTATACGTCTTGAAAGAAGGACTATGAAAGACTTTATGGGGCCGGCTGAGTGGCGCATTGGTTAAGAGCTGGCTTGGAACGCTGGCTCTGAGCAGCAGTGCCCCGGTTCGGATCTCACATGAGGGCCAGTGAAACTGCCCTCTACAGCTAAGATAGTGAACAACAGCTCCACCTGGAGCTGGGCTGCCATGAGTTGCCGGCGACGGCATAGGCTGTAGCCCCTGCTGCAGTGGGGCTGCTATAAGCTACCGTGAGTGGCCAGCAGCCAGGGTGAGCAACCAGCAGCCGGTGTGAGCTGCCAAGAGGCGCCGTGAGCGGCCGTCCAGAGGCCGGTGACCAATCTGCCTCACCCGGGAAGAGCGCAATGATGATACCAACATGGGCCAGTGAAGGAACAGTCTCCACAACTAGACTGAAGAACAAAAGGACAGTAACTTGTCTGTTCCCCTTTCCCCGATTCCCCAGCGCTGTTCCCCTCCCAAGATTCCCCAAAAAAATCTTAAAAAAAAAAAAGACTTTATGGATAATTTTAAAACTACCACAGAAGTGATGCTAATGTCTCATTTAAATAATTTAATTGAACTTTTTTGCATCTAGTAGGACTCTGTATTTCCATGACTTGCTACTTTTTGTTCGTAACTTTTTAATCATAACTTTTCTATTTCCTGATTTTAAAAAGTAACCCATATTCATTAGAGAATATTTAATAAACATAGGAAAAAAGGTGAACCACCCATAATTCTACAATCCAGACATAACCACATTTAACATATTGTTTCTAGTTTGTGAGTTGTATTTATAAATATTAGTGTTCATACACATATGAACACATATTTTTATGGATAGTAAATATTTGGGAATATTTGTGTGTATATTCTTATTTAGATACATAAGGAGAATTTATCACTATAATTAAAATTTATTTGGAAACAATTCTAATGTCTGCATAACATTGTATGGATAAATGCTTCTTTCCTTTAATCTTTCTATTTTTTACAATGTAGGCAATTTACTTCCTTTTATCACAATAAGTTGGAATATAGTAAGTATCTTTGCATAATGTCTTTTATGTCTGATTATTTCAATATAAGATCCTAAAAGTAGAATTATAGGATGTACTGCTCAGTTGTTTTCAAGAGAAATTATATATATATTTGTATATCTATCAGTAGTTTGAAAGCCCATCTCATTGTAATTTGTTGAATAACATTATCATTTCTTAATCTTTACTAAATTAAAGACCAAAAGGATATTTCACTTTTCTTTACTCTGTGTTTTGTTGACATGCCAGTTTTTTCATTGCCCTTCCATCCCAAATTCATTCTTTGCTGTATGCTCTGTGAAATGGATATGGGCCCTTTAAATATGTTTTCTTTGTAGCTTGCATGTCATGCTTTGTCAGCAGAGGGAACTAGAGAAACATTGTAGGAGGAAGTTGGTCTTTCCTGATTCCTAAGGGCTGGCTGGTCTGCCTCTTGGGAAGGTGACATTTTTCTCCACTGCTCTGCCCACCATGGTTTCTCCTGTGCTATTTGTTTGTAGGGTGCAGCTTTCTTTAGCCTTTATTTCCCCAACCCCTTTTCCAGCTTTTGATTTGGCTTGTAGTGGCACAGCCTGGAGCCCCAGTGCAGGCCTATACCCTAGCTTACATCATTGTTCTCTGTATCTTCTCCTCATCTAGGTGCGTGCTCTCAGAGAGGGCCCTGTGGGACTGGCCATCTAGTGAGCCACATGCCCAACCTATGTCCCATGAAGCCTTGAAGATGCCACAGCCCAAGTCATACACAAAGTTGTACTAGGTTCCTTCAAAGGAGGCCTCGCCAGCTCCCAGTCCTAGCAGCGCCTGCAGCAGTACTCCTGATTCTATCTTTGTGCTTACCCTTCAGCCTTGGCTTGCCTGTTCCCCCAAACTGTTTTCTGGGGACCTCTAGACATACACCTATATAATCTGAGCCTTGCACCTGCATTGAAGCCCAAGTCTCTCAGCACACCTGCCCACCTGCCCAGGTTGGTCCATACCCTAGAGGATTGTTCCTTCTTGACCTATGACTGCGGCCCTGCTCTGGCCTGGGCAACCAGTGAACTTCTCTATCCAGTGGGCTGCAGCCACACCTTCTCTAGTGAATTCTGAACCCCTCATTCCAAACTTTTCCTTTTTTTTGGAGCAGTCTCTATCAGCCTTAGTCTACCATTTAAAGTCCTTTTCCCACCTTTTACGAGTAGTTACTCTCTTATCTAAATACTTAATACTTCTTTATACTAAACACCCCTGTTTAAATTACTGTATAGTTTTTGTCTCTTGATTGGACACAGACTAATACAGTTGATCACTGTTAAGATATCACTTTTTTCACATAGTAGCCATTTGCATTTCTTCTTCTTTGTTTTTACTTTGCATGCCATTTGCCTTCTCCTCCACCCCCCATTCAACACTCAGTATTTTTCTGATGTATTTTGTAGACTTTCAATATATTAAACAGGAATCTTTTGTCATGTTTATGGCAGGTGCTTGCTGCTACTTTAAATCTGTTACCTGGTGAGGGTGAAAAAAGGGTAACTATTGTATTGTTCTGTACACCAGAAACTAACAATAAAAAAATAAATTAAAAATAAATCTTTTATAAATTTACTGAATTTTAACTATTGCATGTCTTATTTTAGCAAGATGAGAGTGTTTTCTTATTAACTTATAGATGAAAGGATAACAAGTCAATCCTCTGTTTTACTCAATAAAAGATATTTCCTAGGACTGAAAAGGTCACAGCACACTTTGCCTTTCATCCAGTTTAGATTTTGGTGACACTAAGGGTAATATCTTTTTTTAAAAAAGGTTTCATATTTTGATAGTTAATCTTCCAACTGGGCTTTGTACATACAACATTATCCCATGTAGTGCATGTAATGTAATCCAACAATTTAATACAATGATTATGAGAAATGCAAATGGAAGTAGTTTAGAGGATGGAAGAAAGCAGTATACAACTCCATTTTGATATAGAGTTCATAAATAAAATAATAGATGGTACTTGTGGCACTTTGAGTGCTTCTTTTTTAATTTTTTTTCAAATTGCTTTAGCAGACTTGTAAGTACCTTGAGAATTACTTTATGGAATGAGATGTCTTGGAGAAAAAATTCAGCCCTCTGGATTCCCTATCTAGCTTCAGCTACTATAGCTTTGCATTCTCCTTTGTATTCATTCAGCAACAATGGCTATTGAGGGGTAAGTCTTGGCTTAGCACATTAAATATAGTAAGTCACTGTGGCATATTTGTTTGGAAAAATAAAGTAAAATAGTTCACCTTACCTAAAAGACAAAAGCTTAAGCATAGTTTTGAAAGTCATCAGTAGAACAGAGCAAAACGAAAGGCTCAAGTTGAGAAAATTTGGATTTCTTAACAGCGTCCAAAATCTTTTCCTTCCCAAAGGACAGATAGCTCTGAGGTTACAGATAGCCAAAAGTCACCTACCCATAGAAAGACAGCCCTAGATGTTATGAAAATGTTAGAGTTTTCAAGGAGCTGTAAAACACTCTCACCATCAGGTTCCTCGGAGGGTGAGAATATGCTTCTGCTTTATTTCAAGAGTTGGCAGCTTTTAGTTCTGTATCATTTTTGAGAGTTGTTTGATGATATTCCAGTTCTCTTGACAATTCAAGCTAAAAGAAGTTTTAACTGCATAATATGTTCATTGAGTGTTTCACTACAAAACCTATTTGGAATACACAGTATCCAAGTTTATTTTAGTTACTGAAACTAAATTCAAGCTCATTTCAGTCCAACTGTGAACCCTAGTTTACCTCATCACTTCAGAGACAAGCTTTTACAACATTCAATTTTCTACAGATTAAAGTTCATATGTATTTGTATGAATGCAGTATAGAATGTATGCATTCATCAAGTTAGTAACACCTCTAATTTTGTTGAAGCATTTTAGCAATAGTGCCCTATACTATTAAACGGTCGTCTCTGTTTTTACTACTTGTTTACTTTGAAGACACTTCAGTATAATAGCCTTTTCTGTACTGAACCTGAAAATGAAAAGGAGAAAAGGAGTATTAAAAATTGGACACATTTTGTGCATTGCACTTATTAAAGGAGCGAGCACCCAGTGTGCTTGCTCTTGACTTACTTTGTTATTATTCTTTGAATCTCTCTTTTCTCTTCCTCATTTAATCTTTGAAGGATGGATTCCAGGAGAGAAAAATGAAAGTTAATGTACTGAGCCACCTGAAAAAAAAAAAAACAGAAGAAAGCAGAACATTTATTTAAGAAGGTCTGAGTCAGGGGTAAGCAAAGACAGATTCAGGGTGATGGTATCCATACATCACTGCTAATTTCTTCTGTATCTTTATCCATGAGGAAAATGCGAGCATTCTTTTTGGATGGTCCCTGTAGGAGCCTATGCAGTAGTGGAATGTCTGTCTTCTTTAGCCGTTTCTGCTCTGCAAATGAAACCAAGAACAAACTACATCAGGAGTTCATACTAAATAAAAAGAAGAAAGATAATTTATCCATTCATTTTCTTTCTTTAGCTTGTTTTGAAAGAAGAACATACAATAGGAGCACTCAACTCAAAAGAATCAAGTTAAAATTAAAACCTTTAAATGAGCTAAAAGTAGATTTCTTTCCATTTTTAAAAGATTTTTACTAAAATATAGCTAACACACATTATATTAGCTTCAGATGTACACCATAGTTATTCAACATTTATATACCTAAAGAAATGATCACCATGATAAGTCCAGCAACCATCTGACACCATACCACACTATCAAATTATTATTGACTGTATTCCCTATGCTGTACATTATGTCCCATGGTTTATGTTTTATACCTGGAAATTTGAACCTCTTATTCACCTTTACCTTCCCCTCTTATTAAAATTTTAAATCACAGTTGACATTCAATACTATTATATATTAATTTCAAGTGTACAGCATAATGGTTAGACATTTATATAATTTAAGAAGTTATCCTCTGACTATTCTAGTACCCACCTGGCACTATACATGTTTATTACCATATTATTTACTATATTCTCTATGCTTTGCTTTACATCCCCATGACTATTTTGTAACTACCAATTTGTACTTCTTACTCCCTTCACTTTTTTCACCCTGCACCTTAACACCGCTCCTATCACCCCAATATATCTAGTACCCATCTGACACCATAGATAGTTATTACAATATTATTGACTGTATTCCTTATGCTATACCCTACATCCCCATGTCTACTTTGTAACAACCAATTTGTACTTCTTAATCCCTTCCCCTTTTTCACCCAATCCCTCCCATTTGGCAACCATCAAAATATTCTCTGTATCCATGAGTTTGTTTCTGTTTTGTTTGTTTATTTTGTCCTTTAGATTCCATGTATAGTTAAAACAAATTTGCATCTGTCTTTCTCCGTCTAACATACTCCACTCAGCACAATACCCTCCATGTCCATCCATGCTGTCACAGATGGCAGGGACCCATTCCCTTCCATGGTTGAGCAATAGTCCATTGTATATATGTACTACCTCCTTTTTATCTATTCTTCCATCAACAGACACCCAGGCTGCTTCCACATCTCGGCCATTGTAAATAATGCTGCAATGAACAAATGGATGCATATGTAGCGCTTTGGGTTTCTTCTGATAAATACCCAGAAGTGGGATTACTGGGTCCTTTTTTGGTTCTTGTTACAGCCTTTGTTTTAAAGTCTATTTTTGGGGGTATAAGTATTGCTTCCCCAGCTTTTTTGTTTGTTTGATTCCATTTTCATGAAATATCTTTTTCTATCCTTTAACTTTCAGACTGTGTGTGTCTTTCAATTTGAAGTGAGTCTCTTGTAGGCAGCAGATGTAAGGGTTTTGGTTTCTTATCCATTCACCCTATGACTTTTGATTGGGGCATTTAACCCACTTACATTGGAAGTCATTGTTGATAGACATATAGTTATTGCCATTTTATTATTCATATTTTTGATTTTTTTTTTCAATCTTAAAAAAAGTCCCTCTACCATTGCTTGTAATACTGGTTTGGTGGGGATGAATTCCTTTAGCTTTTTTTTTGTCTGGGAATCTCTTTGTCAATTTTCAATGATAGCCTTGCTGGGTAGAGTACTCTTGGTTGTAGGTCCTTGGTTTTCATCACTTTGAATGTTTTGTGCCAATCCTTTCTGGCCTGCAAAGTTTCTGTTGAGAAATCAGCTGACAATCTTATGGAAGTGCCCTTATAAGTTACTAGTTGCCTTTCTCTTGTTGCTTTTAGGCTTCTTTCGTTGTCTTTAACCTTTGCCATTTTATTTATGATGTGTCTTCTTGTGGCCCTATTTGGGTTCATCTTGTTTGGCACTCTCTGCGCTTCCTGGGCTTGTATATCTATTTCTTTTGCCATGTTAAGAAGGTTTTCAGTCATTATTTCTTCAAATAGGTTTTCAATCTCTTGCTTTTTCTCTTCTTCTCCGGTACCCCTATGATGCGAATGTTGTTACACTTGATGTTGTCCCAGAGGACTCTTAAACTATTCTCACTTTTAAAAAAAAATTCTATTTTCTTTTTGCTATTCTGATTAGGTGTTTTCTGCTACCTTGTCTTCTAAATCTAAGGCTTATTTTGTCCTCTGCTTCATCTAGTCTGCTGCTGATTCCTTCTAGTGCATTCTTCATTCAGTTATTGTATTCTTCACTCTGCCCAGTTCTTTTCTATGGTTTCTATGTCTTTTTTAATGCTTGCTATCTCTTTGTTGACATTCTCACTAAGTTCCTTGAGCATCCTTATAACCATTGTTTTGAACTCTGCATTTAATAGGTTGCTTGTCTCTATTTCATTCAGTTCTTTTTCTAGAGTTTTCTCTTGTTCTTTCATTTAGGATGTATTTCTTTGTTTCCTCATTTTCGCTGCCTCTCTATTTGTTTCTTTGTATTAGGTAGATCTGCTATGTCTCCTAGTCTTGGCTGGGTGGCCCTATGTAGTAGGTGTCCTGTGGGGCCCAGTGGCACAGTCTCCCTGGTCACCTGCTCTGAGTGTTTCAGGAGCATCCCTTGTGAAGGTTGTGTGTGCCCTCCTGTTATAGTTGAGCTTTGATTGCCACTCCATGTCAGTGGGTGGGATGGACCTGCAGGCTGATTGGCTGTGGGGTTTGGCCACGACCACAGCTTATAGGCAGTTGTTCTGGGAGCTTAGCCCACTGAGTGGAATTCAGCCCAGCAGGCTGTGGTCTCTGTTGAGATCATCGTTTGAGTGCGATGTTTGTCAGGATAATTGGGCTGTGCTTTGCTGTAGCCTGAAGCCAACCTCCATGTATATTGGCTCTGGGGCTTCTTGTGAGGGGCTCTGAGTCACTCACTGCCTGTGACTGGCCAGGGATTGGTAGGAGCTACAAAGTGATCCACAGTTTTTTGCTGCCTGCTAATCTGGAGGCACATGGGAGAGCCCACTCTGTGAACTGAGGATGTTTGCCACCAGTACTGGGCCAGGGGTAGCTCCGCAAAATGCCAGGATACTCTGAGGCCTGCTGCCACCTGATGGCTCCCTTAAGGTTTAGCCACTGATAAAGCCTTGTGCAGTATGCAAGTTTGGTGAGGCAGGGTCTCAGGGAGTCAGTAGAGTGGGAAGAGTGTGTTCAACATGTTAATGTAGATTCTGGTTTGGTGCCAGTGCTGAGCCTGAAGTTACTCAGCAAAAGTCTCAGAGCACACCAAGGCCAGTTGCTGCCCACCTGGGGCCCACAGGCTTTGATAGTTTTCCAAGAAAGAGTGAAATGTGGGTGGGGCTGGTTGCTCTTGGAGAAAGTGCCTTTGGTGTTGGGTGAGTTGGGTGGGGCGGGGTCCCAGTGAGTCAGCAGGGTGGAGCAGTGAAGCTCACTGAGCCAATCAGATTCAGATTTGGCCTGTGGGGGCGGGCTCAACACAGGAAAGATGGCGTCTGCCTGCCGGCTGCACAGGAGAAAGATACCCACACAGGGAAAATGCCGACTTTCCTCCAGACCTTGTTATGAAGCCACATACCTCAGCTGGCCTGGCGTATGTCTCTGACACCCCCAGGTTGCTGTGCCTCCGCTGGAACCCAAGGTGAGTGCCTGCTAGCCAGCGAGTCTATGCGTGGGCCATTTAAGAGGATGCCTGTGTTTCCTGTAGCCTTCCTCCCACCCGGATGGTTGGAATCCTCACTGGTTTTCACAGCCAGGTGTTGTGGGGGCTCCTTTTTCCGGCACCAGTACTCCGGCCTGGGGAGACTGGTATGCAGTCAGGGTCCCTCGCTCCTTTTGGGGGTAACCTCCATGGCCAAGATATCTCTCCCGGTTCTCAATTGCCCAGGGAGGTTTGGGGCCAGCCGGTTCACATCTCTGCTCCTCCCCCCACCCCCACCCCCCGTCTCGCCGTGGCTTCTTTTTATATCCTTAGTTATAAAACTTCTGTTCAGCCAGACTTCATATGATGTTACAGATTCATTGTTCTAAAATTTAGTTGTAATTTTAATGTGTTCATGGAAGGAAGCAGGCACAATGTTTATCTACTCCGCCATCTTGGATCTCCTCTCCTATTCCTCTATCATTTCTGAAGCAATAGGGAATCCCAGTAATTTAGCTCCTTTCATTACCCCACAAGAATCCTCTTTTGACCTCTACATTTTATGTTAGCTTATTTTTGCATCTTCAGTTTATTCCAGTCTTGATATTATAGAGCAAGGCTTTTTGCTTCATTATTTTGTTTCATAGTCACAGATAATTATTAGAAATGCATATTCCTAGACTGTCCCCAGAACTGGGAAGGCTTGGGAATTTGTGTTTTAAATGAACACTCCAGGTAATTCTGAAGTACACTACAATTTGAGAAACACTGTTAGAGATCATGGGCTTAGAGGATATAAGTTCTTAAAATGCACTTATCTTCATTTTCCACATTACTACCCAGAGAGGCACTATATACCACATTCTTTTCTCTGTTCCTGGTCCCTAAAAGGTCCTAGTTGTGATTATCTTCAGTTCTTGATTTTATGTGTGAAAATTTATCAAAATATAAAAGAAAACATGATTTTCACAGATACAATTTTAAAGTACTGCACTTTTCAAGTGAAGATAGACTTTTTGTGATTATAAAAAATAACACATGCTATGGGGGGGATGGGATGATCTAAGTCAAAGAGTTCAAATTTTCAGTTATTAGAAAAATAAGTTCTGAGGATTTAACTTAAAGCATGGTGACTGTAGTTTATAATATGGTATTGTGCACTTGAAAGTTACTGAGAGTAAATCTTAAGCATTCTTACCACAAGAAAATAAGTTAACTATGTGAAGTGATGAGTGTGTTTATTATCTTAATCTTGGTAATCATTCCACAATGAATATATGTATTAAGTAATCATGTCATACATTTTAATTATATACTATTATATATATATATATAAAACATCATAATTACATATGTACAATATATATAAAATTATTCAAAAATATTCCTCAATAAACTTAAAACACACACACACACACACACACACACATGCCATTGTAATTAAATCTATGGACAAAAGTATGAGGAAAAAAGTAAAAATCACCTAGGATCCTATAACTCTGAGACAATCAGCCTTACCCATTGAGTGGCCATCTCTTTGTGTATCTCTTTGTGCACACAAACACACAATACATAAAGATGGTAATATCATACTCTATTTTTATTGTAGACATATTTTTTTAAAACCATGATTTAGTGTATTGCTTTGCTTCTGTGTTCTTCTGCCTTCCCATCCTCTTTCCTGCATCTATCTCCCTAACACCCTAACTAGGTTATTGTTATTAATGGCTTGGTATTTATATACCTTTCTACCTGATCATATGATCATACATACCACATATTTAAATAGGGATGTATAATTCCTTTACAAAAATGGGTTATAGATATACATTTTTAGGCAACTTGCATTTTTCACTTAATATATATTATAGAATTTCTTCTATTCAGCTGGTATAAATCTAACTCATTCTATTAAATGTCTGAATAATAATCATTTATTCAATCATTCCTCTATAGCTGGTAAATTTGTTTTTATCTCTTTGTCATTATAAACAGCCTTGCACATAAATCTTTAGGTACTAGCCCTTCTATTTTTGTGAAATAAGTTCTCACCAGTGGGATTCTAGAATAAAGGATATGCATACTGTAAATTCTAATAAATACTGCTAGAATGAGTTCTGAAAAAGCAAAGACAGTCATATTTTCACCAAAATTGCATGAAAGTACCCTTTACCTTTATCTACATCAATGATATGTAGAACCACTTAAAAACATTTTGCCAATATGATAAGTACAAGATAATATTACATTTGGGGTTGAACTTGCATTTCTTTGACTACTGCGTTTTTTTTTTTTGAATTCTTATATTTCCTTGAGTTTAAGAGTTTTCCTAAAAATATTTATTGGTCATTTTAATTTTTTATTCTTTGAATTCCATTATCATACTTCTTTCTATTTTTATTGAATTGGTTGTCATTTTGTTATCATTTTGCAATAACTCTTTGATATTGCAGGTACTAATTTTTTTCTGATATTCTTCATAATACACTGTTTATATCTTTTACATTTTATACAGTTCAATGCTTCTATCTTTTATTTTATACCTTTCAATTTTTTTGTAAATGAGAGTATGAATATATATAAATCCTTAGAATTTTCAAATATTTACATATATTTCTTATAAACTTTTAAATTATAAAGACTTTAATTTTGTATAATGTTTGTAGATTCTGCTTTCATGTTCTTATAGTTATTCTGGCATCAAAGTGTATTATTTTCTTCTATTTATTTCTGACTTAAACATTCTGACACTTAAATTGTAATCTGGGATATTTCTACAATTTAACATTTAAATTTTTTCAATTTTGAGGTTTTAAAAAATTTTAGTATCACTTTAGGTTTTCTTTCACTCCCTGCTTATAGTGCCTTCCTAATGCCCTGATTGTAACCTTTCACCCCTACCACTAACTTCTGAATGTTTCTCTACTGAGGAAGAGATAACACTCGCAAACATTTATCAGGCACTCTACTAAAAAAGAGATAATAATAACAAGATCAGAGAAAAACGGTATGCAAGGATGACTCTAGTAAGATTGAGAGTGAGAAGGGAAAGCCAAAAGGAAGGGAGTACAGAAATCAACAATGCTTAAGAATTCCTGGAAACCTTCATGGATTCTTGAGGGTTCTGATCACCATTCAGATAATTGAACGTTTGGCCAGAAAGCAAACTATCGTATTGTAAACTTTCCTAGGATCCATTATTCTTTGGTCCTTCTAAAACACCCTCCCCTCACTTACTCCTTCCTTCTCTCCCTGTCTTCCACAGAATGAGGGAAACTGCTCTTCTGCCTTCCCTATGGGCAGAAAGCTACAACACACTAGAATCATGTCAAAAGAGTGATCAAGCTTGCTTACCTCCCGTTGCAAAAATAATGTAAAGTGCAAAATCCTGGGCACTGTTTTCAATCTGTCAGTGGAAAAAAATGAACAGACATGAATTCTTTGTTCTCATATGATGTTTCCTAAGCCAACCATGTCCAAATTATGTATTCATTTCCTCACTTTCAGGCATAAAACCTCTACTCCCTGGGAAGAATGTAATTTCTCAGGGCACAATTAATAAAAGGTGTCATACATAGAAAGGAATTCTTTAGAACTGAACATTTAATTCAGATTTACACATTCATAAGACTTTTTTGGAAGAGAGCATTTATGTGTCTACAGTTAAATTCTATACAAGATATTCACAGCTCAGTTCAGTGATAAAGATTACCTTAAATTTTTGGAGAAGTTGCTTTATTACTTCTTCAGTTTTCATGTTACTGTTTATTCTGACCTTAGTTTCTGATCCAAAGGCTGGAGTGAAAATTGATGTCTGAAAAAAACAACTGTCTTATAAATCCTTAAAATTACATCAAACTAATAACAGCCAATATCTTGAAATTGGCCTTCTTTGGGCAAAAAAACAACAACAAACAAACCCAGAGTTCCAGTTTAAAAAACTTGTTTTCTTGTATATGCTTTCTTTGATGTTGTTGAATATTATGTATTCCTTTTAAGCAGCCTTATATTGTTTCTAGAGTAAGTTAGATAAAACATTATTTGAGGATATTCAAAATGTTTTCACTAGATAATCACACCATTTTTCAGTATAACTTAAGATTTCAAAATAAGTTAACTATTGTAAATAAAACGGAAGGTGAACAGGCTTTTTCAAACTCACATGCCACATCTTCCTTCTGCTTGAAAATAATTATTCTAAATTGTTTTTAGTTTGAACCATATGAAATAACTCCTCTTTTGGTTGGTCAAAACAGTCCAATGTTGGCAATTTCATGTGATTCAGCCTGACAGTTGGAGTAAAAGTGCTATTGATTGAAACTCTAGAACAATATTTCCCACAGTTGCTCTAATCAAGAGTCTGCCTTCCAGATAATACTTGGTAAAAGGTTTCCATGGTCAGATAAGTCTGAGACATCCCTCTTGGGGGTTAGTTATATATTATACCATAAAAAAAACATCATAACAAACATATAACCATGGATTATTCACTCTTAATTTGATCATTATTTCTATTATAAAATAAACAATATTCTTTTAAATATACCTATTAATAGCTAATAGACCTTGGCTATACTTTGGAAAATGCTGGCCAATAATATTTGTTCAGCTAGGATTTCCCTAACTTGTACATGTTTCCTGGTTACATATCTAATCCTAGGATTGAGATGTGTGTATGCTTAGGCAAGGGATGATCTATATATTTAGGTAAATAAATATTTAAGTAAATTAATGGTTGTTATGCAAAATATGTAATTCCTGAAGATAATGGTATTATTCCAAAGAATGACATAGAATTCTCAAATAATTATTAATTTAGCATAGTCCTAAGTATATGCCAGTATCTATTCTAAACCCTTTATAAATACTAATTTAATCCTATAACAACCATAAGTAGACACAATTAATTTTTTCCTATGATACAAATGATATACATTCAAAGTTTAAAAAATAGTGAGTGGAGACTCACAAGGTAGGTAATTGATGGTATATGTATAATTTATAACACTCAGAGGAAATATGACTCCATGTAAGCATGAAAAAGGAAAAACATTCTCACTCATTAGGTAGCGGAATGTAAGAATAATGGCACAAAATGTGTATTTTAAAATAAAAAAGGACATCAAGTAAAGCTTTATTCCCATATATTTCATTTATATGTGTGATCTCCAGGTGTTCCAAGACTGTAGAAATGGGGTGGGTTCAGAAAACATGGAGATGAGTGGGTTTTGGGGTGGCTTAATGGAATGTTAGATAGATAAGCTCTATATTGGGAGATCAGTAAATAAACATTAAAAAATATATATATATATATGTGTATATATCTATATCTGTCTATATATAGATATAAACATATACATAGCATTTATGTAAGTAAAAATCTGGATATGAAAATAAGTTTTCAGAAAAGACATTGAAGATATTTGGAATAAGCTTTTGTTTAGTATGAGAAAATTCGGTGTTGGTGGACATTGTAAGGCATGGATGAATAAGTCACTGCGACACTTAAAAGCAGTGCTTATGAGCTCTATGGCACCCTGCAGAAGCTTATGTGCCTCCTGCACTAAGGTGAGGGTATGTTAAGCATGTGGTTTGATATCTTCATGGAGTTTGGCAATAGCACTAGATTAGGATTCAGGAGACCTAGATTCTAGTGTCTACTAACTCCAACTTTGTCAACTTAAACTTGATATTAAGACCTGAAGTAGCATCAGTAATTTCACTTATGACAGAGTAGGACTAGATGATCTCAAGAGGCCTTCTTGTGTGCCAACACACGATGAATTTGGAATCATGTTTTTTAGAATATTATTTTAAAACAAAATTCTTAATATCTGTTTTGTTAGCCAGAACACATAATAGAACCCTGTTTCTTAATGCATGGATAGAAATATGCCACAGGTCAAGTCATATTCATAATTTTTCTACAAATATAACAATCTAAGCCTGTAATATGGGTATTATCCATAGCCTAACAATATTGGCATTGGCAAGAAATTTCATGATATAAAAACACATTTAAAAACTATACCAATTTAAGTTTCTATATGTTCATTATTGCATACCTATTGATAGAGTGCTTTGGGTCTGGGGTTTTCTTTGCTTTTCTTTTTTGCTAGTTATTAAATTGCAGTGAGTGACATTTGTATGAAATATCTACAGCCAAAGCTTGATCTTTTTCAAACAATAATAAAGCTAATGTAAATTGAGTTCTTCTTTTGTGTCAGCCACTGTGCTTAACTCACTTTATTTCATTCAATCCCATCAATAACTTTGTAAAGTAGGAAGGATGAAGGAACTAAAGCTAAGAAATTGAGTAAATTTTTAACTTTGCTCTGCAAGAATTTGAAATCAGGTCATCAAGCTGTATCACCAAAGCATTGAACCATTTAACCACTCTGCTATGCTGCCAACTTAGTGCCAATTTCTTTCTTAGCACAGGGGATCCCATCTGGAAGCCACTCATTTGGAGCAATGTGGCTTTCACAGCCTACCTTAACACAAATCACTCCACAAGATGACCACACACAACAATTCTGAGAAGAAGAAACCAGGAAAATTGGTAGTTGCACATCTGTGGGCGGGGGACTGTCAATGTTACTTCATGGCCAGGAGGATAATTCTTGATGCAGAAAAATGTTTAATTTGAACAAAGAATTTAGAAGGGAGGTTTGTCCCTACCAGTCACCAAAGACACAATATTGATATCCTCACAAGGGTGGAAAAGGAAGGACGAAGGTAAAAAAAAAAGCCCTACAGGGAAAACCTTAAGATAAATGAGTTCATATTTTGTATTAAAGGGCTAGAATGGTGCCTGGCACCGAGTAAGTACTTTTAAAAATATTTATTCAATGAATGGATGAATGATTGCTAAAGTACATGACATGAAAAATATTTGTTTTAAAAAAATAATGTATTTTCTACCTTCAGAAAAGTGAAATGTCTTAAAAATACTATGGAAAGGCACAAGTACATTTAACACATATTAAGTGAAGAATAAAAATGCAAGTTATATCTAAACTACAACTGTACTGATATAAAAAACTATACTTACATTTACATATACTGGGGGTGCCAAAAAAATGTATATAAGTGGACACTTTGGTCAACGTTGCTCAAGCAGTAGTTCACCGTAATCGGAAGTGTCTGGACACTGATGGTAACCACTTTGAGCACCTCTTGTAATTGCAGAAGTCAAACGTGACTTGTATTCAGCTTTTGTTATTGGTATATATTGAGTATTACAATTTTAATACAGTTTTCCTTTCTTAAAATGTGTATACTTTTCTTTGGCACCCTCTGTATGTATAAGAACTGGAAGGGAACATGGCAAAATGAGAAATTTGATTTATTGGAATAAATAGAACTGTGGCTGACTTTTTCCTTTTATTTAAATGTTAATGTTCAAATGTACAACCAATCTCTCTTGTAGCACTTACATGATTCTCATGCCATCTATCAGTGCGTTGTTTTCTTTGCTCATGTCCTGAGCTCATTGCTTATTGCTGGCAGAGTCGTCTACTAAATCATTTTTATATTTCCAGTACTTGGTACAGGGCCTGCCACTTGGGTAGCGTTCACCCATCACTGTGGCTAAGAATTTGGGTTCTGAAGTCAAGTTGGAAGTTACTCCTTAAAAGCAGTGTGACCTAACACAAATTGCTTAACCTCTGTGAACCTCTGTTTACTCATATGTAAAGTAGAGAATATAATGGTACCTACTTCATCACATTGTTTTAGTGACTAATGAGATAATTCATCAAAAATCCATTTAAAACAGATAGTTTGATACCTAACACATTGAGAGTACCCAATAAATATTAGATATACTACTACTATTGTAATTATTACTATTTTTAATTGTAGGTTGAATCAAACGATATTGTTAGCGTAATAGACAACACTTTTCAATGACAGCAGTGGAACTGTAACTCACTTCATGGTTATAAAAGTGTCCATTAATAGAGGCCCTATGGTTCCGTCTGTCTTTTCTGTCCATCATTAGAGGCTTCATCTTTTTTCTCACTAGGGTTGCTTCACTCATGGTTCTATAGAGCAAGGGAGATTCTGGCTCTTCATCTCCATGAGGCTTCAGAGTGCTGCTGTGATAAGATAAATAATCTGGGAAGAATAAAGGTGATAAACCTATATCATTGAGCCGCCCACCTGTTTGCATCCTGGGAGGATTTGTATGTGTATTTAACAAGTAAATATATAGCTAAGCAATGGACTCTAATGCTTTTAAACAGTGAGTAAATAGCACTATTCTTATGTAATAATAGGGCCCTCTGGTGGCATTTGTGTTCCATTTTACCTGGGGATTCTAAATAATTTTCTATTGTAATTAGAGTATCATTAAATAGGCATGAGATATTTCATCTTTCTTTAGTACTGGTCCTTAAATCCAAATAGATTTTTATGGTATTTTTGGTGTCAAGGTGTTGGGATTTCCCTGGGTTTAGATGAGTATTTTCAAGGGGCTAATTGGAAGCATCTTTATATAAAAGATGTTAAGAGAACATTAAGACAAAGAAAAGGGATTCCTAAAAGGAACATCATGTTTGTTAGAGAATCTAAGTTGTTATAGTGACAGCAGAGGAAGCTGAATTGAGAATGGGTTGAAAAATAAGTAGCTAAACATTGGAAATTGTTGGTAGATTCATGATGGCAATGGCAATAGGCACCCTTGTCTGAGACCACCTTGGTAATATCACTCCTCCTGTCCCTAGCCTCAGTCATCAGCTCCTCCTTGGATATCTATATATTATATGAAAAACAAAATCCATGGAAAATAGATATCAAGTCTAATAGTAGAGTCTCAGTAAATGACAGCTATTAATATTATTTTGATCACATCATCACTATTATTATGACTACTGGCATTTTCCATTGGTTCGCCAAGTTTGATATAAACTCATTTGATGTTCAAGTAGATTTCTCTCTTTTTAAAATAAACACTTGAAACAACTCCAGCAAATACTCATATAAATAGTGACACAGTATGTCTGCTTCTTTCTGAGAAGCAGGATTATGTAAATATTGACTAACTAAAATGTTCAACTTCTAAAAATGTGTAGTTTAGTCTGAGGGTCATGGCCTAACTAAAAAACTACTGAGTATAATAAATGATACTTATCCTTGAGGAAAATATTGAACAATTTTAATAGACACAAACTTTATTCAAACCATTAGCTCCCCCTAATCTAATAAATGTAAGTGACTTGGTGTCATTTTTAGAAATCATCATTTTTTTTTTTAAGCTGGGGTTCAGCTAGAGCCCATATGGGAATCAAACTGGCGACCCTGTTGCTCAGAGCTTGCACTCTTGAGCAAGCTCTTAACCAACTGAGCCAGCCCCCTGAAGTCATCATATTTTTATATAGCAAAGTAAGGTTTTTAAACATCATGCCAGAACTATAGCAACTTAAGTTATCATGCTCCTAAGAGACTTTTAAAAAAATATGTAAAGTAAGAGTTTATTACGTAGCAGTGTGTAAAATGTTTAATTTCCAAGAAACATTTATGATTCATGTCTTAATTCTCCTCATTAATATCAGTTTGACACTGACCTTCCTGAGAATTCTTTGCTTCAGACACTGGAATCTGGGTTCTTTCCAGTTCACTAATATGATAAAGATCATCAAATTCCCCCCAGCGTGTCATTCCCCTGAAAAATAATACATCTTGTAAGTGACATTAATTCCATTTATAATGTGGTCTATGATAATTTTCAGATTTACAGTGTATATATTAATATTGTGGGACTCTGTAGGTAGACATAGCACTCTAATTTATAACAATTTTATATTATTAAAATCATATTTATACTATGATAAGGATACATCCTTATTTTGAGCGTACCTTGACACAATAATTCAGTTACACACTGAAACCCAAGGTTATATAGAACCTGTAAAACATATGTGTAAGCGGAATTAGTAGAAACCAACATAATCCATTGTTATACAGAGATCTTAAAATGCTCTTAAGAGAGTTCAGATACAAGTGTTCATTCTGCCAACATGCACTGAGTTCCTGTTGTATTCAAAGCATTATTAGGTAGTGGGCTCCAAATTAGTGAGATAGAATGCCTATCTTTAAGGCTCTTGACTATTATGAAGAATGCAATTTACAAAGGAGGAAAGTGTATGAAAACTTCTTTTCTAGAAAATTATGGTTTATATAGGATACTAATATTTTCAATGCATTCTAATGCCCAGGATAAATAAAACTGTACAACTGCTTGTTTTTACAACTTGTGCCAATACTTTATTTTGTTTATCTGGCCTTAGACAAGTTATTTATCTTCTCTATGCCTTAGTATTCCTTATTTAAAATGGAGATAACAGCATGAGTTAGGATAAGGTTGTTGAGAAGATTGAGTTAATTTGTGTAAAATTCTTAAAACAGTGCCCAACATATAGTAAGCACTCAACATGTGTTAAAAATTATCATGATCTCATCTTCACTGTCATCCTCATCATGGTCACCATCATCTGTATCTACTTCATGATAGGCCAAGAACCATAAGGGATCTAAGATATTCCTGGATAACTTTAGGTTGAAGGATACTATTATTGATAGGAACAGTCTTAGTCCTGCTAAGAGTCTTTTCCATAATGTCTGTTTCCTTATGACCAAAAGAATATTCATAGGGAATTTGTGGCATTAACTCCTGTGGCAACAAAAAAATGTTTATTAATACTAATGGTGGTGAATATGAATAACCATGGTCCTTTTTTCTGTTGATCTTTGAATTCTTTTGAATTCTTTTAAAAACTTTTACTTTGCTTGAGCCTCACAATAGCCTTAAGAAAGAGGTAAGGCAATCCTAATATATTGTTAACTAATTTCCCAGTAAACTCTACTATCTGGAATATAGCAAGTCAAAACTAATATCATAATGTCCAAACACTATAGGTAATAAGTTTAACTAAAAGGAGAAGTTTTAGGCCCTAACTCAGGATCTAGTTATTTTTATGGTAGATGAAATTATGCATTTTCTCCAATGTATAGAAGATTAATAAACAAAAGGAGGCAGATATGATTATCATAGAAAGAGAGTTAGCAATGGGAAAGACAGAATACCAAAGAAAAGCAGAAACTGAAAAGGCAAAGCAACCTGATGCTATTTGGTACGGGGGAGACGAGAATGCCCAAGAAGGCCAGACCAGTGATGTACTATAAATTATTAGAAACTCCGGCAGACTTGACACTGTCCTCACTTTCTTACAGCTTAGTGGTGTCATGCAAAGATAGAGAGACCAACATGGCTCAATATATGAAGTGTTTAGCCCCTTTTCCTCTCTACTATCTTAGGAGACTACACCAATTTTGCATCATTTGAAATATCACTGCATACAGCTGTGCACATGACTAAACTTGAGGGCAGTTACCCAGAGTGTTCCAAAGAAAACTGGTTAGAGCTTTATATAATATCAAATTGTTCAACTTGTCCTAGCACAAAACTATTTGCATTACTCTGACCAAGCTTCAGGATGTATATCATTAGCAAATTTAAACCATGGGGAGGTTTTCTAATGAGTTGCAAAAGAAAAAGGAGGTAGAAATTTGATAAACAAATGGAGTGAGAACATTTCTCTACCCATATTGTAAGAAAGAAGAAACACTATTGGTATTATTTAAATGTACACCTGTCCAGTTTCTGCTCTTTATTTCATTCTTCCATGACTTGTCAAAAATGTGCCAAAGCTGACTTTGGAAAGACATTAAAAACAGAAATGAAAACTGGGGCAAAAATAAATAAATAAATAAATAAATAACCTCAATAAAGCTGTTTTTTTAAAATGAAAAATTTTCAAAAGAAAATAGTTGGACCAGATATGAGAGATCAATGTACTGCCCATAGAATTGAATCCATAAAGGATAACAAGTGATCACAGCTCAAACAAACTGATTTATTTTTAAACTTCTACCACTCCCATTAAGCTGACTTAGTGTGACTCACTTCAAAGATAATTAAGACAAGCTAGCCTTACAAACTGATGATTCTCTCAAAGGATGACGTGAGAGACACAAGATAGCAGCCCTTCTTGCAGCTGAATAAAAAATTCCACTTCTTTTACTCCACGTCCATCCTCTGATATATCAAATCTATGATCCTGTGAGAGCAAATGTTAAGTTCTGCCCATAGAAACCCAGTAGGAGAAAGGGAATATGAGAGACATTTGACAGAGTGAGGGAATAGTCCATTTCTATACACAATTTAGGGGAGTGGGATCTTTTTTCTGACAATTCTTCCCACCAGAAAGATCTGATGCACTGCAACAGTGCCCTCAGACATTCTCCCCTAAGTCTTGTTTCTATGGTAAATGGCAAGCACCATTTTCTAGGGAATTCTTTCTCAACTATAAACTAAAGGAGGTAATTCCTATTTGATTCACAGAAATATTCTGAGAAACAATGAAAAATGCAAATAGAGTCCATGGGAGGTACTTCGTGAGGATATTATTCGGCCATAGTATGTGAAGAGGCATCATTATTGCCTTGTTCGGGATTTCTAGGAACAAGTGTCTTAAATTTTAATTTGAGAAATAAAAATATAAAAAAATCTTGGGGTAGCCATTCAAAATAACAATGGCTTATTGTTAGAATACACACACTTTACTATATCTCCTTGACATCTTCCCATTATGTTCCACACTTATCAAGTTTTCATAAATCAAATAATTAAAATGCATCAAAAGGAGGTGGCGGCTCAGAGAACTTTGAAATGAGTTCTTAGGTAATATGAAAAGTGACAGATAATTTTACCAAATCATATCTTATACAGTTTTCCAAAAGCTGGGCCCATGAGCAATTTCTCCTTTTAAATGATGCTCCTTCTCGTTTAGAATCTCTAGTACCTGAAGGTGAGGGATGCAAGGCTTCATCAAGCTGCCTAAGCCTGTGGTCTCACTTCCACTCTTCCAGAAGTCCTGGACCCTTGGCCAATTTGCATTCCTTAGCTCGGGTGGGAGATTAGTCAGAAGTGGTAGATGGAGAGACAGTTCTCACAAAAGAGCAGAGGTAATTTAACTACCAGGCTTCTAGGGGCTTCATTAGATACTATATTCTGTGCCTCTTCTTGTGCCAAGCACACTGCTGGGCACTGGGATAGCAAAGATGAAGAAGGCATGCTCCTTACCCTTGGGGAGCTTGCAGGCTAGAAGAGGAGATAAGTGCCTAAACATGCAATTAATGGCATGCTCTGAAAGTGATGTAGAAAAGCTGTCAGTGCATCTAGTACAGACTGAGGGGTCAGAAAAGGCTTTCTGGAGGGCGTGTTACCTGGTTTGAATCTTAAAGTTTTGGTAGAAGAGAGTCAGGTAAATGGGTGTTGAGAAGCAGGTAGACTTCCAGGCAGAGGGTCAGGAAAGTAATAAGCTAAGCTGCACAGGATGCATAAGGAATTACAACCTGTTCAGAATTGTTGGAGCATCATGTCTGAGAAAGATTGGCAAGGTGACAATCATAGCAAGGGTTCCGTGTTTTCTCCAAAAGAAAAGCAGAGCTTCCCCCAAAGCGATTTCTGGGTTATGGCCAAAGATCAGATTATGGAAACGGTCCTGGCAGCCCTCTCTCCATCCTCTCCTCTGCTAGAATTCCAGCCCATCTATTATAGTTTGGATGGGAGGATGGGTGAAGAGAAGGCTTGGTAACCTTTATGCATACATAAAAGGGACATGAGTTGGAAACTCAAGGATTAAACAAGGAAGAGAGGAAGGGAGAGAGGGAGGATGAAAACAGAAAAAAAATATGCATATGACTGCTTCTGGGAATATTTATTAGTTTTTCTAAAAATTGTAAAGGGTACTGAAAAATCAGCCAACTTATATATTCAAGGTACAGTTGCAAACACCCACACAGAGAACTGTTTTGTACATTTATTGAGGTTCAAATACACTTTGCTGTACCCTGCTGAACAGGATTACGACAATCAAGTGGAACATAATTAAGTGTTCAGAAAGCAGGAAGAGCCCTTTGTTCCAAGAAGAGAAATTCAAATTTTATCTCCTTTTTTTGATGACAAGGCCAGGGCTATTGAAATTTTGCCTTTACATTTTGTCTTTTCCAATGAAGAAATGCAGTCTTCCAGGAGAGAAGCAATACAGCAGAAAAGTCAAGAGCATGGGCTCTGGACCTTGTAGATATGAGGTTTGGTCCAGTTCCACTATATGGTAATTGGGGTTCTTACATAAATTACCTAACCTTTCAGAGCCCTGGTTTCTGAATACCTACTTCATATAGTTGCTGAGGGATTCATTGAGATTGTATATAAGCATTTAATAGAGCTCCCATCTTTAAGAGTGCATACAAATAAATGTAAATATGAAGATCATCTTGTAAAGAACTGAAAACACAAAAGACCTTAATTACCCTTTGGAAAAGACATCTGGTGACTTCAGTACAGTAAAAGAAGGGATTTGCTTCTCATCTTGTATTTTCAGCTGTATAGGCCGTTTTACTCCCCAGAAAATGTCCAGCATTCCTTCAACAATTGGTTTCCCATCTTCAGTCTAGAGAAGAAAGCAATCACCTCAAACATTGGTTTTGTCTTATTTACAGAAGGTAAATATTTTAACTGAAGGTGTAGAAATTAAGTATGTAAGACATCTTAATAGATAAAAAAATAAATTCCCAGGTAGAATTATTTGGCTTTTCAATTTACCTATATTTTCATTCTATTTTTGAAACTTTCTTTTAGTTTTGACAACAGCTACAACCAGTGAAGTAAGTCATAATGGTAATGACAAGCTCATCAAAACACACAATATGTTAAAAATGCTTTCTGAACTCTATAATTCTTAAGTGGAAGTTTAATTTTCTAATTCACTTTAACTTAAAATTAAAGTAGAATTAAAAACTACTAAGTTAGAAATCAGAAGAACAGCTGTTGAGAGATTTAGTGGCTCTTCCCACATTTCTGCACAGCAAAAAATTAACTCACAAAGTTATTATGCAGAACAAGTGAAATAATGTATGTAAAACTAGTGTAAAGTGTAAAACAGAAATTATAGTCTTGAAAAAAATCAGTAACATTTGAATACTTTCTTTTAAACTGGGAATATTATAACAAAAGAAGGAAACTCCATGCAAACAAAGAAAAATTAGCAAACATCAATTGAACATTTATTCAGTGAATGTGAATATTAATACCAAAGCACATTCCCATATAACTTATTTTCTAATGTATTTTTCTCTCATATATATAAAACTTTTTGTTATTAAAGCAATGTGTTATCATTATAGACAATTTGGAAAGTATAGAAACTAAAAAGAGTCCTATTCCAATCATCTAATAACTGCTGTTATTATGAAAAATAAATTATTAAAAAACATAAATGACTCAATTCTAATTTGAGAGTGTAATAAATATTACAGACTCTGGAATCAGAGAGACCTGTGTTTGAACCCTGGCTCTGCTACTGTGTGACCTTGGACAAGTGACTGAACCCATTTAAACCTGGGCTGCTTCTTCTAAAGAATGAACATCATAATAGTCCCTAATTCATAGGACCTGGTATTTAATACATGCTCAATAAGTATTATTGCTTATTATTTCTTCGGCAGATGTTTATCCTACTTTGGAGCCACTCCAAAACAAAGTTTGCTCTTTTTCCCACTTTTGAGTTCACGTTTCAGATGACTGAGAAGTCAGGTTACCAATCAGTTGTTTTAAACAGCCAAAAATAATTTGTTCTTTGAAATATCAGTACATGATGCAGATACTATCTTTCAATTATTGATGTATAGCATCCTTCAATTGACTAGTTATACTTTAATTAATCCCTTATATCAAAAATTCAAAGAATAACTGCTCTTCTGAGGATATCTAATTCTTGCCTTCAATAAGAAATATTCCAACTATTATCACACAATGCTATGTTTTGTCATGTAAGGAATATCAGAATATTTTCTAATTTCAGAAAACATCTCTTTAGAGATTAACTAATTATCCCGGAAGGCTTATTTACACTTATTTAATTTTATTGTCCTGATCCTTAGGCCTCTTCTCTTCTGGATTTACACCAATATCCTTGATGATCTTAAGGATTCTTAGATACCATCCATAAATGAAAAGCTCCCAAATTTATATCTCCAGCCCAAACCTCCCCCCTGAACTTCAGTTGTCGAACTCTTACTTGACATCAAACTTAATCTGTTCCTAACTAACTCTTGATAATTCTTCCATAAATATTTTCCTTTCTCAGTCTTCGCCATCTTGGTAAATAGCACCACCATCCTTCCAGTTGCTCAGGCCAAGAATTTTATAGTCACTGTTAGTCTTTCTTTCATATTCAACATCCAACGCATTAGCAAATTCTATTAGCTCCACATTAAAAATATATCCTTAATGTGGCCACATTTGCCACATCCACTACTATGATTCTGGTCCTCGTCACCGTCATTGTTAGCCTAGGTTATTCTAATAGTTTCTTTCTGGTCTATCTCATTCTTCTCTTGCCCCTTCATATATTCCCAGTAGTTAGAGAGATACTTTTTAAAATGAGTCCTTTTAGATAATGTCACTGTTCCAGTCAAAACTCCCCAGTGGCTACCCATCTCATTCCAAGTACAAGCTAAAGTCCTTACAATGATTTGCAAGACGCTATGCACTGAGAAAGGTGCCTTCCCCTTCCCAGTTATCTCTGTAGCTTTCCTGTCCCCTAACTCCCATTCTCATGAGGCTCCTGCCACACTGGCTTCGAACTGTACCTCATTACACTAGCCAGCCTCATTCAGGTTGCCGTCTCTGCCAGAAGGCGGGTCCCATAGACTTCTGCAGTTTGCTCCCTTATATCAGAGTCTTTGGTCAAATGTTCTGCTTCTTCCATCTCACTTAGGTTCCTGAGGCTGCTTCCTCACTTTGCTGATTACCCTCTGACATACTATACGTTTTACTTCTGTTTCTTGCCCAACTACTAGAATGTAAGCGACATGAAGACAGAGCATTCTGTCTAGTTTTTTCATTGCTTTATCTCCAGTTTTTAGAACAGTGAGTGGCACATAGTAGACAATAAATATTTGCTTATTTAATTAATCAGAGGTTAAGAAAGCTGCATGTTATCCTCCATGGGATGCCCCCTTTTACAGTGTCCATCATTGTCACTAAGTCAGAAGATTTGGATAATACCGAATTCTATTTTATTGACCAGTGAGTAAAGATGGAAAGACGAAGCTATTTGATATTCTCACTGTATACTTTACTTCATATAATTTTTAAAAATTATATAAGATGAGACTTTATTTAAACAATTAAATGACTTTTGTGTTGTAAATTGAGTACTGATTCACAGATTTGGAAAGGACGTGCCTCAACTTATGTGTTTATAACATCAAAATTCAAACAGTTTCCTAAGTAAAATAAATTTCTCAACATCATGAATTTTATGGAAACTATTGAATCATCATTTCCTTAAAGTGTTGATCTTTTCCTAAATTTTATACTTTTACAATTACATATATTAGAGATCTAAGATATAGGATAATATGAAAATAATTTAAAATTTGACCCATTTTTCATAAAGAGATTAGTTATTCTGCTGTATAACATTTGGGACAGTAATTGAAATATTCAATTGAACTAAATCATTTAAGCTCACTAGTAAAGGCCAGAGCAGTTTGTAAATTTCCTTTTGTCCCAACTGCAGGTTTAAGCCAAATCATGGTGGCCTAAAGTCAATGCTGTACCATCAAATTTGCAGATTTAAAACAGAAAATTAGAAAATTATGATGTTCCTTGGGACCAGAAAGATACTGTAAAGATGGGAAGTGAGCTCTATTAGAATACAAGACTGAATGGAGAGACCTATGGAGAATGAGGCATTCAAATGAAAGAAAGAAAAGAAAGAAAAAGGAAGGAAGGGATGAAGGGATGAAGGGATGAAGGAAGGAAGGAAGGGAGGGAAGGAGGGAGGGAGGAAGGAAGGAAGGAAGGAAGGAAGGAAGGAAGATCGATCTGAGGCCAGTGTGTATAGTAGCCTGCCAGTTGCATTTAACATTTTAAAATATGTTGTTACTATGACATAGTCCACATTCACTTTAACATTTGTTAATTTAACAAGCAAATCAAACTATGTTACAGATATGTCATGATTTATTCAAGCAATCTCCATTGGCAGAGACTGAAGATATCTTCAGATGTTTGCCATTACAAATGGTATCAATGTGAATCTCCTTCTAAATGCAACCTGGTGCATTTATAAGAAAATATCAGGATAGATTTCTAGTGGAATTGCTGTTTAAAAGATACTAATACACTGTCTTTAAAGTAGAAAGCAAGTATATTATTGAAGTATATTATTTTTAAATGCTTTTTTATCCTCCCCAAAATGCTTAGAAAGTCACAGGTGTTCCAGGACTGAGATTTTGTGTTATACTTTTTAAAAAGATGATGCTCAAGTGTAAAGATTTGCCTGTTTCTCTGAGACCATTTATGTTGCTGGCTTATGAACCCCTAACTCATCCTGACTCCTGTGTACTTCATGGAATTTTTTCTGTGAATTAACTATATTGCATTTCTTTGATGGACTTACCTGTCCATATACAATATGCAGATTTTCCTGGTTCCCATAAGAAATGTTATAGGTCTTCAATAAAGAATTAAGTTGTTCCCTAAAAAAAAAATTACAGTTACAATCAGTCTTAGGCTCTTTAATGATAAAGGCAATAATAGTGCTTTCAGTTTATAAAAATATGAGATAGAAAAAATGATTCAATGGAATCTTTACTGTTCTGTCATTTTAACTTCAGGTAGGTCATTGAAAACTGAAGCTTTCTTCAGACATCAATGAACATTAAACATGCTAATTCATAAGTAAATAACCAAAGAAGCGAAAATGAGGACAAAAGTGAGAAGAGTGTTCTGTAGCAAGAGGCAGCCAGGAGATAGAAATTTGCTTACATATTCTTTTTTTGTTCTGCGATATTTAAGCAACCTAAGTCAAGCACTTAGAATGTGTCCTACATTGTCCTTACCACTGGAAACAGAGCAAGGGTTTAGGGAGAGATTCCTGAATATCCCCTCCTCTTTGGCAGGTGGGCTCTGGCAGGGGGAACACTGTCTCCTGATATACCTCCATCCTTTCCTCTGGATGCCACAGTTCAAAATGCTTATCTTACTTTGTTTGTCTAAGCTATTGTCTCAACCTGGATTACTGCAACAGTCTCCTAAAAGCCTCCCTGTATCTACTGTCTATTCTTAACAGCAGGAGTATTTTAATGCATACCTGATCACAGTTCTCTTTTGTTAAAAACCCTCCAATATCGTTTCATTATTAGAATGAATGTTAATATCCTTTCAAAGATTTCAAAGGCTGGATGTGATGTGGTCTGCTGTTACACCTTTAATCTCATTTCCTACTTCTCTCTCCTTCATTCACTGTCCTCCAACCACTGGCTACCTTGATGTACCTTGGACAATCCAGGCACATTCTCACCTCAGGGTCTTTATACTTGCTGATCCCTCTGCCCAGAATGTTTCTCCCCCCATACCATCACACTATTAGCACATTCGTTTTTTTAAAAATATTTACTCAAAAGTCATCTTCTCAAGGAGTCTTTCTTGACCTCCCAATCTGGAAGTTGGCCTTCTCTCAGCATTCATATCTCATTTTCATTATTACATCTGCCCCTTAGTCACCATCTAACCTTATATATATATTTTACTAATATTCTTAAAAAATATATTATATCTTCTTATGTGTTGTAATATATATTCTTAAGAATATATAGTTTTATATTATCTTATAATCTGTCTCTCCCACTAGACAGTAGTGCCATGAGAATAGGTGTGTTTGTTGCGTTCACACTATATTCCATGTGCCTAGAAGAGGACATGACACATAGGAAGAACTCAACAAATAGTGGTTGAGTGAAGTGATCAAAGGAATTTTTATTTCTAACAAAACAAAACATATTGAACGAGGGAAAAACTTTTGTATATATCTATTCTATATCGATATCTTTATCTAAATATATGGTATAGTACATATTATATACACACATGTGTGCACATGCACACACACACACACACACAGAGGGTGCCAAAAAAATGTATACACATTTTTAAAAGGAAAAACTGTATTAAAATTATGCTGATGGTAACCACTTTGAGCACCTCTTATAACTGCAGAAGTCAAATGACTTGTATTCATCTTTTGTTATAAATATATATTGAGTATTATTTTTGGGCATCCTGTGTGTGTGTGTGTGTGTGTGTGTGTGTATGCAGTTTTATGGGGGAGAAATCTCATGATATTAAATTACCAAATCTCTTTAGTCCTCAATTTCTGGCTCCCTCCCATAAGAGTACTGGCTCCATGAGGGCAGGAATTTTGATCTATTTTATTCATTGCTGTCTTCTTTCCAGTGCTTAGAGCAGAGACTTGGTCATAGTTAAATACTTATTGAATACTGAATGGCAGAATTAATGTATACTAATTTTTACATATTTGAGACCCTGTAAACATATTTTTTCCATTTGACTTTTCTCACTTGTGACTTTTCACATGTACATTTTCAAGGATCAATACACTCTGCATAATCACCACATAAAAAAATGCTACGGAATTCCTGCATGCCGTTGTTCCATTTCGCAACTGAGTTATGTTAGAATTTTAGTGTTAATGAATATTTCCATTCTCAGTATCATTGCTATGGGATATGTCTTTAAAATTATAGTATCTGTAAAGAGCATAAACACTTTTATTGCTCTCATTATTGAATGCCAGGACAGCTACTGAAATTTCTGGTTCACTTGGGATACAGCTCCTGATATGCTGATCTGCGAGAGTTGTTATTAAAGCGAATGAAGTTTTACATAATCGTATTCCCTCAGCTTCTGTTTCTGCTAAAACTGCACAATAAGGTATGGTACAAGTATCCTTCAAAGTATATACCTCAGGACCATATATAATTAGAAAGATTATTCCTTGGGAACAAGCTACTTGAAAAATGTTTCTGTAACTGAACAAAACTTGACTAAATTTTCCTCCACAGAAATAAGCCTCCAAACGACCAATGGAGTTGGCAAACTCTGGTCCCAGACCATCTGTTTTTTGTAAATAAAGTTTTATTGGAATATAGCCACACTAATTTGTTTGCTTATTGTCCATGCCTGCTTTCCTGCTATAGCTGCAGAACTGAGTAGCTGTGACAAAAGCCATATGGCTCACAAAGCCTAAAATATGTATTATCTGGTCCTTTATAGAGAAAGTCGGCCAACATATCAACCATGCATAACACATGGTAACTGAATACCACAGAGGGCTTCCATTTTTTTTTTCCACCACAGGCAGGATCTTTCTGACTATTAATGGTACTTTAAAGGATACTGTAGTATGGAAGAAGAGTAGAGCTCATTAAAGTAGCATTGAGATAAAATTAGGTAAGCTAATAGTGCAATAAAGTGAGAATTAATAAAGAAAATTCAGAAGTTAGGTGAACAACAAATTGGCAATTACAAAATAGTCATGGGGATGTAAAGTATAGCACAGGGAATATAGTCAATAATATGGTAATAACTATGCATAGTGTCAGGTGGGTACTGCACTAGTTGGGTGATCACTTTGTAAGTTATGTAAATGTTTTAGCATTATGTTGTATGCTGGAAAGTAATATAGTATTGTATGTCAAATGTAAGTAAAAAAAATAATTAAAAAAATTTAAACAACAAAAATACCAACCAAACAAAAGAAGTTAGGTAAACAACTATAGCAATGGTGAATGCATTCCAAATATTAAAACGTCATCACATTTTAATTGTATCTATCTTACCAGAGGAACTTTTGAAGATGATTTGTTTATGCACCTGATGAAACAACTTTGGGAATAAAATGTAGCCTGTAACATTCTAACTTGAATTACTGGTATTAGCTGCACAAGGAGCTGAAGATTTATTGTCAAATTGAACATCTGCTAACTGATTCAAATTATGTCCTCTAACAGATGACCTTTACTAATAGTCATTCATTCTTACATTTGCTGTGTGAGCATAATTAAGAGGCCTCAGTCATATTATGAGGGTGTGTGAGAGCTTTTAGTAGATGCATCCTATAGCAAACTTTGGATGGTAAGCATTAAAGCTGAAGAATGTGAGATGCTTACCAGCATTCACAACATTCACAGGACATGTAGGTCTTTCTATACTTTTTGTGGAGGCCAAAGAGTTGGGATTCTAAAAATACAACATGTAAAATGGAGAGGGGAGAGCAATGAGCTGAAAAAGCAGACAGGAACCTCGTGAACCATTTTGAGAAGTTTAGAATTCACCCTGCAGGCAAGGGGCAGTTACTGAAGGTTCTAGGCAAGAGAAAGACATAATGAATGGTAGACGAGGGTAAAGGGGGTCAAATATATGGTGATGGAAGGAGAACTGACTCTGGGTGGTGAGCACACAATGTGATATATAGATAATGTATTATAGAATTGTACACTTGAAACCTATGTAACTTTACTAACCATTGTCACCCAATAAACTTAATTAAACAAAAAAAGAGAAAGACATGATGATAGTGAGGGCCACTAGGGAGTTTATAGAAAACAGATTTCAGGACAGAGCAAGGTATAGCAAGATGAGTGGGACTGTTGCAACGGTACTAGAGTAGAGTAGTAGGAGCAAGCTATATTCCATGGAGAGGTGATCAAATGTCCCACATATATTGAAGGATCTAACATCTAGAAGGGATCTAAAATAAGCATAGGGATTATATGGTTTAGGAGATCCAAATGTAATCACTAAAGTGTTATTTGGGTTGTCCCTAGTCAGAAAAAAGAACGCTAATTTAATATACACTGACTTGTCAATAATTGTAACAGGGTTTTTGGGTACATTTAAATGTTACACGTGGACCTCTCCACCTGCCCCCCCCCAAAAAAAGGGGAAAAGAGCATCAGCACACTCTTGTCTCTCAGCCAAAGAGTTTCTCACCCAGCCAAGACTGCTTAGCAACTGTTCAATTGCCCTGACAAAGCTATAAATTGGGAGATAAGAAATGGATTCCATACCTAATATTCTCAATTTACAAATCTGTAATGTCTAGAAGCTGCAGGGGTACCCATGAAGTAGAAACAAGGCTGAAACAGCTTGTTCATTTTATGTGTAATACATAAGAAATTGATTTTCTAAGAGCAGGATTTTTAAGAAAACATCATCACACAGTATATAATCTGGATAGTATTTTTACAAAACTAAGGAACGGCAAACTTCCATATAAAGCAGACTGCTAACTACATGAACACAGCATCATCACCTTCTCCAGGACAGAAGCTGGCACTGTGCACTGGCAGTGCAGAAAGAGGGTCCTGATAGACACTGATGGACAGACTCCCAGAATTATTCATTATGGCTCCTGGAAGAATGCTTTCCAGCAAGAGGCTTAACACGAGGGTGATAGGTAGAGGGGAAAGGTGCAGAGGGGAGCCTAGGGCGCCTGTTCCTTTAAGGCTCCCAGCTCAGTTTTAATGAGTAATAGTGAATCTAGTGAACTGTAAAATGCTTAATGTACTTTGCACTTTATGATCTGAATTGCAGCTGCTCAGCAGATGGGAATTACCCACATTCTGATATTTGCCATAAATAACAGACTTAGCAAAAAATGAGTTCCTCAATCTTATCATGCTATTTGGCTGGCTGGAAAAAACACTCTTTATTTGATTTTATAAAACTGTAATATGCATGCACATTGGACAGTATGATGGGTGGAGGTGAGTTATGTCCTGCATTCATAGATTAAATGGATGTCAGATATCAGTTGTAATAGGAGTTCTCTTTCTTGTTTTAGTAATGATTTATGGCATAATTAAGTGGATATCCTATCCTTTTCCTGGAAACCAAAAAACGCTGTCCCACTCTTTACTAAGAGATTCTTACCATTTGGATTCATTAAAGGCAAGCCAGAAATACTGTTGTATGCTGTAACCCAACACAAACTTCAAAGACTGCTGCACAACACAAAATAAACTTCAGAGGAAAATACAACCCAAAGTAGCCACAAAATACCATGGCTGTGCTTCCTGAATGTGTTACTTCTGCCTCATGGAGACTTGCTGAAAAATATTTAGGCTCCAAATCAGGCAGCCACTGAACTGCATTTTGACAGCAGCATTAGGAACAACATTCCGCTGTCTGTGTTGCCATAAGAGTAGGAACCTAAAACATTTGAAAGAGTCCCTTCAAAGAGATGAAAAATTAAGGCAGAATAAAACTGCAAACTTGTTCTCTTATACATTTAGTCCCTCTCTGTCCCCCTCTCACTGATTTTGTTCATAATGTTAAATTCTAGTAAGAGATTAACAATTTTGTTAGGTTTGAAAAACAATTTAAAACTTAATGTATGTTTTAAGAAAATAACTATGAATTAAACATGTAAAGGTAACAAAGGGATCATTGCTGGGAATTAAGGTTGTGATTTTTTCATTTTGTGTTGTAGTTCCTATACTTCCCAATTCTATATAATAAGTGCATAATAGGTTCATAATGTTTTCATAATTGTACTTTCATAAAAACATAATATATGCCCCTGTATGTTCCAGAATAGGTGGAACCAGGAAATATGAGAACAGAGAATAAGCAGAGCTTTATCATTTGCCGAGACAAACCATCATTCCATGTTCCTGAGGTCTGCAAGCAGTAACAGATTTCTCTTACTCCACTTTATCCTTCGTTACTGTCAACTTGAATCCTGGAATGAAAACTGCAAATTTCTGCAGCCCCTCTTCCAGAAGCGGCCACAGCCTGAGGTCATTTTTGCCTGTGGCCTCATCTCCTGGATCAAATGATGAGGAAAGAGGGACTTTCAACCTTTGCATGGAGACCTGTCCCAGCTAGCAAAGTAGGTTCTTCATATTTCCATTGCAAATGATGGGATTGAGTGCCACAGTTCGAAAACTGACAAGTTGAGAAGAGGACGACTATCTTGATTGAAGTAAAAATGCAAACGCTAAATTATCAGGGTGCTCCAAATTTGTCTGACTCCTCCTGACTTCCTTTGCAGGGGCTACCCATTTTGAAAAGGAAGGATTTCTAACATTTCCAGCAATTCTGCCAAAGTATCATTAATGATTGCTGTTGATGGGGATGGCAGTGCCTGTGATTTGTTTGTTTTGTTTCGAAGCCATTCTATGCTAAGACTCCCTCTTGAGTGTTGCCTACCAATAATAAAAAGGATCTGAGACTTTCATAAGATTCATTAGAAATCTAATCAATAAGGTAGTATAACCAGACCTGTCTCACCTCCACTGCATAGCTACCCTCTGGCTGCTTTTGGCCATTGTAACTTTCATATTTTCTGGGCCATTCATCCTGTCAAGATTACCCCTGTAAAATATGGCCCTGGGGCCATTAGTGGGTAGAACTGTCAGTTTTTCTCAGGCTTTCAATTCTTAGAACTCAGACAAGAGCAAAAGGATTAAATATTAAAGAATAATTTCACAATATTAAGAAGAAACTTGAAGTGATGGATAGTCGAAGATACAAAACAAAGAAAGCACCCAAAATGTTTTCTTGATTATGAAAACTCCACTGTTTAAGAGAGAGGTTTTAGCTACTCAGAACACTGCCACCAGGTGTTGATAAGACATGGAAAAGGGGATAAAATGGGAGAGGCAAAGGAGGATTGCATCTTTATTAAAGCGCTAGTGTTTCTGAAGGAAACAGGAATGTGTTCTCGATCTCATAACCGATTTTTAAGAGAATCCCTTTATAAGGGTATATATCAGTATTTTATATTTGAATACACTAGCTTGTTTTCCAACAACCTCAGATGAGGGAAGACACTTTACCTATTCCCCTTTCCTCTATGGTCTGGCTTCTAAAGACTTTTATGAAAAAGGTTTTTAAAAAATTCACAGCCTAATATTCCAGTTGGCGGCTGCAGTGAGCTGCTTCCATATTAGACCTTGGTTTCTGTTATCACATGCAGTTGACTTCCTAGGAGCAGACCAAGCAGCTTGTAAACAGGGAAGAAGGAATAAGGGGAGTGCATGCTCCATAATCTCCTTTTTTCACCTGAAACACAGAGAAGTACAGTCTCTGGTTCACAGCCCTAACACTATTTTCAACTCAGTACCGATTTTTATATTTCTATTCAGTCCAAAGTAGGGACATGAAACTACCTCCACTTTGATGAAATAATTTGTTTCTTGTAGCAGATTGTTTTGGAGAGAACAGATACACATTTAGTGCCCAAGAAAATCGTGTTTAAAAGCTACAGAAAAATCATGTGCCCCATATGTGTGGGCAACATGAAATGCAGTGGTACATATGCTTATGTGAGATCAGTGGTTCTGAAACTGGAGCGAGCATCAGAATTACCTGAAGGATTTGTTGAAATACTACAGGTTCTGAGTGGCACCCCTATAGTTTCTGATTGAGTAAGGCTGGGGTAGGTCCTGAGAATTTGCTATTCTAGCATGTTCCCAGGTAATTCTGATGCTGCTAGTCCAGGGGCCACACTTTGAGATCCATTCTGTTAGATCTTAGGGTGCTGAGAATCATGTGGTATTAATTCTCTTAGGGGAAGGGAACTCTTTCTGCTGCCAGATTACAGGTTGAAATAGGTGGTCATTCCAATGAAAACTATAATAGTTACATAAAACTGGCCTATTGAAACTTCTACTCCGCCCCCTCTATTCCGAACTCAGGGGCCGAAGAACATTGCTCCTTCAGAGATTCCTGGGGAGGAGATTTGTTCTAGCTTCCTACGGCTGCTGTAAAAAATTACTACAAACTTAGTGGCTTTAAACACCACAAATCTAATAGTTTACAGTTCTTTGGGTCTCCAGTTTCCAGAGTCTACCCATATTCCTTGGCTTCTGGCTCCCTTGTCCATCTTCAAAGCCAGCCATAGCCATTGAGTCATTCTTATGAGTAAAACTCTGACACTAACTCTTCTCAAATAGCTCCTCTCCCACATTTGAGACCCTTAGGGAATACAGTGGACCCATCTGGATAATTTCCCTATTTTAATCTCAGCTAATTAGCAATTTTTGTCCCATTTGTAACCTTATTTCTCTTTGCCATGTAATGTAAAATGTTCACAGGTTCAGGGAATTAGGATGCAGACATCTTTGCGAGGCCATTATTCTGCCTAATCATGGGATTTAAGGATATTCTTCTATCCGAACATTGTCTGAACACCTGGGAGATGTCTTGTTAGAAATCAGGATCTGACCAAGATCCCCAGGTCCCAGTTTTGTTCTTTGAGGTTAGCTACTCCCACACTTATTTACAACCAAAATTTATTGATGAATTACTATGTAACAGACAGTATAAGAGATGCTGGGGGTATTGCAATGTATACAAGCAGCGAGGCCCTGTTGTGATGGGACTTACTTTCTGGAGTAAGAAGACAGGAGAAAACAAAAGAGCCAGTAAAGAAATATACTAATTTTTACATAGGGATTATTTTACATGAGGACACTAAAACAGGATCACGTGATGCAGTGTACTGAAGAGGACGTTTTAGGAGACCTGCAATATCAAGCTGAGACCTTACTAATAGGAAGGAGTAGCCACGTGAAAATTCAAGGAGAGCCTTCCAGGCAAGAGATGCAAGTGCCACATCCTGTATGCAAGACTGAGCCTGCAATGTTCGAAGGAGAGAAAAAAGGAAGCAGTGGTTCAAGACGAGGTTGTCAAGTTCCTCCAGGACAGCTCACATTGGGCCTTAGTGACTCCTTATGGTAGGGATTCTGCAACATGAACTTTTGAAGGATTCAAGCAAGATGCTGGGACTTACACTGTGAAGAGACCTTCTGGCTGCTGAGGGACATGGAATGGAAGCAGGTAGCCCGGTTATGAGACTGCTGCAGTTGTACAAGCAAGTTGTCCAAGATAATGGTGGTTTGGACTAGATGGTGAACGTGGCTGAATTTCGGAGGTGGAGCTGATTGGATTTGCTGTGGGACTATGTATAGGGATGAGGGAATGGAGCAATGAGGCTGGTACCTCACTTAGATTGGGGCCTTGCTTCTCATTCTTCATGAGTTAAACTTTCATTTCAGGTTTTTCTAATACATTCCTTATAGTTATTTTTTAAAGCCAGTTGAAAAGTAAATGCCGTGGTGCCATGCAACAGCAGTCATTAGTGGAACAGATGCAGGCTGGTTGTAAGCTAGCGCCCTTTGTGTATGAACAGCTGGGGGATTTTGTGTTTGTTCAAGATGACTGCTTTGACTTCACAGTCTGAGGCCCTTTGTTCCTTTGGGATGGGGAAATGATCTGTCTATTCTGCTAATGAAGTCTTTCAGTTATTTTACTGATATGACTTTCAGCCTCTTGGGATTGTTACTAGGCATGTCTGAAACACTACAGGTGGTCATGCTCCTCGGGCGTCCACGGGAGTATGAGCTAAAGATGGGAGCTTTCCTGACACACAGGCCCTTCCCCTGCTCTACTGTAATGTTGCCACAACTTACCATAGCTTCTCTTTACATTTGAAAAAAATACATTGAGCAACTTCCTTGTTTCTCTTAGGGACTTCCTCCATCTATTCTTTACATTTTCTATAGACTACATAGAACATATCATCTGCTTTGCTTAAGTCCTTAATCTTTTTCCCAGTGCTCTTGGGATAAGACTCCTACTCCTTGTCACAGGAGGTAAAGTCCTGCTGGGTCCCTCTTCCTCTTTTGCCTTTCAAGGGATGGTTTTCCCTGTGTCCTGCGCCTCCGCCACACTGGGGACCTTTCACTTGCTGGAACTCTGTGCTCCCTCTGGCCATAAGGATTGTGGGCAAGCTCCCGGTGTCAGGAATGCTCTCCCACTCACCCTCTTAAACTTGTTAGCTCCCTCTTTGTTCAGATGTCTGAACCCCCTGCTTAGGCTAGATCCTTATTCTCGCCTAAAACTCAGTCACTTTCCACCTGAACACTTACCTCAGTTTGTTATCAGGCCTTTATACCGGTGATCCCCAAAGTGTGGTTCCCAGGCCAGAAGCATCTATTAGACATGCAAAAGCACACTTCTACCTAGACCTCCTGATCAGAAACTCTGGGAATGGGGGTCCAGCAAGCTTTAGTTTAACAAGCTCTGCGGGTGATTGGTGTGAAGGTTTAAGTTGGAGATCTGCAGTTTGAGGGTGCTCTTGTATATTTTGGTTCAAAAATTCCACACTACAGCTTCTAGTACAGCCCCTGGTGCATAGTACGCTCTCAGGAATTATTTGTTTAGGGACTAAAATATAGAAAATAAAATCCTGACCTATTTTTAGAGGGAAAAAAATCTTTCACCACTGTAGCTAACATACCCAGGCAGTCAAGTAAACTCCATAAGTTTATATATTTCTAGAGTATTTGAATTTTGATTTAATCAGACTTTCTATTGAAATATGTTCAGTGGATCTTGGGCAGATAATACTGTTTTTGTAACAGACTGAAATGATAAAATAGGTAAATGTGGAGTAAATACATTAGGAATAACAGTCATTGATATGCTTAATAACCTTTGACATTATGCACTCATTGAAAAATATCTGATATAAAGAAAGATTAATAAATGACCTTTTTTCACATATCTGGGAGGTAAATTATTGACCTTTTTTTTAACCTAGAAATAGGTGTGATACCAATTTTTCATAATAAACATTTATTTTATTTTCACTGTCATCAAACATGAATAATGGGAATTTTAAAATAAGTTTTTAAAAACAATCCCCACATAGAAAAAGCTTCTCATTCTTAGGAAAGACGCTCCTAAACATGTCTCAAACATTTTACCACTGGCTTATTTTAGAATCCTGGCTCATAAAAATATGTCAGGGAGGGTTCCTTTATCCTTTGTTAAAGGCGGAGTCCAGCAGCCTTCGGGAGAGCAGTGCCCTCTGTAGACCTCCCTGCAGGGCATGCTGGGGCACGCAGTGTTCGCTCCAGTTCCTTTGCTCAAGAGAAGAACCTGGCCATGAACCTGGGCAAACATTGCCCTCTGGCTCTACCGGCCAGGTAGGAGCAGCCTCTGAACACAGGCTCTTTGTGCTGGGTTTCTGCTCAGAGGTGCAGGTGCTGGTTCCTTTGTTTCAGCAAAGGTGCTGGCCAACACCCTTGAAAAAGAAACTGTTTGGAATAATGCACTCTCTGCTAAAATGTATTGCCTCATGCTAATTAAACTTATTTACTGAGGACAGGAATGCACACGTGCCTTGTGGGCTGCTGTTAGAAGAGTTGCAGCCTGCAAGCGTTTGCATTAGGTCCCTAATTAGGTGAAAAAGTCTAACAGTTTCTGAGAGTGAAATCTGATCTGCATTCTAAAGCTGGATTTGAACTTTTTTCAAGCACAAAGTTGGCATTTACTCACCTCTAAAGTGCCCTGGTTTTAGGACCTGAAATGAAAGCAGCTATATAGAACCATTAAAAAAAAAAAAACCAAACAAACAAAACCCCAAAACTCAGCTCACTTAGAATATTTACCGTGTGAAGCAATAGAGTACTGATGACCCCAGGCAATGAAACAGCAAGTGGAACCTTAGTTATTTGAGCATGAAGCTAATTTATACCAATACCCTTCACCCAAGGACATTTCTAAACTCAGAGAATTCTCATCCAGTAGTAAGACATACATCTTATATTGATTACTGTGCTTAATATTAAGATCTCTTATTTTATTATTCGTATGTAGTTCTCATGATATTTGCTGAAACCAAAATTTCCATTAAGCAGATTCTATTTTCCTATTAATTTCTATTATTTTCTTTTCAGAAAGATAAAAATCCCTTAATAAGTTGGTAACTCTGTCTTGTTCACTAGAATAAAATGCCTAGTGGAGAAAAACTACTTGTTAAGTGAATAAATGAATGCAAGTGTTTGCCAGATTTGTGACATGTTGGATATCACAGGTGGTCAGTGGTATTATTATAATTTCTGGCCACTATTTTGTAAAGATTGCCCTGGGCTCCAGGAATTTTGATTATTTCAGGTGGTCAGAAGTCCTCAAACTTTAATCCATTCCTCCTCTCAGCTGTGGTTCTTAAGAGTTCAGTATGCATCAGAATCACCTAATTAGTTCTGGGGTGGAGCCTAGAATCTGCATTTTTAACAAGCATCTGACTGGGAGACAGGTGACCCATGGACCATGTTTTAAGAAATGCTATCATCAAGTCATATGTTTGTATAAATGCTGTAATATTTTACTTTACCATCTGGAGTTCCAGTTAATTAGGGCTCAAAAGGGGCTCTGGGTTATAGAACATAAACTATAAGTCCTCAATTCAGTCAATTAAAAATATGACACAAAATAAGTGTCACTAGAATCACAGATCCTTCTTTGGAAATATCTTCCCAAAAATATGTGGTTTCATTGTGACATATTTTACTGCAGGCCAATTGTAAAATGGGAAGGCATATAAGTTATCAAATTTGGTTAGTTTTCTTTCTCCTCTTAAATTACTGATTATTAGAAAGCATTTAGTGTTTTAGAGGTAAAAATATATTATAGAGTGCTGACTTTAAGTCTATTTTGTAGGAAAGTGATTAATACATTCTGGCTGAGAAGTATGGCTATGCTATTCAAACTAATTATTCGTGTATTACTTTCATGATTTTGACCAACTCCAAATATCTGTTGTCAATATTTTTCTCCTCTTTTAAGTAAGTTTTTATTTGTCATGAGCACAATGTTTGTAAAACATTAAGTAATTGACTCCTCTTTTAAGTAAGTTTTTATTTGTCATGAGCACAATAATGTTTGTAAAATCAAAGATTTCTTTTGCTAGTTATATTTTTCTCATACTTTCCATAAGTGTCCAAATAAAAAACAATTTTCTATATTTCATCTAAAATCATCTCATATACCAAAGTCATCCAGGTATCCCACCTTGGGAAATAGGATGCAAAAAGATGCTTAGGTCTTACTCTCAAAGGATTTATATTCTACCTCAGGAAATCAAGCATCTGCTATGGGATGATAAAGACAAGCCAGGAGACTTCAGCTATTGGCAAGAGGGGAAACTCATCAAACATTTTTAGAAAGCTAATTTGTAGCAATAACACTAGACTTACTTATACTCTTTGATCCAGTAATTCTACTTCTGTGAACTAGCATTTGTGTATTCAAAACATTGGAGCCATCTTGAAGGTCAAAATTCTATTTTGACATTTCTATATCATTGAATGCTACAATGTCATTAAAATCATCTTTAGAAAGACGTTTTTAATGGTAAGTGAAAATATTTGTAATATAATGCCAGGTGTGTAAAACAAGATACAGTATAATCTGAAATATGGTAAATAGAATCCTTAGAAGACAAGGAATATGACAAAATTAGAGTATTTTTTTTTCTCAGTAGTGAGGTTATGGATAATCTTTATTCTTTAAATTTATATGTTTCTATATTTTATCAGTTTTTACAATTATATAAAGTATAAATATATAAAATATAATTTACTTCATTTCCCTATGACATTTGTCTTGAGGTTGTGTCGGGGAAGAGAGGTCCTACTTCATGTGGGTGTCAGAGTTTGCATACAGGAGACTGTGGATTGAGGTTACCTCGTGCCTGTCAGGAGTATATTTTAATCCGATCATGAGAGTGAGTTTAAAGGCTTAAGTGAGAAATGTCTTTACTTCCTCCAGAATCCAGAAGGCAGAGCTGCTGTGTCACAGCTGAAGTAGAATAAGGGACAATAGTTGTAACCTCAGAGGTTATAACCTGAGAGGTGGGCCCCTGGAGTAGTTTATGAATGTACTGGCGGGGGCAGATGAAAATCATGATTTCATGAGCTGAACTGAGACATGCAGAGTTGAATAATAGGAAATTATGTCCAGGGGTTTGTACATTCTTCTCTTATACTCTACTTTTTCTTCTCTGAATTTCCCTTCTAGTGTGGTAAATTTGTTTTCCTGGCTGGGCAAACTTACACCACACAGAAGGCACATTGGCAAAAAGGAACACGGGTGTAGACCCAGGGCTAGTGTCTGTGGAGACACCTCTCTTGCTTCTGTAATTTTCTCTGGGAGGAGGCGAATGTGGTAGGGGGACCTTCTTGGGGCTGTCCTGGGCTCTTACTCCATTCTTCACCTTTTGTCACTCTGTTGGGAGTCTCTTACCTTTTATTCACAACCTCTCCCATGTTCTCCATCTACCTTGAACCTCCTTAGCCTCCTGCTGCTCTTGCAGATTACTCACATCCTTTTCTCATCTGTTCCTTTATCTTTTTCTCTTCTCAAACTGTCATCTTTTAGGTACTCTCAACAATGCCCATCCTGTTACCATGTCCATCTCTCTTACCCATCTCTAAGACCTTTCTGTTCCTCTTACCTTCTATTTTATATGAACGCTACCTTCTCTGACCTTCATTGTCAGTCATCTGTACTTAATATATATTTTTAATTTTTATTAAATTTATTGAGATGACACTGGTTAGTAAAATTATATAGGTTTCAAGTGTGCAATTCTACATCATCTATATATTGCATTGTGTGTTCACCACCCAGAGTCAGTTCTTCCATCACCATATATTTGATGTATTTAATATTTAAAAGATAAATTTCTCAGTCTTTCATTTCAATGTCCCATCTCCTCAACTTTCCTCTTTGCCTTGTATCTCCATCAATGCTTCAGTTACCCTGACATCCTGAAGTGATGTCATTTATTTATATAGATAATATTCCTCTCTGTTCAGTCTCCACAGTTATTCTGCCACTTTTCACCCAACATACTCCTGCCATGCCTTCTTGTTTCTAATTTTTCCTACTTCATTTCACTCTTTTATAACCTTGGGTCCTTAATCTTCTCTATTTACACTTATTTCCTTGGTGATCTTATTCAATCTCAAATGTAACATATTCAGGACTGAGCTCCTGATCTTTTACCCCAAACCCATTCCTCCTGCAGCCTTTATAACATCAGAAAATTTTAACTCCATCCTAGATCACAACCCTTGGAACCATCCTTGATTATTCGCTCTCTCTCACACCCCACATTTAAGCCTTTAGAAAATCCTATTGTCTCTTCCTTCAAAATAGATCCAGAATCTGACCCTTTTTTTCTTCCTCCACTGCCGCCACCTTAGTCCAAGGCACTATAATCTCTACCCTGGACTATCAGCTCCTCAATAGTTTCCCTGATTCTACTCTTGTCTCCTCTTCAGTCTGCTCTTAACAGCCAGACTGATCCAATTACTCATGTATACAATATCCTTCAATGGCTTCTCATCACCTAAGTGGGGAAGACAAAGTCTCACAGTGGCCTATGAGACCCTCCATGTTCTGGCCCCATGTGTCTCTGACCTCACCTTCTCCTACTGTCTTTCCTACTTCACTTCCCCACACTGGCTTCCTTCACCCTTACAGGCTTGCACCTGCCTCAGGGCTGTAAACTTGCTGTCCCCTTTGCATGGAGGTTTCCTGACAGATACCTGCACAGCTTGCTCATTCACTTCCTTTATGTGTTTATGTAAAGCTCACTGAGGACTTCCCTGCCTCTCTTATATGAAATCATAACCTTCCTGCTCTCCACCCCCAGTATTCATTACTCCCTTTCCTGCTTTATTTTTATTCTTCATGCCTTTCAGCATCTGGTGATGTATGTTCTAACTCATTTATCTTACATATTGACTATAAAGCAGTCCCCTTTATCTGCAGGAAACATGTTCCAAGACCCCAGTGGATGCTTGAAACAGTGGCTAGTACTGAACCCTGTATATGCTATGGTTTTTTCCTATACATATGTACCTATGATAAAGTTCAATTTATAAACTAGGCAATTTCATGGATAAAATTTTTGTTCTTAACCATAGATCTTAGCAACCTCAACATTAAAAAAATTTTTCTTTCCTTATTAAGTTGAGAAATTTCACCTTTACACTTATTAAGTCGAGAAATTTCACCTTTACACTTATTAAGTCGAGAAATTTCACCTTTACACTTAAAGGAAGCACTTATGAATTCTCTTTGGCATATCTGAATTGCCAACATTAGCACTCTAGCTCTTTGGGGGTCATTATTAAGTAAAATAAGGGTTACTTAACACAGGCACGGTGATACCATGACAGTCTATCTGGTAGCCAAGACAACTCTAAGTGACTAATGGGTAGGGAGCCTACACATCGTGGAGATGCTGGACAAAGGGGTAATTCATGTTTCAGGTGGGGCAGAGTGAGATGGTGAGATTTCATCATGCTACTTAGAACGATATGCAATTTAAAACTTATGAATTATTTATTTCTGGAAGATTCCATTTAATATTTTCAGACTGCAGTTGACTGTGGGGAACTGAAACTGGAAAGTGAAACTTTAGATAAGGGACTACTATTATATATTCCCTTATTAGGAGGCAGCCCTGTGACGGTAGGGGTCTTGTTTGGTTCATTGCTAAATGCTCAGGATCCAGAAGAGTATCTGTCCTCAGGGAGAAGTTAGTAAATATTTGAGGAATGAATAAATGAATCCACTATCTTTTACATTATGTCTTCTTCCCACCTCTTATACTTTCGCTCCCCTCGAGCTGTGGCTTTAATTCCATTTTTGACCATATATGTTCCTTCTGCTTTCTTATTTCTCAATCCTGAATCATTTACATCTACTTCCCTCTCTTATTTATTTGGCTTTGTTTCTCTTCTTTGTAAGACATGAGTCATGTTCCAGTGCCACTTCTTTTCTCCTTACCATTTTGTTTTTCCCCTCCTTAGCTTCTGCTCAAGCTCAGTGAGGTTCAGTTCTCATCTTTACTCTTATAATTTTCAAATCCATACTCTATTATTTCCAAAGCAACATAAGATGCTATGTGCTGTGTATAAGAAAACAGCTGTGGATGTTGGCCATAAATTGTATAACCTAATGTTAAAAGGGAAACAGTAAAAATGAAGTATGTTATGAAATGTGAGTGATTGTTCCATAAAAAGCTATGGTTCAGCAGTCTTTAGGAACATATTTATTCAACTTCTTATTTAATGTCTCAACTGGTGATTCATAGTATTGATCTTGTAGATCATATATCATGCTTAGAATGACATAGTGCTGGGGTATAATCCACAAATGACTGGCAAGTAGAATAACATATAAGACAGGTATATAGTTACCTGGTAATAAATGTCCTCTCATTGACGAAGATCCAAGAAGAGCACTGGTAAGCCATCATAGTTATCTCTACTCTCTTTCTGAGATCATCTGAGGATGCCCTAAAACATTAGAATAGTATTAATGGCATGTTCCTGTGATACATTCATAAATTAGTTCCTGACTTAAATTGAATTTTTTAGTTGTATCCCTAGTGTGTAAAAGTATTTTGGGGGAGTTTTTAAGTAGTGTTTCATGTATAGGCATGAGGATTGGGTTGGGGAGGGAAGGTAAGAGAAGCTTTTTTTTTTTTTTTTTACCACGTGCCTGCTGTGGATCTTACACGCTGTATGTGAACCATTTTATAGGCCTTATCTCATTTAATCCTCAGACTATCCCAGTAGGTATGGGTGTTATTACCTCCATTTCAAATTCTTAGTAAGTAGTGAAAAACAGAAAATTTGAAGCAAGGCCTGAATGTCTTCAAGGCCTCTACATTTTTCTTTTCACCAATGTTGTTTTTCCAGCTTGGAAAAGGTTATACAAATTAATTTTTTTTTTAATTTCTATAATTTTGTCCATTCTAAGATTCTATTCAGAGTTTTTTTTTTCTATGTCTAAGGGAACTAATATTGAGGGTAAGTGAGATATTCTCCAAAATCTTCAATTATAAGAAAATAAGCTTAGAATTCAGTTTTAACTATAACTCACTTTGAGTGAGTTTCTTAATGGTATCCTCTAAACTTCTTTTTCATGACTATTCATAGGATAATTTGTTTGGGGAACAAGTAATAATGTGTTGTTTTCTCTGTACCCCTACCCTGTCCCAACCCATATAAGTTTTAAGATGTTTAGATGTTCCCATCTGTTCTTATTGCTCAATATCTGCTTTTGAGAAAAATCCATTTTATCTCTTTTGATATCATCTTCCATCTTAAATTGAAAATTATATTCTTCATATAAATTAGGGAACATAGTAGTAAAGGAAGAGGAACATATACTTTTGTCAATCTCTAAAAATAGATGATAAAGGCTGTATGAAGAAATATTAGATAAGCCACAAATATATACCTTGACATATGGTCTCCCTCTTGGTAATCAATTTGAGAAATTGACAACTGTAGAATAGAGGGACAGTGAGCGAGAAACGCAGATGGGGCGAAGCACTAATTCTATGAAAGTACAATAGAAACCATAGTGTTGGCCTATGATAAATGCTAATGATTTGAAAATTTACAAGTGAAATCCTGGATCAAAGTTATGCTGATAATCACTTTACAGTTGATGGTTGTATTAGCTATGCTCCTAGTAATGAATGTATCCAGTATGTCCAAATTTGGCATAACTCCTATTATAAGTAATCCTATTTCTGAATTTTTAGTATTTGATTTGGAATACACGCTCAGAATTTTTTTTTCATTTTTTAACTTATTCACACTTCTGATGCTACCAGGTTTTAGTGATTTAAAAGTTATCCTCCTGTTCCATCTCTCCATAAATGCACAGATGTGCTTGGGGTATTTGAAGCCGCTCTTTCCTGCTGCAGAGCTTACTTTTTATTGAGAAGTATAAAAAGAACAAAAGAGAAGCCACATGAGGAATTCTGCATGGCTGGAATAATGTTTCTGAAGCCTTGCTGTTTTTACAGTTTATAGTGAAATTTCCAGAAATGTATATAAAAAAGTTTAGATGTCTTGCTGTTATTACATTTTAAAGTAAAATTTCCAGAGACTAGTGGTAAAAAAAAAAAAAAATCCAGTCAGTTTTAAACTTCCGCTTACTTAGCAGCTCAGTGTTATCTTCTTTAAGAAGATATTCAATTCTCAAAGACCGCTATGACCCAAAAAAGAGGCCTTTTCAATCACTGAAATTCTTATGGCAACATGGGAATACAAGATAGCTAGAGTAGAGAACAGATTCTAGGGGGCAATGTTTGGAGGTGTGAGGAAAAGAGGAAACTTTACTATGTAAATTGAAAAACTACAGAATCAGTGGCCTAAGGCAAGGAAAGATGGGCCAATGTGGATAGTCTGCTTTGGAGTATTTCTACAAAGAATTTTCTCCTGTATGATTCTGTGCAAGGAAACATATTCCTTATATTACAGAAACTCAATCCAACTGGCTGAACCCTGCCCAGTCCTGCAAACACAATTTTAAGTTTCCAGGCAGCTGAAATCAAGCTTGGACACGCAGGATTGATTAAGTGTGACATAACATCGTTTAAATCTCCTTCAGGCTCTGGAAACTGTGGTCAGACATGAATAATATCCTCCTTTATGTCTTCATATAAATAGCATTAAGGTATAGCCAGAGATTTAAAATATAATAATTTCTAGTTATTCAATTTTGCAGACATTGAATATTTAATTACCATTGCTTTAAGCCTATGCAGTCATAAGGAATATAGCCAAAATAAAAAGGTCGGCTGGAGAGAAAAGATAATTTATTTTATTTTAAAAAAGAACAAGAGGGATTTCCTCCTTTCCCTTCTGAATCAGATTATTTTGGTTGAGATAAGGTGTGTGGAAGGCATTTCAGGTCATTTTCCTCCAGGAGAATCCCAGTATAGAAAATAAATAAAGAAGGAAGGAAGGAAAGAAGGGGGAAAGGATAAAGCCAGTCTCACAAAATTCCTGATGCATATTTTTCCTCAAAGCCCATTGTTAGTTTGAAATTATATAGCCTATTTGAAGGCTATGAGTATACCTCACCAGGCATATGTAAGAGTCTGTAAGCTGAATGCTTGACTAGTTTCCTTTTATGCTTTTACCATTATGATTTCACATCATTTTCTTGTCCACAAACTTTCCTGGGATCTCATTCTTAACCAATACAGTGCAGGTCCCTTAATCTGACATTCAGGCTTTCTGCAATTCCACCCAAACCTATCTTTTCAAACTCAAAATTAAAGTTTTCTTTAACACCAGACCTAGTCTAATGGAATCTCATACCATCGAGCCTCTTCTCACCAGTTTTCTCACGTAAGAGAGCCCTTGTCACTGCAGGTCCATTTCTGCTTCCTTCTAGTCCCTGAACAAATGGGACCTTATCAAATCTTCCATAGCCTATTATCTACACTGCTGTGATGCCATTTTCTGCATTCCACCGTGAATTGGTATTATTGATTCATGTATTTTCTCTTTTCCTACTCAGATCCTCTAGCTGGGAATGTCATCCTCTTTGATATCACATTATTTGGAGGAAGGAAACCTTATAGAGAGGACTCATGCTCAGCAAAACGGGCAAATTAGCTCTGTAGATCAGAAGCTATGTGAGCATTTTAGGCTCCTTTGGGACAGAGACACAGCATGCTCTGTGAGCCTAACAAATCCCAGTCACTCATTCACAGGATTTAGTCTGGCTTGTTTGGCTGTACAGCCCTTGCTCTTGACTCTAAACCCCGAGTATTTCCCCTAGATTTTGTCATTCTAATCACCCACAAAAAGAGTTATTGATGTGCCCTAGTGAACCTTGCTGTTCAAACATTACTTTCTCCTTCCTGGATCCAGATTATTTGTCATTTGTTTCTTTAATTCAACTCCTCTTGTACTTCTTCTTCCACATTCCAATAGTTCATTTTCTCTTTGTATTCTTTCTGCCTCTTAACAGCATTTGACAAGGTTGATTGTTCCTTCCTTTTGAAACACTTTCTTTCTCGCAGCAATCACAACCTTGCCTTGTTTTCTTGCAGTCTCATCAACTTCAACCTTTTAGCCTTCTCTGCCAACTCTTCTAGATGATCACAAAATGCTTGCTTGTTCTACTAGTCTGTCTTTTGCCATCCTCTCTTCTCTACCTATACTTTCTTCCAGGTAATCTAATCCATCTTCAGCCCATCCTTTCTGCTGAGCTCCAGACCCATGTCATTACCTAATTAATCTCTACTTGGGTGTTTAACAGGCATCTCAGTATCAATATGGCCAAATCAGAAACACTGACTTTGTCCAATGGTCCAGAATTCCAGCCTCCACAATTCTTTCCTGGTAGGCCCCAAAATTAAGACTAGTCTTATTTTTAACTCTTTCATCATAACCAGATTCCAATCCAAAAGTAAGTCCTATTGATTATACCTTAATATGTAACCTGAACTCAAAAATTTTTATTTCCAATGCTATAACTCTGAGCCAAGCCACCACCGTCTTTCTTCTGGATTACTGCATCAGCCTCCTGACTGGTTTCCCTGCATCCCATCATGACCAGTATTCCATTCTCCTCACAGCATCTAGAATGATAACTTTAAAGAGAGAATCAGATTTTGTCATCTCATAATTAAAACCCTGCAGACTTCCAAGAATGAACTAGCATAAAACATAATCTCCTTACGATGACTCACAAGGTCCTGTCACTATATCAGTATTCGCTTCCTTCAGTATTTCCCTCATTGATTACATATCACTTATACTGGCCTTCTTTCTGGTTTTCAGCCACTCCCTAAGCTTATTCCCATCTCAGGGATTTATACTTGCTGCTCCTCCTACTTGGAGCTTCTGTCCCTCAGACTGTGACACGGCTGCCTGTTTCCCATCATGCAGGTCTCAGTCCAAGTATCTCTTCTCTCAGAGGCCTTTCCTAAGCAAGTAAGTCTCAATCAGTCACTATCACACTAGTGTCATCTAGTTATGTGTTAATATCTGGAAAAGGACCTCATTTATTTACATTGTCTGTCTCCCCCAACTACAATATGAATTTCTTACAATAAGAGCTTTTAAAATTTACCTGTGCACATTCAACTCTTAAAATTTTGTCTGGAATATGGAAGGCATTCAATTAATATTTGTTGAGTGACTTGACTAAATGTAAAGTTGAAGATGTGACCCAAAGGATTAAGTACTCGTTACAAAACTTTTCTTGACCTCATAGTTAACATTATATTTTAGCTAAGACTAGAAGTTGGGGATATCTTGCACTGAAGAACCACCAATGGAAGCCTCTTATAATAAAAAAGTGCTATTGACAGTGATGGGCTGAAGAATCACTGCAGCAGCATGCTGACTGGCTCCCTGATTGTATTCATTAAAAAAATAGCTAAGGTATCATTAAAGATGGCAAACAATCGCTATGTAAACTTGTAACCTTGCTGAAGCAAGTCAGAAGACTTCAGACGGGATGAAAGAATTTCAAAAGCTCTTACATTATTCTCTGAACTTAGGAAGAAAGATAGTTGAATTGTATTTATAGAAGAAAATAAAAACAAGATAACATTTTTCTTCATAAGCAGTACATGCTAATTGAATAAGAAATAATACTGACCATGTCTGAATCTAAAATATGGCTAAACAAAATATTTGATCTCAATACCTAAAAGGTAACAATATGATTTAGTAAGTCTCATTTTATTATTTATTGCTGATGTGGGACATAGATCTATGAATTCAAATAGCTTCCCCTTTCCATTCCCATTACCCATAATTCAGAGCAAATTAAAACTTGGTAGGGCCCTTGTGGATATCTTTTAAATTATAAAGACTAGGTGGATTTAAGGGTCTGAGCTAGTTTCCTCAAAAGGCTTAAGAGGAGGATAACAGAGTTAATGATTAGAGATGGAGATGATTTATAAAAACAGGAAAAATTACAGGTCTAGAAACTTAAAGGTCTTACTCTGGAAGTTCACAATTATTTTGGTAGAACATAGTAAATGATGACTTGAGGAGGAAGATAGTTGTTACAAATCTATGTACTTTCCTGGGAGGGTGAATCATACAGGGCTTTCCAGTCCTGGGGCCAGAGCTTATTGACTTAGATTGTATATGAAATAAGATTTCTTATTTAATAAGCATGGTTATTTACTTTTTCATTTTGTCCAGACAGAATGGAGCCCAAGAGATAGAAATTATATAGGTCAACAATTAAGTCCTGGAGAAATAGACAGTCCTGGAAGTATTAGGTAGGTCTAGGATCGCGTAGGCCTATGTGATAGCAGGAAGGGGATGAGACTAAGTAGGCAGAATTGGTCTGAGCAAGAAGGCAGGATCAGGAGCCTGAGAAGGCAGAATAGGAGTGTGCCGGCAGCTCCGAGACCTGAGAACATCAGAGAGCATCAGTGGTTCACCTCCCCCTGCTCTGTATCCTGCCTAGATGCGGGCTTGCCCTCATTGGCCATTTACCACAAGGAGGCCAGAGGATGGAAGGGGAATCCAAGCCCCAATGAACTCAAATGGGCCAGTCATTTAAAGTATCTTCTTGTGCCCAAGCATGGATTAATTAAATGGTTACTTGTTTAAAAGTAGAAAATTTGGCTCACTCCTTTGTATAGTCAACAAATATTTCATGAGTTCCTTCTCTGGACCCAGTCCCGTGCTAACCACAGAATGTGTAGCCTGTATCTGTATCTGCAACCCCATATTCCTGAGGTCAGCGGGTGCATGCAGTGTCAAGGCGGTCATATTTTACAGTGAACAATAACAAAAAAGCCACAGGTGCTAATTTCCCTAGATTCCCCAGCCAGAAAGAATTTCTCCTGCTGCTAAACTTTCACAGGAAAATATCTACAGCTTTCTAACTACTTACTGCTTTCTCTCTCTAACTCTATTTTATTAATTTGACTATTAGTTCCCTTAGAATAAGATTATTGCTTATTTCAGTTTTGTATCACCTAGAGTGTATATGTATAACACACACACACACACACACACGGGTTGCAAAAGAATTTGGACTTTCTTCTCCATTTACTAGGCTCTGGGATGATGATAGAGAATTTGTCCTTCAAACATTTCAGCTACTAAGATAACACTCTCATCCCTTAAAAAAAAAAAAATATATATATATATATATATATACATATATACACACAAGTATATAGATCAAACATATATAAAATAATGAATATATATGAATATATTCAATATATGGGGACATATATTAAAGTAGTATAATTGAGAGCTATGAAATTGATAATTATTTTCTTTTTTATTCCATCTGTATTTTTAAAATTATGTACAAGGAACATATCTTACATAACATACACCATAAAAGTTACTTAAAAAAACAGAAAGTAACACATTGCAACAGCAAGTGTATATTTCAATTATTAAGTAAGATTATATTAAGAGCTGTACACATGGAGTTTCTTTCTCTTTATTATTGTTTTGGCCTGAATAAGCAATGGAAAGTTACAAATATGTATTCAGTCCCCACATAAAGCTCTAAAGAAAAGAAAATTTTCTCTAAACTCTGACCTGCAACCTTGAAGTTGAGAAGAGAAGATCTATATGCAATCACATCATTTTAAGGATATGGGGAAAAAATCCATAATTCTATTCATCATCCAATTCTTACAAAACAGGAAGACTCAAGAAAAGTTTGGTTTCTGGGAAAACAGCTGGCTCCATATTTGTTCTAAGAAATGTTTCTCATTTGCAGAGATGGTAATACAAGTTGAGAGTTGGAGTATAAAAACTATAATTTTATTAAGTGGTAGTGATCACAGTTAGGAAATGTTTGTTTTGAGATAAAAAATAATTAAAACCATATTACAGTGCTTGATTGAAGACAGGACTAAACAGGACCCAACAACCAGACTTCTATGTCAGCTTGCCACTGCTGTCAGTTCCATTGGAATCTAATTTGAAATGCCAAGCCATTACTATTCTATTTCATATTTGTACCATGCTAATGCCATGTGTGTTAGTCTCCCCAAGAGTGCCCTCAGGGGAGTGAGGAAAGCAGGAGCAGTAGGAGAAGTGACTAGCTTTAAGCCCTGTAAGGACTCAACACATCTTGCAAGAACATAGTCTGGGAGGGAGCTGCTCAGTCATCAGCATCTTCTGGAATTGCTGCTGTGGCAGCTCATAGATTTTGCTGCTTCATCTGAGTTTCCAAGAAGAGATTCTAAGGTCAACTTTACAAGAATCTTGACTCATTTTTCCTGTTCACATATGGACTGCAAAAGAATTGGGACTCTCCTCTTCTCCACTTACTAGGCTCTGAGACGATGATAGAGAAATTCTCCTTCAACCATTGCAGCTATTAAGATAACACTCTCATCACTTAAAAAGGAGACACTTTCAGGTTCAACTACTGAAAGCAGTAGTGTGAGTTTGGTACTTGAGATGATGTGGTGAAGTAATGAAATCACTGTATTTTATATCTTTGAAAGGCATAAGACTAATTTTTGCAACAAAGCCTAACTCTCTCTCTAACTCTAGACTCCAGTGCAAAGAGACAATATTCAGAAGACGTCCTTTCTCAGAGGTTGTATTTTCAGTTGACTGATTATACTTGAATATTTTTAAACATATAAACTTTTATATGAAGTCCATGTATCTCTAACAATACTAAATTCCCTATCAGCATTTTATTCAATGAATCTGTACAAGTAAATTGACTGTTAGCATTAGATTTCTATTTCAATTAAATGTATAGAATGCTTCGTATTTTAAGAAGTTAAAACAAATATCAGATATAAATCTTTGAATTACATGTTAAAAAGACATGTTATATACACGTTATACTATTTTGAATATAATTGGAAAAGTTAATTTTTTCTTAATTACTGTTATTTCTCTCTCTCTCTCTTTCTCTCTCTACCAAAACATTTAATAGTTTATCATAAAATGTTATATGCATTAAAAATAGTAGAAAACACATGTATACTAAAATAGATTTTAACCAGGAAGATTTACCCCCCGTTATGTGGTTAAATAAATTAATCTCAAATTAATCTCAGATATGGTCAAGTAGATTTATCTCAAGTGAGGCTACTATGCATTGTTTAGACATATGTCTATTAGGAAATATAAAAATCAAATAACTTGGTTTAAGAAGTTCTAACAGTATCTATTCGGCATAAAGGTATATTTCCTCTTTTAAAAACTGTTTAGTGAAGACCAGTACTATAATTTATTCTCAACAGATTTGATTCTTTTATAAGTTTTCAGCTAAACCACACTAAATGAAATCAGACCCTACAGGACAATAATAAAGTTCATTTTGGTTGGCTCTAGAATTCTATCCACACTTCTCCGATCAATATACAACTGGAGAATTTAAGTACATTGGAGAATTTAACTTTGCAATTTGAAAACAAAATTCATTAAAACAATGATGATTAAGCTAAGATCAACTGCAACTCATTTAAATGTTTTATTATAAATTAATAAAATGAAAAGGTAAAATGTCATCAATGGAAATACTTTGCTAGTTATAGCTACTAAGTTTGTCCCTTCCTCAAAGCTATCAACATTAATAAAACTAACAGCAATATTAACAAGTGCCCTTTAAATAAAATTTTATAAAATAAGGTCACTTCCTTGTAATTTAAGTTTAAGAGGTGAAGACCAACAAAACACGGTTATCATTGTTTTATATTTCTTGACCATCAACACAGACGTAAGTCTACATCACTTCAATACAAACAATACAAAATGTGCTGCAATATAAGGACGTGAACTCTGTGGTCTAATTTTCTCAAAGTTGTTCAAAGGCAAGCTCTGTCCCAAAACTCAAATGTCATGGATTCCACAATATGGGATTGTGTGTAACTCTCCTACTGTAAAGTTATATTTTCTTTTAGAAATAACAGATTAATATAAATGCCACTTTTCCAAAGTGAAAGTGATTGAGTAGCAGCAAGTAAGTTTGAATTTGCCGCCATGTACTCTATTCGAAAAGTGGTAAGAAGACAGGAAACTTCACTGCTACTCAGAGAGGTCATGCTTTGCTCACTTGCCATCTGCTCACATGTCCTGGACCCACTCTGGAAACCAGCTCAACTCTAATACCTCCATACTGACTGGTCTCCCAGCTAGCTCACGCTCCCTGATCTGGCCCCTTTGGAAGGGCGGCTAATTTCTTAATGCTAATAGGAGGAACCGTTTATAGAATACTTGCTAAGTATTTTATTCCCATCAAAGCCCTACTGGAAGATGTTCGGATGCTTGTTTTACAGATGACGGACTGAGGCTTGGATAGGTTAAGTAACTTGCTAAGGAACAAAATACTAAGTGACAAAAGCCAGGATTTGAGCCTGCAGCTTTCCTGCTTCAGAATTTATATTCTTAACTCAGGGGATCCCATTTAATTAGTTATGTTTATTATTTCATTGGTTGGTTAGGTCTTAAATTACATCAGAAATCCTTTTCAATTTTTCCAGGAGGTGGGGGCCAGAGAATGTCTCTGTCACTTTGTGGAGACAAATAAATGTTCAGCTGAATCCTTTCACGTCTGCTGATTCAATACAATATTGTAGCCATAAGAATACTCAGAGAAAGATGTCATGCAGGAGTCTCCTATCTAGTACAATTCCAGGTAAAGTGCTCATTGAGCTATTTCCCTGGAGGAAAACCGAGGAGGGCCTCAGGGCCCACCCCGACCTCCACACCGCCCTTCCCTCCCCCACTCATTCCCTCCTTTCCCCTTCCCCACATGCTTACCTTGGTCAGGAAAAAATCAAGAGGAAAAGTAACGTCTGGGTTTCAGGCTGCTCTGATACACGCACGCGTTTAACTTGGCTGCCTGTGTGGATTCTGCTTTCGAATAACTTGCCCTCAACTTGACCTCAGGGAGTGGGTGAGAGGGGTTCTTTCCCTACCCCCGTTTTTCACCTGTTATTCACACTGTGAGCCGAAGGAGCCTTTTCACCTTGGTTGTCGGGCTGAACTTGCTTAACAGAGTTTGTTCTGCTTGGTCACAAGCTGTCGGAAAGCCAGTGCTCACTCACGTGTCCCGGCGCAGGTCGGTGCCAAGTGCTGAGGGAGGGGTGCACCTGGCTTACCTGAGCAGCTTACCTGAGCACCTCTGGGGCTCTGCTCCAGGCACTGCCCCTCCACACACACACGGTCATGAAGCCCAAGAAGCAGTTAACTATTACTCGTTTTCCCTACTGCTACCGCAGGGAAGTGTCAGAAACCTGAGCCACTCCCTGAGCCTCAGTGCATGTCAGGAGTGTTTGCTTTCTTTCCTAGGAGCAGCTGATAGGAACACTCCTTTGCTCCTTGTCAGACTTCTTGAGAAGTGAATTGACATTCTGGTTAACGCTTTAGCCACTGAATTGGACTAATTCTAATCTCTACTTTCTAGTCTATCCAGACTGTAGAGAAATAGTCTATGTAAGAAATGACATCAATTAGGACTGAATGTCATCATTCACTTGTCTTTTTTAAATGTTCTCTTTCAATTAGAAATTTCATAATTTTCCTCTTTTTTTTTTTTTTGCCACCTCCTTTGCCCACCAGTAGTACCCTTTCTCCCAGAGCAGTGCTTCTCACACCTCGGGGAACACCAGAGCCCTCATATAACCTGCTGAACCTGAACCCCCTCAGGCCTTTGCACCTATGAGACTCTCATCTAGGAGGTCTGGGGTAGGATGCTGGCACCTGTATTGTTTTTTAATAAGATCCTCAGAAGAATCTGGTAGACATCAAAGTTTAAAAACTATTGTAATAAAGTATAAAAGAGGACATGAACAACAATTTAGTCATTATCTACTGAATTGAATTTGGGATTTTCCGCAGCACCTCCAATTTCAAAAAGGGCACCAAAATCTAGTTAATTAGACCTATTGTGATAATTTCACACTATATACAAATATCAAATCATTATGTTGTACATCTGAAACTAATATAATGTTATGTCAATTATACTTCAGTTTTTTAAAAAAGAATAAAGACATTGACACAATAAAAAAACAAAAAAACAAAACAAAACAAAAAAAACCACCTCTCTCTTGGAAAACTACCAAAATGCCCAAACTTCTTTTTATTTAAAATTAAACAAGATCAGTCCAAAAAAAAGGAGGGTGGCACCACAGACTGAAACCCTCAGGTGACAGATGCTGTGGAAACACATAGTGCCTTTATTTACACACACACACACACACACACACACACACACACACACATTTTTTTTTTGGTATAATTGGTATTTTACCTGTTTCCTGTGTAAAACAACTGATTTTTTAAGAGGTTATTTTTCAAGTATAAACCTTACAGCCCTCAGAAAGAATTAACTATAATTCCTTCAATGAGCACAGTTGGCAGAGTTGATTTCTGGTGTCCTGCGTGTTCAAGCGTCAAATTCACAGACTGCCCACCACTTAAGATTTGCCGGTTTTGTTTGACAGATACAGCAGTTTAAGGGTTCTATATGTTCAAAAAGTCAGCCAGTTAACCTAGTTAACTTGTGGTATGTACAGATCAGAAACAATCAGATTTATCATTCTCTGGGCTATTTTAATAAACTGAACAGAATCAGGCAAATGGGTTTATTGGATCACAATTCAAACTCCCACAGCCTCATGTGTTAGGACACTGACAGTATTATTACTTGTGGGTATTAGTTTGATTGTCCTGTTGGCAACCCCCTGCTGGTATGGGCTGACCTTTGGATGATGACTAACAGGACCTGTGGTGTCTATGGCTCCTAGGCTCCAGGAGTCTTTGTTCAAATCCGTGTTCCACCCCCATTGTCTGCACTCTGTAGGGATCATTTGTTTATTATCCACATCAGGGCAATCTTGTTTTGCATTTTTTATCTGCAAGCGTCCAGGAAACCTTTCTTCTGATTACTGATTTGCAACTAGTTACCTTTAGTTAGAGGCTCAGTGACTCTTTTTGTTTTTGAATACTTACCCTTTTATAAATATGTAATTTTTATCTTGTAATATAAAAAATACATAATTACACATGTGCAATGTGGAAAATTTGAAAAATACAGACATGTAGAGGAAAAAGATCACTTACAATTCTATCTCCCAAATATAGTTACTGTAAACAACTTCATGACTGTCTTTATTTACATAGTTTATCTTTGGGCGTTTACCAAAGTGCTACTACATTTGCCTTATTGTTTTATAACCTGCTTTTATCACATAAAACATGTTATGAACAATTTGCCATATGTCAGTCATTTTTATGCAATGTGATTTTAACTAGCTGCACTGCATTACAACATATGGATATATCATTATTTGTTTAATCAGTTCCCTAGTGTGACAATTTATATAACTATAAACAGCACTGCAATAAATGTTTACATACAACTGCATACAATAATGATTATGCCTTTTAGTTATATTTCAAAAAATGAAGTTGTCAGATTAAAGGGAATGACATATTTAAAGAATTCCTCTCAAAACAAAGTGTCAATTTTATACTGTTAGGGGAACTCCTGGGTTTTTCTTTTTCTTTTAAATGCCTACCAATTTGAAAGGTAGAAAAACATCCTATTTTAAACATGTATATTATTGATTACCTGTAAAATTGAACTCTTTCTTTAGACTTACTCCATATTTTTGCTTTTTGTTTACTGTACTCTTTGCTAATCTTTTCTGTATTGAGTTATAAGATTTTTTTATATATGAAGGACATCAGCTCTTTGTCATATATGCTGTGACTATATTTCCCAATATTGTTTGCTTTTTAGTTTTGCTTATGGTAGGCTTTTGACATCCAAAAGTTTAAAAATTTAAATAGTAAATTCGTTAATATTTTTCTTTATTGCTTACACTTCAGTGTTAAAAAGCTTTCCCATCCTTAAAATATACATACAAGTATTTTTCTTTCTTGTTTAGTTATTATTTATTTATTAAATTTAACATTTCAACCCATCTGGACTTTATGATGTTAAAAACTGGGGTATTTAAATGTAACTTAATTTTAAAATTATTAATCTATTAACCCAGTAGCATTTATTAAATAACTATAGATTATAAACTCTACGAGGCAAGTACTATGTCTGATTATTTTATCCCCAAAGCTTAGTACAGTGACTGGCAGGCTCGCTGTTGCTCAGGCCAAATGTTGAATAGTCAGTCATTCGTGGTTCCTTTCAATCCCTCCTTCCACACCCGACAAGCCCTGATACTGTATCTTAGTCTCTGCATTTCCATTACCCCCTGGATTAGGCCAGCATGCCTTCTTGCTCTAACACTGCAGAGAGCCTCCTAATTGGTCTCTGCTTCCACTGGTCCCTCTACAATCCAGTCTTTACCTGTAACCAGTGTAGTTTTCTACAAACAAAAATGAGGCCACAATACCACCTCTGATTTCTTTTGCTGAAAACATTTCTGCAGGTCGCCACCCCTCCCCACCCCGCTGCATCTGTGATATTTTAATCTGAACCTCTTCCCATGGCCTCCAAGGCCCAGTGACCTGGCCCTTCCCTAACCTCTTCAACTTTACTGCTTCTCTACTCCTGAGTGCTGACTGAACTTGCTGCCCTGGTTTGAATTTTGTTTCTGGAACAGACCAGGCTGGTTCCTGCCTCACTGTTTTTGCACTTGGTATTATTGCCTCTGCTAAGAAAGCTCTCTTCTTGTCACAGTTTTAATTTTTATGGGGTTTTTTTTGTTTGTTTGTTTTTTTTGTCTCAAATATCACCTCCTCAGAGAGGCCTTCCATGACTCTTCAATTCAAATAAGGACTCTAATCTGTTTCTATCACCGTCCCCTATTTATTGTACTAATGGCAGTTATCACTATCTGAATGTATTTTACTATTTTATTATTGAATGCATATCTATGGTTTTGAGTGACCTCCTCTCCTTAAAAAATAAGCTCGAATAGAAGAGGGACCTTGACTTCTAGGTTCCCTGCTTTGTCCTCAGTGCCTAGAACAATGCCAGGCCCAGGTGAGGGGCTTATGAAACATTGGATCAGAACAAATAATGGTGGCTTAATAAATATGTTTTGAGTAAATAAATATAGATCATACTTTTTCCCTGATTAGAAAAAAACACTATTATAAGTACTAAGTACAAATTGTTCATAATTATTCTAACCTTGTAATGCTCACTGTACATTAATAATGATTTAGTTTATATTTAGTATTTGCACCATTCACCATTATCATTGGCAATTTGTCCTAGGCTAGCAGGCTAATCCATATCAGTAAATGATGACTTCAGGACCAGGGGAGAAAGGCTCCTAAAAAGCGATATTTTTCTTGTTTAATGACTTCTTTTAGGGCATTGAAATGAGTGTTGGGTTGACTACAGTAACAGCTCTGATTTTTTTCCTGCCTTCCTATATTTTGGAAGGACTTTCCTACATGATTCTGGGCTTGGTCATGTGACTTGCTTTGGTCAATGGGTCAATACCAAGTGATATAAGCAGAGGCTTGAAAATCAGTTGTGCACTGGGGTTTACCCTCTCGTTGCTCTTAGAGCCCTGTACTGCCATATGAGCAAGCCTGGGCTAGCCTGTGGGATTACGTGAACCTTGGCCCAGTTGTCCCATTACCCCGGATGACAGCCTTAAAGCAGAGCCACTAAGCTAACCTGCAGCTGACTAACGGCCCATAAATGAGTCTAGCTGAGAACAGGAGAACTGCCCAGCTGAGCCCAGCTCAAAGTGCCAACACAGAAAACTGAGTTGCATCAATAGTTGTTGTGTTAAGCCACTAAATGTTAGTGTGGTAGTTTTAGAGCACAGGCTAACTGACACATCTGGTGTGTTTTTTGTACACAGACAAATGTGTATACACACCAATATATTGTTAATTGGAAAGGAAGAGAAACACTTGTATCACAATATGTTCCTACCACAATTATGCTGCAGGAATGCAATGACCCATAGAAATGAAACAGAAAAGCAGGAGGAAAGAAAAAAAAAAAAAAGGAAAGAAGGTGTGAGTTATCTGGATATTAGGTCATTTCCATAGACCATTAAATCACTCCTGGAAAATATTTAGAGATGATTATAACTTAAAGAAAATATGCGGAGAACAAGAAATTGCCTGTTTCTAATACTACATGACCCAGTTGCCATGGACCACTTAATGTCAGTTTGTTTCATGGCCTTATACCTCATTTCATACCTGAGGGTGTAGTGAAGCCTAGGCTATGCATTAAGTGAAGTGAAAAGAAAGCAGAGTAGATACAAGCATCGAGGGGACTCCCAGTAAAAATCTAACTAGAAATTGCCTTAATAAGGAAGCAGTCATAATGAGGCAACATGATAAATTACTCTTCCAATATACAAAGTTTAAAATAGATATATTTTACAATTGGGAATTTTTTCATAGAGATCTTAGTAAATTGTAGCAATTATAACATCGATTCTCTGGGGAAAATCCCAGCATTTGTCATGAATTTGTAGAATAAACTGTCATTTCCTGTTTAAAATTAAGGAACACGTAATTACTTTCCTATAAAAACAAAACTTCAGAACAATTGTTCTTTTTTTAAGAAAGTCTTTGCTGAGAAAAATGACAAGGGAGGAGAAATTCCCTTTTAAAATTCCCCCGAAACTTTAATTAAAGCAATGCTATTACTGATGGACATACAGGTTATTTAAAAACTTTTAGGTAGTTAATACATTTTTTAAAAGCCTCATGCTTCTGTAGTTATTGTATATTCTGTAGTTATATTGATTTTTGAATCAGGCTATGATTTATCCTAATGGTGAGGATAAATGCCACACAACTACTTTTACAACTTGAACAATGAAAAAATAGTTATGTTAATTGAGAAATGATCAAAATAATTCCCATTTCTACTATATTTTTTCTCCCCTAAGGGGCAGTTTCTCAACGTCAGTATACTTGGTATACAGTGGGAAGAATTCAGCTTAGTCACTGTAAAAGTACTGGAATGTGACAGCAATCTGGCTGGGACATCTGTCATTCCATTGATCGCCAAGGTTGATTTGGCTGATCTAGTTGGCTGGGCCCGTGTCCCTTCCTCTCTCACCAACTCTGTGTCCATCTCTCCCAAAGCTGAGTGATCCTCTAGGTCCAAGATGATGACCTTGCTCAATAGAGGAAGACCATTCTTTGGTCAAGGGTGTAGGAGTAGCTGCGCTCCCCTGCTAGAACCACCAAACAAGCTCTCAAGGTCCATTTGTAGGAGAACGTAGGGTAGTCATACTTCAGACACATTAAAATAAGGGGCTAAAGGGGAAGTCTGCCTTCTTTTAGAAAAAAAAAAGGGGGGAAGAAAAAAGAAAAATTGCTATGTTCCAGGCAGGTGCAGAGATGGTCACACATAGATGAATAAGACAACCTGTGCCCTCCAGGAGCTAGCAATCTGCAACATCAAGATGTACCCCATTTGTCTTCTCTGTCACAGCAGAGGAGATTTGAAAACACACATACTTTCAAAATTTAATGGCAGAAAGAAGCACAGGGCCTAGTGATGTTTTGATAGATTTTAAGAAGTAGGAGGGGAATTCTTGTTATTAAGAGGACATGCTCTACCCACTGAGCCATCTCAGTGTTGCAGCTTAGCTCAAGGTGCCGAGTTCAGTCTTAGTTGTGGGTGGGCATAACCCACCATGGAACAAGCAGTCTTGTTGTTAGGAGCACGTGCTGTCACCAGCTGAGACATCCTGCCATCTGTTGGCAGCTCAGCAGCAGCTCAGCTTCCCATGTGGGAATCGAACCGGCGACCCTATTGCTCAAAGCTTGCACTCTTAAGCTAACTCTTTTTTTTTTTAAGATTTTTATTGGGGAATTGGGGGGATGGGAACAGTGCTGGGAGATTGGGGAAGGGGAACAGACAAGTTGCTGTCGTTTTGTTCTTCAGTCTAGTTGTGGAGGACGTTGCTTCACTGGCCCAAGTTGGCACCATCATTGCGCTCTTCCGGGGCGAGGCAGATCAGTCTCCGGCTTCTGGATGGCCGCTCACTGCGGCTGCTGGCCGCTCATGCTGGCTGCTGGCTACACACGGTAGCCCATGGCAACCCACTGCCACATAGGCTGCAGCCTACGCCGTCACCGGCTACTCACAGCAGCCCAGCTCCAAGTTGAGCTGTTGTTCAGCATCTTAGCTGTGGAGGGCAGTGTTCACTGGCCCTCATATGTGGGATCCGAACCGGGGCCCTCTGGCATCCCAAGCGAGTTCTTAACCATCGTGCCACTTGGCCGGCCCTTAAGCTAACTCTTAACCAACTGAACCACTCAGCTGGCCCCCAAGAATAATTTTTAAATAAATGAAGTGAACAGCAATCATTCTTCCACCTTAAATGTTACTGCTTTTTTAAAACTGGTAATTGTCTACAAAGCATAAAGAAATTCAACAGAATGTGACAGTGATTGCTGCTTTTCTAAATATGACATTCAGCCAATTTCATTTGTATTCCATTCTATTTCTTCATTTCCTCCCCAGTGCACACACGTCTTAATATCATATGAGACATCTCTTCAAGTCTTGGGAAAAAGTGAATAAAATAATAGTAGTAGTAGTAGTAATAATAATAATAATAATAATAATAATAATAATAATAATGTATTGTATGAACATTTTAATTCCAAGTGACCACAGCTTGTAGCAGTTAAGGTCAAATGTACTTAAACCTCAAGTTCAACATTTGAATGGTATGGAAAGTGAAGTTGTCACCTGGACATTCTTTAAGGATGTACTGTAATATTTCTAAACAGAAAACAACTGGAATAGTTTGTCTGATTCCTAGACAGAATACACAAAATTAGGAATTTGCTAGGAAATCATGGACATACAAATGTTAAAGAAATCTCATTAATGCAGGCTGCAATGATGGGTTCTGTACTTATTCCTTCATGTGTGCCCTAAAGGACCGTATTATTGACAGCTTTCATCACCTCACATTTATTCAAACCACCTTGCTGCTCATAGCACACACTTGGGCCCTTGGCTCAGTCGTCATGCTTGGGGTAACAAAGTGTTGGCTTTTTTTTTTTTTCTTCATTTACAAGGTCTAATACATAATGGCAGACTTAAAAAAAATGTTATGAACGATTGATTATTATTTTTCTTAGGTGCATCCACAATTGCTTTCTGTCCCACCTTTAATAACAAATAAAAAAGATAACAAAATCAGAATAATATTCTATGCATTGTTGTAAATGGGTTAGCGTTTTTCAAGTACTTGACGCAAAGGAGGTACTTTTTATCTTTCTTCTCAGAGATAATACAGATTAGTTTCTCAGACATGTTCCAGGCGACTATTTAGTTAGGTTCTCTTAGTTTACTTTGTGGAGAAGCAAGCAGAGAGAGAAATAAGAAGGAAAGAGAAAGTTTGATTGAGACAATGAAAGGTGAGTGTAGCTTGGCATTTGCCCTTATTGTATTCATAAGGTTCAAGCAGCCCTGCCATTGGAGATGACTGGCTTTATTATTTCTTTTAAATTGAGTTAAATGTTCTAGCCATTTTGCAGCATGGGAGAAAGAACACAGGGATGTAATTTGAAATTCTGGTCCTGCTCCATACTTAATGGAGGACTTTGGGCAGTTAACCTCTCGGAACACTAGTTTCCTCATCTGTGAAATGAGGACCTTGATAGAGACGTCAGACGGGAGTCATGTTATATAAGAAGATGTAAGCAAAGTGCTACATACCTTGCACATAATAGTTGCTCAATAAATAGCAGTTGTTAACCTATTTACTGAAGTCTGAGCAGGAAAGGACAAAGACCTCAAATGCAACAAAATGATGCTTTCAAGACTGATATGAGTTATAACTAAGGGATAGAGCTTAAGAAAAATGAAAGTAGACTGTGAACAATAAAATTCTTAGAAAAAAAATTGGAAATTTTTGTATTTCCATTGTGACTCAAGTATCCATTTTAATCCTTTCCAAAAGCATAAACATACATATCTATTTCTCTATCTGCATCTGTATCTATTTCTGTAGCTATATCATCTATGTCTACCTATCTAAGTGACAAACTTAAACTGAGGGTAACTAAAATTAAGCCTGAGATGGTGAAAGTAGAAAGAGTTGTGCAAACCAAAGTCACAGGTTTCTAGGTAGACACATGGAGAGATTACTGTGAGAGAAGGCAGCTAGACAAGACAGGGTGTCTCCAAATATTCTAAATTTGAAAGGCTTTGCAATGCTATTCAGCCCAAGGCTTATGTTTTGCAACTGTGGTTATGCTATCATCTGTCAGGCTCCATTTCCTTGATATCTCTTTATAGGTTATTAATTTAAGGTTGATTTCTTTTCCTAAAACGTCATGAATACGTTAGAGGTAGCAAAATACAACAGAGATAGTTTAGGCATTGGAGCCAAGCAGAACTTATCTTGATTTGTAGCTCTGCCAATTTGGGCAGATTCATTAACACAACCTACATAATTAAGTTCCTACCTTGCACTGTTATAATTTTTGAAGATATGATAGTGAGCAAAGACACCCATAGATAATTCCTGCTCTCATGGACCTCAGAGTATCAAGTGGGAGAGGGACACTATTTGAAAATACCACTAATGAATGTATAATTACACGCTTACTTCAGCTCTAAACTGTATTATAATTTAAGGAGGATTAGGGGAAGCACATTATAGCCAGAAGGAAGAGCATGTACAAAAAAGATGGCAGAAGGGAGCAGGAGAAACAAAAAGACTGAGAAAAATCCAGTGTAGCTAAGGTGAACGCAGCCAGAGGAGAACACGGAAGCCTCAGTGTCCTTGTGTGTAAACTGGAGGTAATATCTTGTAGGGTTACCTTATAGATTAGTGAGAGCATATGATATTGCCCAACCAATACTGGCTACTCATTAAATGGTGGCTGCAATTATCATTACATAATTGCTACAGAGATGAAGACATTTCTTGAATTACATAATATCAAATCAGCATTCTCTTTAACATTTTAATTGTGCCACACTTTATGACTGACGGGCAGACAAATGCAGGCCTTTCAATGCCTAGCAGACTTGTACTTTAGGGAGAAAGTGGGGGGTTTTCTTTTGGTCTTAGACTATGTAGATGCTTGTCAGTGAGAAAAGGAATGTCAGAAAAGCACGGTTGAAAGGAAGGAGTGAATGAGTAGAAAAGCTCAATGTTCTAAATCTTTTTTTCCCCAGACATGCCCTGAAATGTGATATTCCATTCCCCTAATCTGTCATTTTTTTATTCTACAGGCAAAGGTTCCAAACTCCCAACATGTTCCTGCAAGCAAAGTTCTGAACAAGGAAGCTACTGTAGAAAAATCTCTCTAAGCAGGATCAGCTTTGCAGATTTAGGTAGTCTGTCCATCCAGTACTTTTTAAATGGACCCCAGGGAGAGAGGCCCTGTAGCCCAGGGACTGCAGCACCAATAGCCTCGATCCAAATCGTGTCTCCACATCTGACTTCTCTGTGTCTTAGTTTCCCCGTCTTCAGAACAGGGATGATGATGAAAATAGTAATATCTACCTCATAGGGTTATTGTGAGGATTAAATGAGGAAACACAGTGAATGTGCAAAACCTTTAGAACAGTTCCTGCCACAGAGCAAGCGCGTGTAGGTGTTAGCTATCATTTTAAATCCTGAAGTATTAATAGTTGCCAGTTTTGCCTCCTCTACACATGCACACCCATATACACATATAAATAGATACGTACACAAGGGTTTTATGACGTCGATGTCATGATGTATACAATCTTCTTATTGTATGCAATTCAAAGGGCTTTGAATGTAATGAGTTTTCAAATACTGTAGCTATTAAGAGCAATAAACAAAAGGAAGAATGTTTTCATTTCTACAGCATCTTTCTGTGGACCAGTGTTCTTTCCTGATTGTCAGTGCATGAGGTAGAAAAGAGTGGGGGGTTATTTTGAGGGCAGCTCTTCTTCCTCTTTCTAATTTCATGTGTGATCATCAATCCGCATCAATCCTACTAGCTGCTCCATGCCCTGGCATCCACCAAAATTAAGGCCTGGGGAAAAGGTAAAGAGGTGGAGAGCAGGGATGGGATTTAAAAACCCAGTGCGCCATTTTTTTGACACACAGTTTAGCTTCTTGCATCCAGACCAAGGTCTTATGCCCACGTTTGCTGGCAGAAGACTGAGTGCTCTTCTCACGACGTGTTTCCAGGCTTTGAGTGCACAAGAAGAGATTAGCTAACGCAACAGCCCCTCTCCTCCGAACTCCACATCAGCCGTCCTCAGAAGCAGTGGGGTGGCTTTTTTAAGCTCAGGCTCCTAATGGTATAGGTCCCTGGAATGTGAACCTTAAGGGCTCATATTTTCATTACAACTTTATAGCCAGAGGGCTCCCTTGTACCCTTCAGTCTCTCACTTTGAATCTGGTTTCTTTGCTATTCTTTTATAAAGCTGGGGGACTTGGGGCTGCAGGAACCCGTACTCAGTGACGCTGAAGCTGCAGTTCTGGGACTCATATCACGTTTCTCTTCTGTACACGTTACCACTTGACCTATTCATGGATCCTTCCATTGTAGACATTTTCTTTGCTGCCACTGAGAGTGGCTGTGTTCCTAAATTTCTTTGCTCTAAATATTTGTCTTAGCCCCGAAACCACTGTAACAGGAGATGTGGACACCCTTGTGGGGGTGAAATGTGTCTCAACATGGCATAAATGGTAAGCTCACATTTTACTGGCATGTGCTCTCTAACTACATCTGAGGTACACCAGAAGCCAACTCCAGCAAAATTCCTCTAAGGGCTTCTAGATTTCTCTTGGGATTTCAACCTAGTCTTCCCATATTCTTCTCTCTGACCCCCATCTGAGGCCACATTTGAGGCCACACTCTTTTCCCTCCCCTGGGTTTCTTTACGGAGAGGCTGGTGTTTAAGCCTAAGTGTTTCACCCTGAGACTTCCAGTAGGTATCTCAAACCTCATGTCTGACAGCAAATGCAATTTTCTCATCTTTGTAAATGATAAGCCTATCGTTTCAATTGTTCAGGCCATGAGACATAGGGACATAGAAGCTCAACTGTCCTCTCTCTTTCTCACTTCATCCAATACATGAGCAAATCCTACTTGTCCTATCTTCAGAATATACCTAGGATGCGCCAATTAGTAACACCCCTAATTTACCACCTGGTTGGAGGCATCATCGTCTCACTGGTGGATTTTGGAAAACTTAATAATTGGCTTCTTGCTTCCATCCTGTTCTTCCTACACAGCCTATTCTCAAAGTGGTCCTTTTAGAGGACGATGTTTTTAGATTCCCTTTTAGGTAATGTCATTTATGATGTTTTAAAAAGCTCAAGGCGATCCTTATTTTACTCAGTAAAAGCTGAAATCCTGACTATGCAACCCGGCTTCTTATTATATTATACAACTGACCATGTTTTCCAATCCTCTCTAAACTGCTCTGTTTTTTTTCTAGCCACATTGGCCTCCTGGAGATCCGGTAGAGTGTTCGCAGCTGCTGTCCCTCCTACCTGACATACATTTCCTCCAGATGAGACATGCATATGGCTTCTCTCAAATTTTCACTTTTGTTAAGATTCCTTCTCTTACCAACTAGCTTAAAATTGCAACCCCACCCCCACCCAGCATCACCTTTCTCCGTCCCCTGCTTTATTTTCTCCATAGCATTTATTACTTTTTGGGGTTTTTTGTATATTGTTCATCTGCTTTCACTTAACTATAAACTCCACAAGGACAGGAATTTTCATCTCTTTAGCTCACAGGTGTAATCTTAGTGGTTCCAGTTGTGCGTGGAATGCAGTAGACACTAAAATTATTTGTTGATTGATAAAATTAACAAATGACAATATGCTAATAATTATATTTACTTTGGATTACATTATTAGGTGAAAGACATGGTCTAAATTTTATTTTAATGAGTCCTTATAGTATTGGGCCCTCTGTTACAGGGGAAGTGTTTTTGCTGATGTTGGACTATTTTGCCAAACATATAGTGAAGCCCTTTCTGAAGCCTCAAGACATAAAGCTGAGTACTGTTCCCATCCATGCATGTGAATGTCTTAGGCTGATATATTTTGGGGGAAATTTTTTTAGCCCAATAAACAATATGCTCTGATAGAGAATTTTAAAACGACTATTCCCCCTGAATCTTAACAAAACTGAACCTGTTTCACATTATTTAGTTACCTGGAAGTCACTAACAAAATGGCGATACTATCTTTCCTTCTTCTGCTTCAAAGTGGCACTGTGAGAGTAAATAAGCACTTATGTGTATAGAAGTGTTTTTAGTAATTATTTAAGGATATTCAAGGCTTCCAAGAGGGTCTTCTTTCTAAAGATCCTGTTTTACATATGAAAGAGAGGCCCATCCTTGCAGCTACTGCACACTGGGAAGCCACGAGGCCCTAAGGACTCTGGACTGTGATTCAAGTTCTGCAGGCTCAGCTTGTGCTGGGGTACCAGAGGCAGACAGAGCACGGTTCTAGAACTTTAGCATCAGAACCACCTGATGACTTTGTAGAACACAGACTACTGGGTGCAAGTCCCAGAGTTTCTGAATCAGTAAGTCCTTGCTGAAATATGAGAACTTGCATTTCTAACATGTTCCCAGGTGATGCTATGTTGCTGGCTCAGGGATCAGACTGGAATAGAGCATTGACTGTTGTTTGCTGGTTGTCTTTCCAGGGCTGGGTGCAAAACCCCCCTCCATCCTCGCTGCTGCGCCCTGTACCCAGGTTGAGATTTTCTCGCTGTCACATCCAGGGCCCCTGCTGGTGGCTGAGCTAGAGAGGGACTAGAAGGGATGGATGGGGCTCAAGTCTCACCCTTCCCCAGCTGAGCTTTGCTTCTGTGACTGTGAGGACTGACATTTTCTATTCCTTATAAGTAGTGATGACTCCACAGAGTCAGTCACTTGTACCAAAGGATTGATTCAGTTAATTCATTAATTCTTCAGATGAACAAAGGGAGAAAAGTGAGACAGGGACTAGATTCAACCAATGTTTCTGAAACTTCAATATGCTCAAGGAATTGTGTATATTGAAATGCAGATTAAAATGCAGATTACCCACTATAACCACCATCACCTCATAAGAGTGTTGATATATTAGACCTAATGTAGTTTAAAAAATAACATTATAATTGAACACCCAGATGATTTGACTGTTGGTAATCAGGGGACACACTTTGAGAAATATTTGATTAAATAAGTTGCCCAAGTTCACCCAGGACAGAACCGTGTCTAATTTGTTGAAATATGTTCTTGAGTGCCTGTTGTGTGTTCTAAGCTCTGAAGAGGACACATTTCCCAAGAAAGGTTGAATCATGCACACCCTTTCAACTGTAACATGCCATCTCTTTCTAAATGAGTCTGAGGAAGAATTTTTGAGATGAATTATGCTTTGTTGTGCTTCAATTTCAGCCACTGTTATTTAAGAAAATGACAATTATGGGCATCAATTACAGGAATCAATTAAAAAACATAGCAAATAGGGAGCATTTTCTTTTAGGCAATCCAATTAGACACCACATAATTCCATATCATACGGTACAATTTAATCGAATGCAGTTGAATACATTACAGTACAACACTGCAAGAAAACAATGCAATGTAATACAATGCAATATCTCACTACAGCTGCAATGCAGTGGGGCTAGCGGCAACCTCAACTCAGGTCTTAGGGTATGGCGCCCTCTCGTGGCAGAAGTGAAATGCTTTTTTTGGGCAAGTTACAGCTACACTTCAAATGAGAACTGTCAACATTAACAGCCTGTCCCAATGGAAAGGAGCTGAGGGTTCAGCTGACTGTTTTGTTATACAACAGAGGACATAGATTTAGAGACCTGATCTGCCACCTGAGCTAGTCATAAAGTAAGTAATCGTGGTCTCCACACTACTGATTGTTTTCACTATATTCTTTTGATTTGTGATGACTAATTAAGTGACCCAAATTCATTCAGATAATAGCATATATGGAATAGAACAGTGTCTAATGCATTGAAAAATAGTCAACAGCTTGATCCTCCAGCCTGCAGATAGAAGACTGGAGTGGGCAATACAGGAGTGTTAGAAATGCTATGAAGGATTAACATAATATAAATATAAAAATAGAATATGTAACTGAATATAATAGAAATAGGAAAGTCTGTATCCTCCATTATAGAGTCATCTTCTCTGTGGTTGGAGAGCAGCTGCTCCTATGGTGTTTGGAGATAGAAAGGAGAATGTTAATGATAAAAATACACCGTTTTGCAAAATGTACATGCATAGTTATAATTCATTCAATTCACATTTATTGAACACCTATTCTGCTTCCATTTGCTCAAATGAAGGGCATGCGTGCCCCCCCCACACACACACACACAAACACACACACACACACACACACTAAGCCATTTCATTTGTATAGTAGGCTCATATTCTTCCCTCACACATTTGCTGAGGATGATGAGAGCTTTCTTGGTGCCAGGCACTATTAAGTATCAGTGGACCTCATGGCTGTCTCCCACAACTCCTTTGTGGAAGTGCCATCTGAAGAGAAAGATAATCTATAATGGGTAATCGAGGAGGGAGACAATATAGGTTGCAATGCCAAGGCCACTTGCAATGTCAGGGACTGTAGTTCTCCCCACTTGGTTTTCTCTCCCAAGTTTCTCCCAGGAAAAGAGACCCCTAGAATCCTGGAAGAGAACTCTGTATGTTCATGAGGAAGTGGATCCCAGTGATGCTGGGGCAGACTACAGCAGATATGAGCTGTGCCCCAGGAGCTCCTTCGCTGCCAGCTATGGGAGCACTGTGAGCAGATAGCCTTCAGCTCAGCTCCCTCAGCAGTTGTCTCAGTGCAGAGTCACCTCACCAAGGGCGTTCTGGACCCACTTGCCTCAAAGCAGGACAACTCTGATGGGCCATTGCAGCTCGGGTAATGATCATGTAAGTTATGGCTTAGTGAAAAAGCTAGGAAATTTAGATGCAAATTTATTTAAAATGTCTGCTGCTGTTTGAAATTAGAATGCTGTTAAATTTCAATTACTATAAATAATTTGACAATAGCATCTTAAGTATGAATTTTTTTTTTAAAAGAATGTTTACATAGAATAAAGTCCCATTATTAGTATTACTAACTCAAAGCACACATGTGTTTTTATACCTTCTGACCTCTATGGCCTAATTGCTTTTCAAAAGGGTCATGCAAGTTTGCTGTGGCATATATCAAAATGATATGTTTCCATATAGCCTGTGTTTTATAAACATCTCCAGCTCAGATATTTGTGGACTCTTAAAATTATGCTCTATTTTTCTTGGTATAAAGAAAATCTGTTCAGCTAATTTTGAAGCTTTGTCTAAAAAAATTGGACACAAATTTTAAAATTTATTCATATTTGAAGGACAAACATAAGAAATGTTATCAATTTGCTCTAATGAAAGTTGATAACTTAATAAAACAATTCCCTACTCACATTTTAAATTTACAAATCTCTTTTTTAAGGCTTTTTGGACCTTTTTCTTTGTTTATTGGGAAGATTTGCTTTATATGATTAAATACTGAAAAGTTTGTATGGTTTCGAGAAAGAGAAAAGCTGCCCCTCACTTTCAAGAGGAGTTGGCCTGGCACAGCCAGCAAGATCTGAATGTTCCTTTTTTTTTTTTTTTTTAATAAATGATTTCACAGAACACTGATGTCAGACAATCTACCCGGTGACCATGTTGATCCAAGACACAAACAAGACCAGTCCATAACTACATCTGAATACAAAGTCATGAACATGGTTTAAGCTACAAAAAAATGATCCAACATCCTCCTATCCTGGCTTACTCAGAGTGCCTGCTGCTTCTTTACTGATTACAATTTCAGCGTGACTCTACTCTTCCCTCCGTCTGGATAAGATTCATCCCACTTCCTGACAACACCCAATCCAAAGCAAAGCCCCGCTTCCTAATCTCCCTCTAAATCACCTAACACAAGCCCAAACTCTAAAATATGAGGTCTGACAATTAAATTCGCGAACTTGTAGCAATGACGTTGCTAACCTTTTTTGATATCAGAGGGATTATTCATTATGAATTTGTACCAAGTGGACAAACAGTTAACGAAGTTTTCTATTTGGAAATGCTGAAAAGGCTGCATAAAAGAAAAGGTTAAACGACCTGAACTTTTCGCCAACAATTCATGGCTCTTACATCACAACAATGCACCAGCTCATACGGCACTGTTTGTGAGGGAGTTTTTAGCCAGTAAATAAATAACTGTATTGGAATACCCTTCCTACTCACCTGATCTGGCCCTCAATGACTTCTTTCTTTACCCAAAGATAAAGGAAATATTGAAAGGAAGGCATTTTGATGACATTCAGGACATCAAGGATAATACGATGACAGTTCTGATGGCCATTCCAGAAAAAGAGTTCCAAAATTGCTTTAAAGGGTGGACTAGTTGCTGGTGTCGGTGCATAGCTTCCCAAGGGGAAGTACTTCAAAGGTGACCATAGTGATATTCAGTAATGGGGTATGTAGCGCTTTTCTAGGATGAGTTCGCGAACTTAATTGTCAGACAGCGTAAGCTCTTCCCAGTGCCGTTTTAGTGACTCACTCTCCCCATGGTGTGCTTTCTCCCTCACACATGATGAGCAACACAGTCAACTGATCAACTACTGTGGTGCCCTGGGTGAGGGCATGACAACTTCTTCACTTCACCTGTAACAGTGACCCTATATCTTCTATTTTTGATATTTGGACCTCTGATGTAATTTGATTTGATAGTGGTTTGGCTTGGGACTTTTTGAAAGTTTTTTTCCTTTCTTTGCCTCCTTCCCCTCCCACCAAACCTTGATGAGTCTATCTGTTTACAGTGCATTTACTATGCATACCAGTTCCAATGGTTCTGTTTACTTCTGACAAGTGTACACACCTGGCCTGGTAACTTGGGAGGGATTTTTTTTGTATCTGTATGGGGTTCACTCCTGACCCTGGGGCAGAGTAACCTCTAGGAAGTGCTTTTTCCTGAAGTTGCCTGGCCAACTTCTTCCTTTTTCTGCCTCGCCTTGCATGTCTATAAAACTTTTTGGTAATATTGAGAGAACAAGGCAGTCTTTGTGACAGGGAGTACACTGTCTTCTCTTAATGCTGAGATTTTGGAATTAAACCTACTTTTTTTTCCTTTCCACCAACCTCACCGTTTGAGGTTTGGCTTTCCTGCGGGGAGCAGCTGGACCTTTGCATGGTAACACACCTCTCAGTGATTTCAATTTAACGTGGCTAGAACATTGGAGGCAAGGTTGATTCATCTAAATCTAGCCTTCCAGATTAGCTTCTCTAACTTACACCATATATTTCTCTCTTCATTTCCTCAATTTTCAGTATACTTTTCTTCAGACAAGTAGTAGGCTAACAAAAGTTTTATTAAATGCTTGGCAATTTTCCTCCTCTGCAAATATTTTAATATATATTTCTATATATGTGTGTATATATGTGTATGTATGTGCATATATAGTTATGTATTTCTCTTTTTGAACAATTTTACCATAGAACTGCTTATGGAGAGATGAAAATCCAGTTTGTGTTAGGCTGATGCACTTCTTGTCATTTGCTTGTATGGCATTTTGAAATTTTGAGGTTTCCTCTGAACTTGATTAGAGCTGATCCCACTACCTGCGGATAATTGGAAAAACCAATGAGATACCAACGGGAAACGTGCAGAAGGGGAAATAGGTCTCTCCTGATGGCAGGGGCTGTAGTAGGGTATAGAGCCAATGCAGGAAGCCAAGCTCTGCTACTGACAGTAAGTGAGGTTAGTTGGGAGACTAAGTAATTCTCTGAATTCCTGAGGAAAACTTCATGGGGGAAATGGTTTTGAATTCACTGAGACACAATCAGCCTGGTCATGTTTTATTTCTCAACATCATTTCCTGTTCTGAGACTCAAAAGTACCTATGACTGGTAGCATTGCCTCCAAATTCTCAGAAAAATGAAGCTGTGTCCTGTTAGTTTGACACAAATCGCATTACACACAATTGCACAAACTGGTGAATAGTCACATGATTGACTCAGTGTGAATGAATGCCTTTGTTCTCATGAGCCTATTATGATGAATTTTAAATTACAAACTCTAGATGAGCTGCCCAACAAGGACCCAATCAATCACTGCTTTGGTCTGGAGAGAATATCATTTATCTTCAGGAAGATGTCCACAAGGGAGCCTTTATTACATTATGTAGACAGTAAATCCCTCATTTAAAGTTATTTTAAGTACCACAGTTCGCAGTATTGGTATCTATATGTCATTTAAGAGCCTTCAGTTGCAGAAAACCTGAGTCAGTGGGACTTAAACAATAATGTAGAGTTATTGGTTCATGTAACTGAAAATCAAAGGAAGATCTAGCATCAGACATGTTTTGGTCAAGTTCTTGGCACTCTCTCTTCCTCCTGACTTTCTCCTCAGCCAGGATGTGACCCCGTGGTCGCAAAGATGGCTGTCAGCAGCACCTGGGGCTACATGCTTCCTTGTCTATTTCCAGCACTGTTCAGAATGTCAAATGATTATTTCCAGTTCTTTATGGAGATTGAATGAAGGTACATTGACCATCGTTGCAAGCGATGTGAGAATATGCTGAATAATCATAACCTGGAGCTGGAAGTGGGTAAATCCATTTAAAGAATGCAGCTACCGCTTGATTACAACATGGTTACTACAGGTATTTCCTTAAAGGAAAATCACAGATCTGTTGGGTAAGGGCAACAGAAGGAATTGATGCTGGACAAGCCTGTTCAGAACTTTCCCTTTTAAACCGTATCCCTATAGGAAGTGATATCCCATCTTCCCTATAAGTGGCAGTATTTGGCTAAAAACATAGGCTCTGGACTTAGTTAGCAGCCATTGAATTCTTATTAGATCCACCAGTTATAAACAGTGTTGTTTTATGCAAGTCACTTAACCTCTTCCTGCCTCAGCATCTTCATTTGTAAAATGAAATTAGTAGAGCCTTCCTCATAGAGCTGCTATGAGGATTCACTGGAATGTTACATATAAACTTTGTAATGTATGAGATAGGTGAATTAGGGGTGATGGCATCAAATAACTTTGCTTTCCAAAATGACTTATTTTAAACATTTATGGAAATGATGAACTTAGTGAATTTGAAATGATTTGTGTTTATATGGAAGCAATTAGATGGAGAGAAAAAAACATCAGCTTTGGAGATAGAAAGACTGGTCCTCAAATCCTGACAGCACTGTTTATCAAATATGTGATCCTGGTAAATGCTTTAACATCTCTGAGCCTTAGTTTCCAAATCTGAGAAAGAGGGACAATATTACCTTCCTTGTAGAGTTTATGGGAAGATTAGATATAATCGTATAGCATAGTGCGTGATGGGTATGAAGAGCACAAAAATTATTCTTATTTATAAAGATTCATTGAATCTGTACAATTGTAAGGAAAAATCAATTATAGAAACAAAGTGAGAATGCACTCCTGCCACCTGTTGGCAACTCAGCAGCAACTCAGCTCAGGCCAGACTCAAACCACTGTTGCTCAGAGCTCAAACTCTTGAGTGAGCTCTTAACCAACTGAGCCACTTGGCCTGCCCTCCATGACTTCTTATTGAATGTCTTGCATCTCATTGCAAAGCATTCTCCTGTGACATAGTCTCATGGCTTCAGGTCTAAAACTGAGAAATTTACATACTTCCTAGTGTCACTGAGTAGAACAAATAAACTGGAACTGCCACCATAGCCCCACTAAATCAGTGGTTCTCAAGCTTGTATATTGTAATCACTTGAGAACTTCAAAAAATCTCGGTGCACCAATTGCACTCAAGAACATTTAAATCAGAAGTTCTGGGGATTAGACCCAGCAATCAGTGCTTTTAAAATTTCTGCAGAAAATTAAAAATGCAGCCAAGGCAGAGAACCATTGCTCTAAGCCATTGCTTCTCAAACTGATTTGCATACAAATCACCGAGGGCTCTTGTTAACTTGAAGGTTCTGACTCCTGTATGTCTGGTATGAGCTCCTGCATTTCTCACATGCTCTTAGGTAATGTCAATGTCGCTGGTTCCTGGATTACACTTGGAGTAGCCAGGCTCTAAGACACTTATTTCCCCCCTTTTCCCCACCACCACCCAGTTGTGGGAACAAGCTGTCTGGAAAGATTCTTTCTCTTTCCCAGAAATTACTTTTTTAATCCCCCTTCAATTTTATTAAAATATAATAGACACACAGCACTGTATAAGTTTGAGGTATACAGCATAATGACTTGACAATCAAATATTGCAAAATAATTACCACAGTAAGGGTAGTTAACATCCATCCCCTCATATAGTTATATCGATTTTTTTTTCTCGTGATGAGAACTTTTAGGATTTATTCTCTTAGCAACTTTCAAATATACCACACAGCATTGTTAATTATAGTCATGTTGCATGTTTTATCTCTTATAACTGGAAGTTTATAACTTTTGACTACCTTTATTATCTAATTTCCTTACTCCCTACCACCTCCCTCCTCCTGCCTCTGGTAGCCACAAATCTGTCCCCTTTTTCTATGAGTTTGGGTTTTGTTTCTTTTTTGTTTTGTTGTTTGTTTGTTTGTTTTTCAGATTACACATATAAGTGATATCATACAGTATCTTTTTTTGTCTGACTTGTGTCACTTAACATAATGTCTTCAAGGCCCATTCATATTGTCCCAAATGTCAGGATTCCCTTCTTTTACATGGCTGAATAATATTCCAGTGTGCGTGTGTGGGTGTATGTGTGTATCACATTTTCTTTATCTATTTGTCTGTTGGTAGACACTTCAGTTGTGTCCATGTCTTGGCTATTGCAAATAATGCTGCTATGAACATGGGGGTGCACATATCCTTTCAAGTTAGTGTTTCCATTTACTTTGGATAAATACCAAAAGGTGGAATTATAGAATCATATGGTTTTTCTATTTTTAATTTTTTGAGAAACCTCCATACTGTTTTCCATAGTGGCTGTATCAATTTATATTCCCACCAACAGTGCACAAGCGTTCCCTTTTCTCTGCATCCTTACCAGCGTTTGTTATCTCTTGTCTGTCTGATGATAGCCTTTCTACCAGACATGAACGAGTTGATATCTCATTGTGGCTCTGTTACTGGAGTAAAAAGGAAGTTCCTACATCATCACAGGAAGGCATTCCAGGATGTACAAATAAAGTCATGCGAACAAAGCCAAACAGGCAGAGAACTTGTTAAATAAAGAAAAAGAATACACTCTCAAAATAATGGGTGTGGACAGGCCAGTAAAAAGAGCAACTGCCTGAAGAACAAAGAAATTTAGGATTATATTTGAATGTGGGTGCAAAATATTCAGGGGCGGCGTCACAGGCCTTCCCAGGGTGTTTCTCAGGGTGGGTCTCTGCTGACCACTTCCCATGGGGAGGTGGGATTCCCGTGTTCTTTCTTGGTCCTTGTGGGAACTGACATGGTGACACAGGGGATGGAGACTTTTCCCTGCCTGCAATGCTAATAGTATTATAATCTATTACAACTACCTGTGCCTTTTCTTAAGGATGGTCTTATTACCTTTGTTTCTCACACTTCCTCCCTTTCTTTCCCCTCCCTCTCTCCCATGACCTTGTGCCCTGTTCTTTCTGCTTAGGTAGCAGTTTTGATTTGCATTTCTTCTAGGAATTGCTTTTTCTCCTGAGATCATCTTTGTCCGTGACAGTAGAATGTTATTCTTTCTTCTGGAGTGTTTCAAATTGCTCTACCCTTCTTAAAGTAATTTTGACTTGTGGGAAATAGACACCTCAGTTCTCAGCACAAGATGACTCAGTTTTACCAGGAAAAAAGAAGTTGTTAAAGTATTTGACATATGTAAATACCTTCAGAAATTTATTTGATAGCTCTGGAAAGTGTTTAAAGAAGATAGTTTATACACAATTGAAAACCAAAAACAATGCGTATTCAGGCAGTGTTTGTTTAGACTGAAAATTATCAAAAACTGTTGCTACTTCTGACATTTGGATTTGAGTCCCGAAAGCAGCTTTAAACCAAACTGCCTTGCTCAGGATCATTTATTGGACTGTCTGAAAAGTCATGACGCATGTTTGCAACAGATGGCACTAGTTCATTTTTGGAAGTACTAGAGTCATTCGCATCTATGTTATTGCTATGTCATTTGACAGCTGACGGTTCTAGCTTCATTCCAAAAAAAAAAATTGAGCGATTTGGTTGAGTTTTGGAGATTTTACAACAAGTTGAAGGTGGAGGACCAAACCGGGCATTTTTGCCATGTTTTACTGTTTTACTTCCATAAAGGGAAGAATGCGCGTCAAGCTTGTGAAAAGTTGCATAAAGTTTACGGTGACAATGCTCTACAAAACGTCAGTGCCAATAATGGTTCACAAAATTCTGGGCTGGTAATTTTGACCTCAATGACGCTCCTCGGTCAGGGAGGCCCACCGAGGTTGATGATGACAAAATAAAGGCATTGATCAAGTCAAACCGACGTTACACGACATGAGAGATTGTAGAAACATTGAACATCCATCATTCAAGCATTCACAACCACCCGAAGAAGCTGGGATATGTAAGCAAGCTCCATATTTGGGTTCCGCATTAACTCAAAGAAATTCATTTGATGGAGCATATAAACATCTGCAATATGCTCATTAAACATTAGGAAAACTATTTTTTTTTTGAAGCAACTGATACCTGGTGATGAGAAATGGATTGTTTACAACAATGTGGTGCGTAAACGGTCTTGGTTCCAACATGATGATTAGCCTCAAACGACATTGAAAGCAGGCATTTATCAGAGGAAGGTTATGCTCTCAGTGTGGTGGAATTTTAAAGGTGCTGTGTTTTTCGAGCTCCTACCAAGGAACCAAACAATCAATTCAAATGTGTACTGTCAGCAATTGGACAGTTTGAATGAATCCATCATCCAGAAACGTCCAGAGCTTGTTAATTGTAAAGGAGTTGTGTTCCATCACAACATCGTGAGACCACACACAAGTTTGATCACCCGTCAAAAATTATTGGAGCTTGGATGGGATATGTTGCCACACCCACCATACTCTGCTGACCTTGTGCCATCAGACTTCCACTTGTTTCGCTGTCTTCAAAACTCCTTGTGTGTTGTCTCATCCCTTCCCCTCTCCTTCATCCCCACTCCCTCCCCACTAACAACCCTCAGTTCTTCCTCTGTGTCTCTGAGACTATCTCCATCCACTTCTCCCATCCATTCCGTTCCTTAGAATCCACGTATAAGTGAGATCATATGATATTTGTCTTTCTCTGACTGACTTATTTCACTTAGCATAATGTTCTCTAGATCCATCCATATT
>NW_017731789.1:1311960-1319880 GCF_001890085.2 Hipposideros armiger
AAAAAAAAACACCAAAACTCCTTGTGTGGTATAACATTCAATTCAGATGAGGCTGTAAATCAGCACCTTGTTCAGATTTTCACAAAAAAAGACAGGTCCTTCTATGAACGAGGAATTATGAAGCTCACTGAAAGATGACAAAAGGTTATCGAATAAAACAGGCAACATATCATTGATTGATCTTTGTTCTTTATATAAATAAATGACCTTTGAAAAACATAGACAAAATACATCATGACTTTTCCGACAACCCAATAGCTAAACTCCATTGGTCAGAATGCTACCAGCTGTTCTATAGCTGACCTTGACTTAAGGTATAAGAAGCAGAAATTCCTGAATAATTCTGGCACTTGCCCAGTATATGCTATAAGGAGATTCACTTTAGTAGTGTGCCAGGACACCCTCTAAAGGAGAGAGTCAGGATATTTAATATCTATTTCTTACTTTCTTAGATTTTTTACATTTTTAGCCTGGCATAGAGGACTGAGACAATGGCTTTTTGAACCATATGTATCTGTGTTTGAAATCTCAGCCCTTCTGACTTGCTGTCTTTGAACCTGGGATAATGTACTTTGCTCATGCATAAATGTTTATTGTGACCTCATATAACAGAAATTAATTAAATGGTTGGTATTAAGAGTGGCTCAGCAGCTTGACCACATTATCAATGCTCTTCTGGTCCTATCACATTGACAATGTCTTTCATCATGATTACAAGATGGCGGTGGTAACTCCAAGTATCACACCTGCACAAAATAATGTTCTTAGTTGAAAGAAAGCGTATCTATCATGTGCTTCTATCTTAATAGGGAAGAAAGTCTGTCCCAGGAGCAGCCATAGTACACTGCCCTGTCATCTAACTGGCTAGAAATAGGTCACAGGTCAACCTCTAAACCAGTCACTGGAAGAGGAGAATGGGATTATCACGTTGGACTTAGATTAATCATAATTCATTCCTGACGGGGCAGAATTCACACTGTCAAATTGTGGACAGCACACAGTCAAATCAGGATCCTCTTAGCATGGAAAAAGGGGATAGGCTATTGAATTGACAACTATTAGTCTCTATCACACTAATAAATGTTTTTCTTCCCTGTTAAAACTATTTCTGAATTAAGCAATTAGACATTGGCCCAAGCATCAGCAGTCTTGTTACCCCCAAACTGATTTATTTCTTTACATGAGACTGTTCTTAGTTTGCATCATGAAAATTTTATTTCTCATAAGAAGAGTGATTTCTTATTTTGTCACCATCAAAAACTTTAAAAAAGTTTTCACCTAGCAATTGGGAACAGTATGATCTTTGTTGTTCTGTTCAAAGTCTAAGACTAAGAAGGTAAAACTATTTATAAACAAGCGTTCTAAGATAATAGCAAATTAAATCTCTCTCAAAGAGGAAAGAGGACAAATTTTACTCCCCTTGTATCAATAAATCATAAATATTTGTTTCTTCCACTAATACTGTATTATAAGTTCTTCACTGGAGGTGGCTATGTCTTATTTATGTTTGTGTTCTAAGAAGCTGACATATTTCCTGTCTCACAGTAGATGTTCAATAAATGTTGTATTGAAAATAATAATACCAAAACCCATGATTTCACACAGTTACTTGACAAAGTTATAAGACAAAGTTCTTATTTTGACATAATAGAATACTTCCAACTTTTTTATCACCATACTTCAAGCAGTTTGGCAATGACCTTCCAGCTGTTGTGAATGCACCAAGTGGTGCTGACAGTGTCAACTCATGAATTGACATCACTTGGCATGTGGGATGAAGTTATGTTCGTAGCACAAATCTCTCTATCCGTCCCAAGCTTGTTGGGGCATATCACCCCCAGAGTCCATAGATGAGGGGTATCAGTGGTTCTGGGGGTCAGCTTATCACACCCTAAGCCTCACTAATGCCTATGTCTGAATCAGAGCAAGGCATGAGGGTGTAGGATTCACTCGAACTTGTTTGGCTGGTTTTCCTAAGTTGACTGATGAATTTTGGCAGTCAACTCATTTCTCAGCTTGATAAAGATCGAACCAATGTGTAATACTAGAAATTTCTTTAAAATGAGGTACTTAAGATAACTGAGGAAAGTCTAAGGGAAATGAGAATCAAGAATAGCTGCCAGTAAGTATCTTTAGAATCTGATTTTCTGGAAGGCAGACACTTATGGCTTCTCTATCCTCAGTCTCTGTAAGTCACCTAATGTAACACTTTATATTCTGTAGGGGCAATCATCAGGGGGGCTTACTTGTGTTAGAAACACTTGTCTCTTGAAGCATAACCACTGCAGGTGGAGGGGAATTGTGCAACCATCAGTACTTCAAGCAGGTCATCCTGACCCAGCATTGTCTTGGTAGGAGGCAGTTCAGTGAGAGCTGGCTATTCTGGTAGGCCCTGGCGAGGCCAGTTAGTTTACACATTTTCAGTCTGGGTAGCTCTTGCAGTGTTCCCTGAATGGAAGACCAGTGCATGAACTTCCTCATTGAGAGCTCCTTATGATTAGGAGTTGCCTTGGGCTTGAGGTGGACATTTTAGGAGTAACACTGAGTCAGAGTATGGTGGTAAAGATTTCATATTCTAGAGCCACATTTTCTAGGTTTAAATCCCAGCTGTGCCACCTCTGTGTGACCTCAGATGAATTGCTGCACCTCTCTTGGCCTCATTGCATCACTTTCCTTCATCATAGGTCTATAATGAAGATTAAAAGACAACACTGTCTGCCACAGAGAAAGCACTATGTAATTAAGTGAGAATATCATCATTTGCATCCATCCCAGTTCAGACTTATATCACATTCGCAGTTCTACATGGGGCCTGTATACCAGTGGCATCAACTTAGAAAATTGCTCAGCTACAGAAGATAGGTGCACAAATCATCTGTATAACAAATTGGTTTCCATTACTGTTTTGCATCAGTATTTCTGTTCTAAATTTTCTTAAGTAGCTTTTTACAATTTCCTTATTTTTCAAGTCAAAATTTAAGATTTTCAAGGATTGAAACTTGCTCTATTAATTTTTTCATATACCTGATGCTGAAGTGCTGCATATATGTGAAATAAAAAATGAACTATTTTCAAAATTAAAAAAAATATATTGAGAGGCAAGCTCTTCACAATGTCAAAACAGGTAACCCACCAATTTAGTCACAAGGCTCCTAGTTTCAGAAGAGTTAAATTCTAGTGTTCATTTCATTGTTCTCATTGCAATAATCTGACTACTTTATCGTATAACCTCACCAACTCACATCCGTATGACTTGAGGATACCTGGAACTCATCACTGCCTTTCATCTTAAGGAGGATTGCATGCTAAGATTGGCTTAACTGAAGACAGAGGTTGTAGTTTTTAGAGATTAGGAAGACTCATGCCATATGCAGTGAGGATCATTTTTAATCAATGAAGTATCTGGTTGGCATTAGTCAACTAACACAAGAATTTCTGATGATTGGAAACCATGCAAATGTGGACAAAGTATTGGTGAAACGTTACTGTGTGTCCTGGTCTAAAAGATAACGTTTTGGTTGATTCTCTGGATGTTTAAAAGCTCCATCTATATCATGTGTGCACAGCTTTTTGTATGCCCCTCAGAATGAATTATTTCAATAAGGCAGTAGGTTTGACCCAGGCAGGCAGTGCAGGAGAGTTATTAAAGGTACTGGCTCTGGAATTGGACCCCAAGGATCAGATCAAAGCACTGACACACTTACCTGGTGTGTGACCTCTAGCTGTTTCCTTGACCTCTCTAAGGATCTATTTTTTTGTCTGAAAAGTTAGCATAAAAAATGGTACCTACATAATTAGGTTACTGTGAACATCTAATATTTGAGAATGTTTATGAAGTGCATAGCCCAGGGACTGTAATAAGAGCTCACTACATTCAACTATTACTACTTTTTACTATCATTTGAAGATACTTCTCACCTTGACTCTGCATTGGTAATTAATATCATGATGAAAAGAAGGTTCTTCCCGTTATTACCAAGTCCTGCTTTATTCAGGGAATTTTGTTAAATGATTTTAATACTCGTGAGACCGGAAGGTCCTGAAATTGGATACCAACCCTGTTTTTCTCAGAACCTCTGAGTCAGGTTGTGACTAGCTGCCACCTTCTTATACCATTTTCTCTAATGAGGCAAACTTCCCCCACTGCTTTCTCAGGTAGGCCGAGCTATTGAGAAAATCATTTACACCTGAGAGCAGTGACGGAGGATGTAACTTGCCTGAGGTCAAATGTCTGTAGAACTACTCAGCTTGTCTTAATAATAGCCAATTTTGATTCGCATTTACTATGTGCTGACACTGAGTTACGCACTTTCCTTGCATTATCTTGCTTAATACTCATAAAAACATTTTGGAACAGGACTTTCATGATCTCATTTTCATATGAGGAAATGGAAGTAAAGACAGGTATGCTATTTGTCCAGATCCCCACAATCCATAAGAACCAGGGTGTACTGTGAACACTATACAATGTTGAATGCAAGGACTTTGTATCTGAAAATTTTTGTCCCTCTGAGAACTGTAGGGTGCATATATTTTTGGGAGAGAAAGATTAACTTCTTTTTAAATTTTCCTTTCTTTTTATTCATACAGGATTTTTTTAACTAAGTAAAAAAACTTAACATTGATTTCCTACCACAGAGACAATTGGAAACATCGAAGAAGAAAAGAGTAGATTGAAGAAAGGTTTCTTTTGATCACTTACAGATCAAATTCATGTTTCAACTGTTTTCTATAGACTTCCTAAATCTTGGCGGTTGCAATTAATTACCCTCATCTTCTGGGCTCCCAGAACACTTTTTAAACAAAAAAAAAAACAGAAGTGGTACATATACACAATGCAATATTATTCAGCCATAAAAAGAAGAAAATCTTGCCATTTGTGACAACACAAATGGACTTTGAGGGCATTATGCTAAATAAACTAACTCAGACAGAGAAAGACAAATACTGTATGATCTAACTTATAGGTAAAATTAAAACAAAACCAAAAACAAAAAACACCAAAGAAACAATTTAGAAAACTGAGCTCATGGACACAGAGAGCATTGGTGGTCACCAGAGGGGACAGAGGAGGTAAAATGGGAGAGGAGGATTAAAAAATGCAACTTCTCAGTTGTGAAATAAATAAGTTATAGGGATGAAATGTACAACACGGGGACTATATTAACAATACTGTATTGTATAGTTGAAGGTTGCTAAGAGAATATACCTGTTGGCTATTTGTCTTTGGAAAAATGTCTATTGATATCCTCTGCCCATTTGATAATTGGATTGTTTGGGTTTTTTTCTTTCATTTTTTGCTTTGTTATTGAGCTGTATAATTTCTTTACATATTTTGAATATTAACCCCTTGTCATATATAGGATTTACCAATATTTTCTCCCGTTTGGTAGGTTGCCTTTTCAGTTTCTTGATGGCTTCCTTTGCTGTGCAAAAGTTTTTTGGTTTGATGTAGTGCCACTAGTTTATTTTTGCCTTTACTTTTGGTATCAAATCCCCAAAAATCATTGCCAAGACCAATGTCAGGAGCTTGCTGCCTCTATTTTCTTCTAGGAGTTTCATGATTTCAGGTCTTAAGTTCAAATTTTGGATCAATTTTAAGTTGATTTTTGTATATGGTGTAAGACAGTGGTCCAGTTTCATTCTTTTGCAGGTGGCTGCCCAATTTTCCCAACATTATTTGTTAAAGAGGCTGTCCTTTCCCATTGTATATTCTTGGTTGCTTTATCATAAATTAATTCATCATATATATTCATGGGTTTGTTTCTAGGCTCTCTGTTCTGTTCTATTGATCTGTTCTATTATATCTATGGGAACTTTGGCTGACCTCAGAGGGTAGCCAGCTGGGCTCAGTTCAATGTAATTTTATATTTTCGATTTTGGCAAGTCATGGAGCCATTAAGATCCACATCTAGCACTTTGGTTAGTGATCTTATGTAGTAAGACTTTGATAGGCCTATCCTATCAAAGGAGGTCCTCCAACCAGACAAAACTAAAGAGCGTGCACACACACACACACACACACACACACACACACACATACACACAAATCTGTCATAGATATTTAGTGATTCATGTGAAAAAGTTTATATTTTGTGACTCGGTTGGGAAATGTGGGGCAACCCTCTTCATGATATGTTGTGTCTGGAGCCAGAAAAGCCTTAAAATGAATTTGGGATCCTATCCTCTATCAATGTGGTAGATTTCCATTTCTGCAACCCTGTGTTTGGCTGGGGTATCAGCGGTGGTTATGTAGAAAAGTGCGCTGTGCTCAAGTAAGTTTGTGAATGTTGGTATAATACTAAGTCAAACAGGTCTCTTTACTTGACAGTGCTCATAGTGAATTGACATGAATTAAGGTATCATTTTTTTTTTATAGAGACTCTTGTGTGACTACTTTCCTGTGGAACATGTTTTGGGAAACCCTGGTAAAAATGGTTAAGTGTGTAGGCTCAGGGATAAATCCAATTTCCACCACTTAAATGCTGTGGAACTTTGGGAAAGTTATTTGAACTCTCCTTGCCTGCTCTGTTTCTTCATTAGTAAAATTTATATAAAAATGAAGTCTAAGTCATAAGGTTTTATGAAGTATAATCCAGGTTAGCGTTTAATCAATATAAACTGTTTTCTTTGAAAACAGACACTTCGGCTTTGAATTTTGGGGTTGGTTTCCTCACTATCACGTAATTTAATCTTATTTTCTCTTAAATGGTCATCTGCTGACTTGAGGGGAGAACCCTCCCTCCGAAAGAACAAAAACAGAGAAAAACCATGTCTCATAGTAAGCCATGCCTGTGCTGTTGATTTAATGATGCAGTTAAAAATAACACTGAACTATGTAAGCATTAAAGACAGCAAGAAGTTCCTTAAATGATGAGGGTCTTCTCACAGCCTATAGGCAGCTCATGTTATAAGTCTGTAATTCTGACTTCTCAGGACCTGGGAGTTTCTCACCTGGGGCTGAAATTTTGTTCTGTAAGAAGTTGGTCTAGCAAGACTGTCTCTGTAGGTAAATGACTTGAGATTCTCCTCAGTTGCTCCTTTCAATGAGGAAGGACTCTGCAAGCCAAGATCCAGACATTTCGGTTCTGAGACATCAACTTGGCATCTTGCTAATTTTAGAAAAAAAAGAAGATAATAAAAAGATGTCAGATTTTAGTAAAAATGTTAAAAATTGGGGCCAATGAGATGATGAGGTAGACATGGGACTATAAAAAGGTAAATACTATTTTAAGGCAGGTTTTGCAAGGAGGAGAGTGGCAGGGGTTAGTGGTCACACAGAGGCAAAGGTTTTGAAGCATGTTCTTGGTGAGAAGCTGGTAAGTCTTAATAAATAAGCTGTCTAATTGGCTCACAGTCTTACTTTCCAGGAAAGAGTATGTCCTGGCTCAAGAAGTTAAGTTGTTTTGCTTGGCACCAGCATTACTTCTCACAGGGACACAGTAAGTGTGTGCAGTGCCAATGTTGTTTAATTAAGGGACGGGGAGCTTTCGAGATGTTCATGGGATATTCAAACAGATGAGGCCAACAGACTGTCTAGAGACTGGGAGTAGAAATGGAAATAATAGCTTTGAGTCACCTGAATAGAAAATACTTTCTGATGCAAAACAGAAACTCAATAAAATACAGACAAACCTCCTTTGAGGATGTCCTCTATCTAGGATCACTCAGGAAACTAAAACCTAAAAATGCTCCCAACACATTGGTGACTTGCCATCCAAATCCAAGAGGGAAGGACAAAATGAACATTTCCTTGTTTCCTCCTCTCTCTTTGTTCTTTTTAGGATCTGTCAAGCTAGGAAACTATGCTGCACATTTTTCCTTTTCTTCCTTTCTTCCTTTTTTCCTTTCTTCCTTTCTTCCTCCCTCCCTCCCTCCCTCTCTTCTTTCTTTCTTTCTTTCTTTCTTTCTTTCTTTCTT
>NW_017731789.1:1320035-1370692 GCF_001890085.2 Hipposideros armiger
TTCTTTCTTTCTTTCTTTCTTTCTTTCTTTCTTTCTTTCTTTCTTTCTTTCTTTCTTTTTTCTTTCTTTCTTGTGCCCTCCAGCAGAGATTGGGGCAGAAAAAGCGTCTAAATAATTGTTAAATTTAATTAATATTTTAAAAGTTGAAACTAGTTTTCTGAACTTGACCAGCTAAGCCAGATTCAACCAAACCAAGGCTAGAAAAAAAAATAGGTGTGGGTGGGAAAGATATAGGTTACCTTATACATCAGCTACATTCCAACAAGGTCCTATGTTTAAACTTCAGCCATTGTTTTATTATCAATACAATTAAATATGTAAAACATGTCTTGTAAATGTTCCCTCTAGGAAAATTACATCTTTATGGCCATATCCAGAAAATAAGAAAAAACTAAGCTACCATGTTTTCATGATCTGAAATTGTCTGCTGAGAGAAAGGCATTATCAACCCTTTGGAAGAGGTACCATGGAATAAAAATGAGGGGGTGGAGAATGGCCTTGACAATTATTTTTTCCCCACATGCCCAGTGTTGTTGTTGTTTTTTTCATGTTCCAAAGGATCATCAAATGTATTAGGTGCATTTAATTAATTAATTCAACAAATGTCTGTTGGGCACCTGCTGTACTGCAGGCACTGTTATAGGTGCTGGAATTGGGCAAATGGAAGTCCCTTCTCTTGTGGAGCTTACATTCTTGTCACCAACACAAGCAAAACACAAAAGCAAATGAACATATTTAGATGAATATATATGTCAGAGGGTTATCATGGCTATGAAATAAACATAGCATATGAGTGGATAGAGGTCAATTGGGAAATGGCATTTTCAGTAGGGGGAAAAGAGGCCGCATAGATAATGCCACATTTGAGCTGAGATTTGAAGGAAGTGAGGGAGTGAGCCAGTCATGTATCTGGATGGAGAACCTCCCAAGCAAAAGGAACAGCAAGTGCAAAGGGCCTTCAGTCATTCTCTGTGTGTTAATGACCTGGTAACAGAAGGACCTGGGCTCTTATTTTATTTAAGGGTAGTATCTGGTGGCAGTACTGTGGGACTAGCCAGGGATATGAAGAGAGCACACCAAGGCAGGTCCTTGGTGGAAACCTGGGTGGAATAAAAAAGGAAGAGATTTTGAAATTATGAGCGTGTAAATGCAAGCATGCTTCTTTGAGAACATGATGTTTATTGCAAAACTGCTGTTGCTGCCACTCACCAATTGCCAGGAGCTAGCTCTCTGTGCTGTCCTTGTTGGGGTTCAGGTAATTAACAAAAACCGAGACAAAGGGTCTTCATTTCAAAGACTTTATTCCCGAGCTCGGGGGTCCGTCTCATTGGGGAGAGAGAGAAAGAGAGCGGACCCCGAGTCTTGGCTAGTGGGGAAATATATAGCTTAGGCTGGATACAGAAGCAAAAAAAGCGGTTAGTGAGTAAAAGGGAAAAAAACTTTAACAAACAGAGTCAACTTATTTTCTAGCTAGTCATAAAACTTGGCAAAGTTTATTTTCTTCTAACGAACTATAAATCAGGACTTATTTATTTTTCTCTAACAACATACCTAACTTATCTCTTCCCTAGCAAGCAAGCCATAAAGCATTGAGTTTATCTTTTCCCTAACAAGCAAGCTAAAAGCATTTAGTTTATCTTTTCCCAATTTCTTGACAAGATACTTTGTTAATTTTTGCTGAAGCAGTAGTTTCTTTCATTTCCCTGGACCTGGATCCCCACATCCTGGATTTCAGACATGAACATGTTCTCTTGGCTCTGACCATTTCAAAGCCTTTTCTCTTGGTCACTGGCTGCAGCCTCCTCATAGATGCTTATTCTCCACATTTTTTTTTCTTTCATTTGATTGAATCTTGTGCAGAGTTCCCCCCCCCCACCCCACCCCTCTCTCTCTCCCTGAACTAGCTCTGCTACTCCAAGGCTTCCTTCACAATTAAGCATTTAAATAAGGGTAGTGAGGATTTGTTGAAAGTAAAGGTCTTGACTCAAATATTATAATTTGGGAAGTTTAGGTTATCAACAATGCCCTCCCTCAAAAAGAATTCAACATGTGTTGCTAAAGAATGTGGGAAACTGGTTAGTACTTGTGAAAAAAATCTACATGGTACAAATCCACAATGCTAGCAACACTGGCATTGTCCAAGGTCAAGTTAATACTTTCTAAAAATTAGAATCTTAATAAATATTGGTTGAGTTGAACCAGAGTCACCTCATTAAGAAAACTTAAGACAGATTCGCTGTTCTTCATGTTGCAATCATCCTTCACAAATGATATTTTTAATAAGTACCCCTAGTAAACAAATTTATTTAGGGAAGATTTAGTAAATGAGATTCTCTCTAATCATATAATGTCTTCATTCCTCTCCTGATAGCTCAGTGAAGATAGAATCTTAATCATTTACTGCCTCAGGAAAGCTCTACTGCAATGATTCAACTGTTTTAGAGTTTAATGGAACTCTATGAGTTTAAAATTCCCTCTACTTATTTTACATTCTGGAATATGAGGTCCAGAGACATTATATAGGGTTAAGAACAAGGTTCCTGATTCTCAGGTTAGGACTTTTTTTCCATTACAACATTCTGCCCTTCATGGTTTTCTGTTATTTCATATTACAGAAGCATCTTCCCTTTTCTTAAGCAGCAAATATAGAAATAAAATACATTGCCAGAAAATCTGGAATTCTAGGAGGCAACAAGTAGGTAGGTTCTTACTAGACCTGAGAGTAATAATTTAGCCCATGGCCAAGGCTGGTTGGAGGAAGATACCGTGGTGTTCCAAACGAATATTTATTTCAGACAAATATACTTACTGTTCAGTGTTTTGTCTTTGGATACCCCAGTTCACTCACAGAATGTGAAAGAATTCACAAGACTCAAAAGAAAAAGAAGTTAGAAAGTTTATTCAAGAAGAAAGGCCCTGGCAGAGAAGTTGTTGGGGGCAGACAACTGCACCTAACTTTAGGTTAGCTTTTTCTTATACAGGAAAGGGTAGGGAAATTTCCTTATTGCAGGAGATGTGACATACAGACTGAGGTCATTTGACATATGTTGGTTATATCACTAGTTTCTTTCTGCGCATGGTCTTACTCAGAATGCATACAGAAAAACCCACAGGGGAGCCAAGCCATAATGTTCATTTTATTTTAATTATATTATAATGAGGCTGGGGTTCAAACAATAGACAGGCTCCAGCAGTTTGTGCAGGCATCAAAACTAGATTACTCCAGTTACACCTTATCTCCTTTTTCTAAGGGTGTTTACACAGCTTGCTTTATCTTTAAGGGCTGAGCCTGGGCAGTTCCTAGGGAGGGAATGCAGGCCCAGGTAGTCCCCCTTTAGGCTCACTTTTAGTAACTCTTTTTCTGCCTTATCATTCAGATCCTTTTTTGACTGAACTAATTTTGTCATCAGATAGAATTCCAGCAGTTTTTCTAGCTTAAGAACAACCTAATGATAGCTCTTCAATAGTTGGTCCACAGTCCTGTGGAATCGTATAATAGCATCAGTTGATAGCTGATGCACAGGAACCAATTTCTTTCCAGTTACTCCCAGACAATGATTTTATGTAGAGTTTATGATTCTCTTACTTGCCTTGGCTAATAAGATAACAAAGTTGCTATTCACTTCAGCCAAGTGTTTATCTACAGACAAAAAGATACATCTTAGGTAAATAGAAACCACTTTGCTCAGAAAACAAAGGAAAAAAGTTTTGACTCATTGCTTTGAATAGAGTCTTATAAAGGGTAGCTTTCAATATATGTGACTCATAAAGAACAAATATACAATGAGAACAAGAATGAGAAATTGCCCAGTCCTTAAGTGGGTCTTGTTCACAAATATATTTAAGATATATTTTATGTTCAAAGTTTAATAGATGATTATCTAAATCTCTACCTCTTCTTCTCTTCCATTCTCTTTTAAAATAAAAAAATTTGATACCTCAGATGCAAAGATTCTTATGGCAACTGAGGGAAGTTGGGCAGTGTAGTAATAGTTACAGGGTGAGAAATGTTTTAATTTCACTTTTTCCTTGACCAAGTATAAGATGTTAACATCTTTGCGAAGCACAGTTATTACTGCACTCACAATCCATGGTGGAAAATAATGCTCACTATAATAAGCAAACAAAAGTATTTGCATAATAGTCATACTAACCAAAATCAATGGACCCCTACATTAATCTCTGCCTGCACACGATTTGCATAGACCTCATTTGACAGTACACTTATCTTCTTTCTTTTAATTTCATGTTGAATATTGAATCTGGGACAACCGTTATTTCTTGATCTCTTTACCCTCCTCTACTTCCTCCTCTTTCTTCACTTGCCCTCCTTACATTTTAGTCATCCTGATGAAAGACAAGGGAGGAAAAAATGGACAAAAACATTGTTAACACATTCTTTTAAAGAGCTTACTCTGTGTCAGACTGTTCTCAGTCCCCCAAATACCAGTGATCTCTGTTCACCTAGAGTTTACATGGGATTGGGAGGGGGCAAAACAATTGACAATAAATGGCCACAGTAATTACTTCACATTGAGAGAGTTCATTTAGTTTGGGTGTTCAGAAAAAACCTCAGTTAGATAGTGATGATGTTTGAGCTGTGCCATGCAGCTATCCACAGGCCTGGAGACAGAGCTTTCCAGGGAAAGCACAAGATTCTAAGACAGAACTGCACTTGGCGTGTTTGAGGATCAGGAAGAAACATGGACAGCTGGAGGGGAATGAATGCCACCTGAAAGGGTGAGATGGGCCAGAGTTTGAGAACCCTGAGGGGCTGCAGAAAAGAGTTAGTTCTTTATTCTAATTACAGTGGGAAGTCACTGGAAGTTTTTAAGCAAGGCAGTGGTGTAATTTGATTTATTTATTAAAGGATCGCCTTGGCCGTTGTATCAGATGTGAGATGATGATGTTTGGACAAAGGCAATGGCAATGAAGATGGTGAAATGCAGACAGGCTTGAGATGCATTTTGAATGTAAAAGTCAGAAGACTTACTGATGGATTAAATAGCTGTGTGGCAGGGGAAGAGAGAAATCAAGGACAAATTCTCGGTGTTTGACTTTAGCAACTGGTTGGGTAATGAACGGTACCATTTATTAAATTGAGAAAACATTAGGGATGAGCTGGTTTGTGGAGGGAGTATCAGCTTTCTTCTGGCTCTAAGATACTGGGGAAATCTCTCAGACTTCCAAGTGGAGTTTTATTGCTGATGATACCTTCCATTTATAGAGTACATCATACACTTTTAATATATTTATTTGCATGACTGAAGGGTAGATTGTATGGGCAGATGGAGAGAGGATGATAAAAGGAGACATAAGTAAAGAGAAAAGGGTGTCAGATGGGTAATAGGCTTGTTGGGGTTATCACTTTGTGAGGTATGGAAATGTCTAGTCACCATGTTGTTTTGTACACCCGAAGCTAATATAATATTATATGTAAATTGTAATTGAAAAATAAATTTTAAAAAATAAAAAAAGAGAGAGAGAGGGAAGAGAGGTACAGAAGCATAGAGAAGAGGGTGCTCACCATGTGGTGGTGGTTGTTGGCAGCCATGCAAGCAACCCAGCCTGGGCTCTGCCTCTGACCATCTTTCTGGGGGCTGATATGAGGCACTTTCCAGAAAAAGGAAAATAGCAGCTCGCCTAGACCCTTTTTGTTTTGCAATCCTCATTTGTCTCTGAAACTCTCATACTTTTCTTGATTTGTTTCTCATTCTGTTTGTCACATTAAGACTTCTTAATCTATGAACTTCTGGGTTCACGGAGTTCTAGGAACCAGGAAAAGAACATAATTATTTCTTTTGAATAATAGTCCAGTATTTACCTCTTTGATATTTGTATTTCAGTAAATATAAGGAAATCGAATGATTCATTTAAAGGAATGTTTTTTAAACTATAAAGTAACATTGAGGGCAGATCTTATCAATGATTCATTGTTTTTCACACACTCGATTGCCAAATGAATTTTAATTTTTCAGAGAAGGTTATTTAAAGTTACTAGATAATATTTATGTTAATGGCTATTGCATTTTAAAGTTTTTATTTTGAAATCAATTAATAAGAAATTGCAAAGATAGTATAGAGAGGTCTACTGTACCTAGTAGCAATTATTATTTTAAACTTCTTAAAATATTTGCCTTTAATTCATTTGAAAGGGCAAAAATTCTCTCAAAAGCAATTGGATTTTGGTGAAATATATATATATATATATATTTTTTTTTTCATTTCTGTTGCATATATATTCATAGTGGAATTACTGAGTTACAGGGTATATATATATATATATATATATATATATATATATTATTGAATTCTAAGTTATAAAATGAGTACATGTTCATTATCTAAAATTTAAAAACTACAATAGCAAAAAAATATTTAAACTACCTATGATCCAAGAACTGAGATATAAGTAATATAAAAGTTTATGTATAAAGACTTCCTGTGTAGGCGAGGAAAGGGTGTTCCAAGAAGAGGGACATGCTGGTATAGAAAGAGGTCCAATGCAACAGAGAACATGCCACTTTAAGAACTGAAGGAAGTTGGAGTAAAGAGTGGGAATGGAGTCAATGGAATTGTAATAGATAAGCATGATATCGAGGGTGGGAGGGCAGTAGATGGGAGTGGGGGGTTGTTACTTTCTGAGGGTGAAAAGGATAACTATTGCATTGTTCTGTACACCTGAAACTAACAATAAAGTTTAAAAAAAGGTATGCAGACACAGACACACACACACACACACACACACACACACACACACACACACACACACACAAAAGAACTGAAGGAAGTTCAGCATGACCGGATCTTAGAGTATTAGCAGGCAGTGTGGGAAAAGAGTGTGGAGAACTCAGTAGGGGCTTGTTAATGAAGGGCCTTATAAATCCCAAATTAAATTTAGTCTTTATCCTAAGAGCATGGAAAAACCATCACAGAATTTTCAGGTAACAAGATCAGTTTTCTATTTTAGAAGAGCATTTTTGCCTGCATCACAGAGAATGAAGTAGAGTAAAACAAAGCCTGAGGTAATGAAAGAGATTTGCTAGTAATCCAAGCAAGAGATGAAGGGTATGTGGACTGGTGATGTGTCAGTGGAGAAGATATTTGGTTATTAATAGGATTTGAAAGGTTAAGAGAGAGGGACCAGCCAGGGATAGTTTCCAATTGCTTGCACAACTAAGTTACTGGTAGTTCCATTCACAAGCCAGAGAAGGTGAGATCCAGTGTCAAGAGGGAGCTGATGAATTAGTTTTGGATTTACTTGGTTGGGGTGAAACACAAGTCATCCAAATGGGCGTGTCCAGGAGACTATAGATACAGGATTCTTTGATTCAGGAGAGTTCTACATTGAAAATATGTTGGGAGTTATTAGCAAATAGATGGTTTCTTGGATAAGTGGAATTCTAATGAAAAAAGGAAAAGACTGGAGAGAGAAATAGCAATATTTTAAAACATGGGAAAAAGACTCTGCAAAATAAACCAATGCAGTGTAGCCACAGAGAACAGAGTGGAACCAGGATTGTGTAATGTCAGGGAAGCCAAGGGAAGAAAGATTTTCAGGAACAAGGGAGTAGGCAGCAGGATCAAGTGGTCCTGAGAGAACATATGGAAAGAAAGGTCTGTCTACATGCCCGCCCTACTTATTTTAATCAATAGGAATATTCATAGACCTCTAGAAGAGCTGAGAGCAATTATACTTACCACTACATAGGTGTTGAGGATCTCAAATGATATTTTATTGGAAAAAAGGGGTCAGCAAAGTTTAGACACAGATCGTTGTCATGAATAAGCATTAGGACCATGGAAGGATGTCAGAGATGGGCTTGCTGGACCCAACACACTCCAGAGTGAGGAGCTATAGAGGTGTGTGTACTCTTAACCTCTGAACTCCTCTTGAAGCCAATTTAGAGGACTCATGGGGAGAAAAGGATAGGCAGGCTTCTGAGCTCCTCCCCTGGGAGTGATCGATCACCACAGGACAGTGAAGAGAAAGTTGACGTCAACACTTTAGTTGAGTGACATTAAGGAGGTTGGAGAATAACCTTATAGAGAAAGCAGAGATAACTTTCAAGATATCTCCTGACATTTTAGACTGGTTGATTTGTGTGCTGTTATCATCAGTGATCCTTGGAAAGAAAAGAAACACACTGCTAATCCAGTGCTGTTCAGTGGTAAACAGTATGAATGGGAATTTAGAGTGTTGTCCTGTATTATAGTTTCATTTTGATAATAATTCTTTTGATTTGGTTTAAACTAGGGTATTAATGGCCTAAAATTAGAACTTTTCTCTGCATGTTTTGATGTTTCTCAGAGAGGCGGGTAGACTCTCTCACTACCAATCCAGAATATTATTTTTTTTTAATTATGAGAACCTGAAAAAGAGGAGACAAAACTGGTTTGAGGCTATCAGGTTCCGGGCCTGGGCTAAGCTTGCTGAATCCTGCTGTTGGCATCATGTTTGTTATCTCCTTTTTAACCACACTTGCTTTTCTCTTTTGCTCAAGTCCATAAACATATTTTGTGCAAACTGCCATATTAAGCCATCATGTGGAGGAGTACGCATGAAAGACCTGGCTTTCTCCTTTTTAGGAGCAGACAGTTCCCTGAAGGCCTGGTCAGAGACCATCATGGCTAGCTCCACATTCCCAGCACCTAAGACATAGACATAGGAGTGTTCAAAACATATTTGCTTAATAAATATATGACTGTTGCAATGAGACCACACACGTATCTAATAATTTTAATAAAAAGCACTGTGACTCACGTTATAGCAGAAACACAAATATTGCCGACCATATTTGTTGAGAAAACACTCCTACCTGAGCACAGAGAGCATGCAATTCATCTTCTTGATGGCGAGTAAATAAAATTATGGATTTATATGAAGTGAAACTCAAAGATAACTTTGAGGTCATCTAAGACAAATTCTTCTTTCAAACTGTTTCAGAGCTGACTGCTATGTATTGTAAATAATGGAGGGCCTCAACCAATACCGTTCTTATAAGCAAAATACATTTTAATCCACAATCTGGAGCTTAGTTTGTTACTTTCGTCATATTTACATATTAAATTTGAAAAGCTGCTATTTTACCGATCTCTCTGTGCAATGGGTCATTTCACATCTGCAGGATTGAGTTATGACACGGGAATCAAAAACATTTTCATAATATAAGTATTTCCTGTATACTGTAAAACTTTGGATTGTGAGTAACTTTGTTTGCGAGTGTTCCACAAGATGTAGCATTTCTATTAGGTTGGTGCAAAAATAATTGCGGTTTTTGCAATTACTTTTGCACCAACCTAACAATACATTTTTAATTTGGTAAATGAGCGATGCCTTGCAATATGAGTAGTTTATTTCCGGGGTGAATTATTCTCGCAAACCGAGGTATTAATGTATTTGATACAGAAATTCAAGAGTGTCCGTGGGGCAACTTCACCAAACAATCAACAGACATCGAACACTTAAAATCAGCAGCACAATATGACTGTGTGATTGCCCTTTGAAAGGTTATGTTTATGAGCTAGTATACTTTATTTTTTAATTAAAGGTCAATTCTCTCAAATTATAGACATCTGTAAAAAGATTAAGAATTAAAGTGATTTCAGACAATCCAATTAGGAATAAAATTTCCCTTTAAAAGAAAAATTCTCAGGCAAGAAGGATAGTTTAACAAATGTTTCTGTTAATGATTTGCGAATGTGAACCATATTAAGGCAATCTGCTATAGAAAAAGAGGAGTAAATGAAAGTCACTCCACACTTGTCCTGTGCCAGCCCTGCCCGTCACAAACAATCATGGTCTTTGGGAATCTTTGCTTCTGTTTCCTCATCTGTTAAATGTGGGGGTTAGGTAGAATCAGTTGTCTACATCCATACAGATCTAAACTCCTTGTAAAGAATATTTTGTACTATTCTCTATTGTGCAAAAATGAAATACAGAAGCACTATAATCTCTGCATACCTAATTTAGTGGATCTCTATATAATATCCTCTCCATAATTAAAGGCAGGAATAGAGGGGAAGCAACTTATAATTAAATAATATGTGTTTTATATAAATGTTTTAGCATAGATACACTAGAAGATACAATAAAGCAGATATATACTTGTACCTACTTACAATGAGTAAGTTTACATTTGAGAGACATAAGTAGTTCAGAAGCCACTCCATACAAGCAACACACAGAAATGAAACCTCTGGTGTGAACACTAGAATAAAACACAATGTTAGGATAAGTCATAATACAATAGACCAGGCTGATGTGTAGGTATTAAGGGAAGGAGAAAAACGGAAACTGTAAGGACGTATGACACCTCTTTGACAGCTTTATTTGCTGTTCCTTTGTAAAATGTTGATGGAATCTTGATGGTTTCATGGATTATTTTGAAAAGAAAAACTGTTGGCAGAGTGAGCAAATGAGTCATTCAAATACCATGGGAGAAGAGGAGCAGAGAGTCCTGGGGGATTGCTGTTTTTTACAGTGTAGTCAGGAGACTTCTCTGACATGGAGCGTTTTCTTGGAGAGCAGAAGGAAGCAAGGAAGACTGTGCAAAGCAGAGGAAGATTCGGAGGGGCTGTGCTTAGAAAGCACAAGCAGCTGTGAGGAAGCCAGCTCAAGAAGGCTGCGATATCATACACGGGCCGAAGTGCAGAAATGGCAGAAGATGAGGCCAGAGAGATGCCTCACAGACTATAGAGCCGCTATAAGGATTTCTAACTTTTATCTAGGTGAGACGGAAAGCCACCGGAGATAATGAGCTGAGTAGTAAGTAATATGATAAGGCCTGTATTTTAACGAAAGCCTTTTTTTCCTTCATTTGTTCAGAATGAATACATTCCAACCAAATATAGACTGTAGAGGTATAAGAGATGAAGTAGGTGGAGCAATTAGAACAATTCTTCATGTGAGAGATGACGGTGGCCTAGACTTTAGTGGTAGTGGAAGAGGAGCTAAGAGGTAGCTGAATTCATTTTTATTTTTATTTTTTTATTAAAGTTTATTGGGGTGACAATTGTTAGTAAAGTTACATAGATTTCAGGTGTACAATTCTGTAATACAGCATCTTTATGTCACATTGTGTGTTCACCACCCAGGGTCAGTTCTTCTTACATCACCATAGATATACGTATGTTGAATAAAGAGCAGATGAGAGTTGCTGATGGATTGGAGGTGGAAGTAGGACAAAGAGAAAAGTCATTACTAAAATCAACACTTAGCTTGAGCAGTTTGAAGACTGGACTAGATAATTACTGAAATGAGAAGACTTAAGAAGTGGGGCTGTGATTAGGAGGGAAAACCAGCAATTGATTTTGTGCATTCCACATTTGAGATGCTTTTTAGACATGCAAATGGTGATTGCGAAGAAGCAATTAGATAAAGGAGTGTGGAATTTAGAAAGAGACCTGGACTGGAGGTAAACTTTTTGATTTATCAGTGTAAACATGGTATTTAGAGCAATGAGATCATGTGAGATTATTAAGGGAGTGAATGCAGAAAGAAAAATAAGATCAGAAGATGGAGCCCTGAAGTTAATGAAGTGAATCTATTCATAAAGACAGAGAAGGGTAGCAAAGAAGTAGAAAGGGAATCAAGAGAGAGTGGGGTTCTGAAAATCAAGGGAAGAAACATGCTTCCAGATCAACTGTGTTCATTAAGATAAGGACTGATATAGACAATTGGAATTAGCAGCAGGTCTTTGGTGACTTTGACAAAAACATTTTTTATATGGAATAGTGAGGATGGAAGCCTTAGTTTGGTGAGTTCAAAAAAGAAATAATAGTTAAGACAGCCAGTGTAGATCCTCTTTTGAAGAACTGTGCTGTAAATGGTAGTAGAGAAGTAGAGTAAAACCCAGAGGAAGAAGAGTTTTCTGCTTTAATTATGATTTTTTAAGATGCAAGATAGCAGAATGTTATATGTAGATGGGGGTAATTTTAGATAGATAGAAATGTTCTATTGTCTGTATCTGTACTGTCCTATATTATAACCACTATCATGTGGCAATTGAGCACTTGAAATGTGGCCAGTGTGACTGAGGAATTGAATTTTATTTAAATTTAAATAGTCACATGTGCTAGTGGTTACTGAATTGGACAACATAGCTCCAGAGAGAGGAAAGTTGGTGAAACAGGAGGAAGAATGTCAATTGCTGCAGTCATGACCTTGAGTAGGTGAAAGTGGAAGGTATCTCATACACAGGTAGAGCGGTTGGCCTTGGTAGGGGCATGGGCAGTTGATTCATTGTAACAGAAGGTATGGCATGTGGGTTCAGACGCAGGCATGTTGGTAGATGTAGTGGTGGTTTATGAAATTTCTCTTCTGACTGCTTATATGTGTTCAGTGAAATAAGAAGCAAGGTCATTAGACTACATGAGAAGATGTAGAAAAACTGTCGGACTTATAAAGAGAGAGGAGAAGGCAGGGGATAGTGATACTCAGCTTCCCTATGGGCCCCATGAGGTTACTGGTCATGAATTTGAAGAGACACTGGTCAGCTGGTTTTGTGTTTTTCTCCATTCATGTTCAGAGGGCCAAGTAAGATGCAGGTGAATTTGCCTGGAGTAGGTGGTGCTATGATCAAAGAAAAAGGGGCAAAGGAGAGATTAAAATAATGGACCAGGGAGTCTAAGCTGGGTAAGGAGCAAAGTGAGACCATGAGGTGGTAAAGATCAGTAAAAAGATGGAGGATCAAAGGATTGTAGATTTTAACTTTATTAAATAAACCACTCAGCATGCAGCTTCTGAAGATGAATTCTAGGTGCTTCATCCTATCATCAATGGTCCAACAATTTTTTTTTTAAAGTTTGTCTTTTATTACTATAACAGTTTTGGGGAATTCTTTTACCATTTTTTCATATGATAGTTTTAGGATTCAAAAACTGAAGTACCACTGCAGGAAAGTTTGTCCAATGCTTAGAAAAATAGCATATTTCCCATTTCCACTAATTTTGTGACACTTGAACACCCATGTGATGCTTTGTCTCCTTTTTTTTTTTTTTTTAGCTGAGCCATCCTGCCACCTGTTGGTGGCTTAGCGGCAGCTTAGCTTGGGCCGGGAATCAAACCGGTGACCCTGTTGCTCATAGCTGTCACTCTTGAGCGAGCTCTTAAACAACTGAGCCACTCAGCCAGCTGATGCTTTGTCTTTTGAAGGACAGCTTTGCACTCTCCAGTCAGAATCCTATACAGGCCAAATATTATTTTTACATATACCAACAAGTATCCACATATTTGATAATAAAATTTTGTTTAAATCATCATAATTTTACATATTTTACATAAACAAGTCATTTGTTAAGACTTGAAAGTCTGGGTTGTACAGAGCCCTCCTCTGCTTGACATATGTACGTGGAGGGCAGCCCTTTCTTGCCACATTCTCACGCAGACTATTTTCTCTATTGTGCATTTTTCGAATTATAAAAACATACACAGATTAATAGGTGAACCTTTATGAAATATCATTAGCTCTGTTGTGGGTCTCTTGCACTTAAGATTGGGATCCATGGCAAAATCAGTAACATTAACTTAAATTCTGGTTCCCAACCTGCCCTTAATAAGCATTTATCTCTTATCTACTATCTTTCAAACATGAGTTGCTGTTAACCCAAGACCCTTCTTTTTTTAAATTTTCAAGCCTTGTTTAGTGACTATGAATCTTATACTATAAACTTAAGTCTATGGGAAAATTCATATTCCTTTTAAAAAAAAATTAAATAATATTAAACCTGACCCTACTCCCTATTCTCCCAATATTGTAGGAGACTTAATTTCAGTCATTAATGGGGCTCCTTGGTTTCCACCTCCCCACCTCCCAGATACTTCAAAGATCCTAAGAAACATGAAAAAGAAGACATTTAGAGAATGTTCTCTAGTCTTACAATCCCTGAGAGACCCATTTTCCAAGCCCACATGGTCTACTTAAGTGTAGAGCTGCATGTGTGGGACACAGATCAGGAGGCTGTGCTGGGGGCACAGAAATCTTTGCAATTTGGAAACAACAGATCTTGGGTTGAACTTTCCTAGGTATAAAATACAACCAGAGTCCTGTGCCCTGTCTGAGGAGATGAAAGAAATTCAGGATTCTCATCCTTGGTAGAAACTCAGATCTTACTGTCTTTCTGAGTCTCAGATAATGCACCTTCTCTCCTCTTCTCAAGCCTCTTTCTCTTCAGACAGTCTCTTCTTTCTCCTCCCCCACCAGGATTGCAAGATCAACCTTCTCAATTACTTTTGTCTTTTGGGAAAAAAAGAAAATGTTAGTCTTTAGACATTATCTGCATTAGACCCAATAAATTTGGAGCTCCCCTGAAGCAAGAGCATACAAAGAGTACAGGGAACATAAGACATAAAATAATAATCCCATCAAGTATCCCATCTTACTGGGAAAGGCCATCACCATGCAATTTGAACTTTGGCCCTGACCTACCCACTATTCAGTTAATCCTGTGCTAGGGAGAGCCATAAATACAACAACACACTCTGAAATCTTCAGATAGTCTTAATCTCAGTTATTCACTTTAGAACAATATCTTATCTAGTTAGAGCTTTGCCACTAAATTTCTCTGTGGCATCCAGTTGCACATGGCAGGGCTAACAATGCACTCTCTCACTTGTGCCTGGAAGAAAACAATAGCAAATTCCCCAGGCCTGTTCTTGCATGACTGTAGTCAGTATGGCCTACTTTCCTAATGCCCTACTGGCCTACTAACACTCTTGAGGTTCTGAGCAATGTCATCTGATCACCTAAATAATGGCTACCCAGGAGGTTAAACCCCAAAGGCAGAGACACGTTTCTGCCTCATGAATTGTGCTGTGATCTCAATATAATGGTACTTTGAATGAGGGCAAAGATGGTTCTGGGAAAGAAAAACGTCCTAATTCAACATAAGCCTTTAAACAAAGGGTTTGAGTTGTTTTTTTACTTTATGAATAGACCCAAATAGCTCCTTAGTCCTTGAGTTTCTTCAACTCTGCTTGCGTTTGAGCCCTATGACCTGACTCGAGGACAGCCCTGTCAGATCCTCCTCTGTGTTCCCTTTCCATAGCCAAAGCAAGGAATAAGGCTCTGGAGTCCAACTTTACTGGCTTAATTTCCGAAACATCCACTTTCCCAAAGAAATTTCCAGAAATAAGAAGGAACTTTGTTCCATTTTTCTCTAGTAAATTTGTTTCCTGTTGAGCCCATTCTTATCATTTGACATAATATAATAAATGATAAAAGTATCTTCTTCAGGACAAATATGACAGGGTAGAAGAGAGCCAATGAGAGCATGACACTTCAAACATCTAACATCAACAAGGGAGGTGGACATCAGGTGAACATCAGGTGTTTTCTTAACAAGCTCTTTTACTGAGTTAAATCTAAAAAGACCCTGTCATTTGGTGTCATTTGGTGATTAAAGCCTCACTATGGAGTCATTCATCAAATGTTTATTCTGTGTCAGCCACAGACCAGTATAGTTTACAAATGCCCATTATTGAAACAGTCCAGTATTTGGGCTTCCTGTTTGTTCAACAAAAATTTAAAAGCAAAAAGAAAAAAAAATCCAGATGTCTTTTAAAAAGTGGACCTCAAGATTTTTGAATGCACAATACCTGAAATCAGGGATTAGGTACATATATTTTTTTTTAAGATTTTTTTTTTAATTTTTAAATTTTTTTAAAAATTTTTATTGGGGAATTGGGGGGATGGGAACAATGCTGGGGAATTGGGGGAAGGGAAACAGACAAGTTGCTGTCCTTTTGTTCTTCAGTCTAGTTGTGGAGGGCGTTGCTTCACTGGTCCAAGTTGGCACCATCATTGCGCTCTTCCTGGCTGAGGCAGATCAGTCACCATCTTCTGGACAGCCGCTCACTGCAGCTGCTGGCCGCTCACGCTGGCTGCTGGCTACACACGGTAGCCCATGGCAACCCACTGCAGCAGAGGGGCTGCAGCCTACGCCGTCGCTGGTTACTCACCGCAGCCCAGCTCCAGGTTGAGCTGTTGTTCAGCATCTTAGCTGTGGAGGGCAGTGTCACTGGCCCTTATATGTGGGATCGGAACCGGGGCCCTCTGGCATCCCAAGCCAGTTCTTAACCATCGCGCCACTTGGCCGGCCCTAGGTACATATTTTTTAAATGTCAAAAACTTATTTCCTGAGCTTCCAGGATAAAAGTAGAATTGTTTGCCTTTGGCGTACTTATTCATTTTTCTATGTGGTACACCCTCTAGATAGTTGATATCACTTCTGGGTGTTATTTATTCTTTCTTTTTGGGGTAGCTCAGATATTTAGAAAACTAGTCCAAAGATGAAAGACTGGAACATTAAGTGATACCCTGTTAGGCATATTAAAAAGATGTTTTATGAGGAAGAGCATATAAATATATTTATATACTTGGTATATATTTATATATGGTATATATTTACATACCATATTTTATATTTTCTTTCTCCCCTCTCCTCCTCCTCCTCATTCTCTTCCATATATTTCAGTTTGTCACTTCCCCCTAGCCTACAGGGAAACCTGGGATTCTGTGTAGGGCAGTGATGGTGGTGAGTGGGCATCCTTTATTAGGGGGAAAATAGTAGGTGGAATATTAAGCTTTGAATTGTCTTTAAGTTTTAAACTAAACTCTCCAGTGTTGGGGCTTTACTGCCACAAGCAAGTGATTTGTATATGAGTGATTCATATAAATGTCTTCGACCATTCTTTCTGGTAAACCAATGTGCTACTGGGATTCTAGATTATGAACAGTACTATCTTGAATTTCTGCAGTACCTGCATGGTGAAACTATGTGCTAGGAGATAAGAAGGCAAAGATGAATGGTCCGTGATCTCTGAACCAAAGAAACTCATCACCTAGAATGGAAAGTAAAAATAATTCAAGCTGTATTATAAAAATAGAAAAGCTAAGCGGTAATGTAATAAACACTTTAAATTGAATACTCAGAAAAAATTACGAAGAAACTGAAACACATAAAGATTAAATAGCTAGTCTAATATCACACTGCACTAGGACTTGAGTCAAGACTTGAAATTACACAGCTAATGAGACAGACAGCTCTTGGGATTGTGAGGAATCACAAAGAAAGGAGGACCTGAGGCTAATGAAATCTCCTGAAGGGAAACCATGTTTCAGCTTAGTCTTGAAGCTGCTGAGATAACTGAGTATTTGTATGGAAAAAACAATTAAATTGGACCCTGTATTGGATGCTGTGGTGCTTGCCCAGATCTCTTCTTCAGGATGATAGCACTCATTTCCCAGCTGCCAGGAGAACTGCTAGCTGACGGCTCACATCGGAATTCCTCCTCAGCAATTTCCCTTGGCATAAAGGAGCTGCCTTGCTCAAGGCTGAGCCCTCTCCCTGAAAGCAGCCTATCTCCAAATACTGGTTGATATGGTGGTACAAATCTATCAATATGAGGCATCCTGGAAAAGCCATCCCAGCTCCACAGCTATTCATGGGATCTATTGAGGCTTCTGCTACATCTGTTCTGCAGTTCAAGTTCTCCCTCTCTCCAACCCTGCTTCCTTCACTGCTTTCTGGGTATTGTTCCTGAGAACATTTGCCAATAAACCACATGTATGCAAGTCACCATCTCAGAACCTGTTTCCCAGGGAGGTCTACCTATGACAGACTCCTAACCCACACCACACTCTCAAATCAATTCCAGGTAAAGTCAAATGAACATACAGAGAGGCGAATAATTTGCACAAGGCCACACATCTGAAAGTTGGTAAGGCTGTGATTTAAACCTGGGCAGCTGAGCTCTAGAGTCTGCTCTCAAGCATTAATGGCAAAGAAAATAAACCAACAATAGCTGCAGATAATGTCATGGATGAATCACACAAACATATTGTGGAACAAAAGAATCAAGACACCGAAAATGCAAACAGAATGATTCCATTTATATGAAGTATAAAACCAGGCAAAATGAGCTGTGTTGTTTAGAAATGCACACATAGGTGGTAAAGGTATAAAGTAAGGCAAGAGAATGGTTACTAAAAAAAAATACCAAGACAAGAAGTGGTTACTGGAGGGGATGGAGGGAGGGACTGGGAGTGGGAAGGAGGTTCTAGTAAGGAATTATTTGTTGGTCTGTGTGGTGGTTACACATATGTTCACTTTATAATAATATTTTACACTATAGATATGTATTCTTCTTCACTTATTCTGTGAATGTGACATATTTCACAATTTTTTAAAAACAGAGGAAATAAAGACGACCATAGTGAGAAGGGAGGTGACTGTGGTGGAGAGAGGCCTGAGAAGGATGTGATCAGGGACACAGAATTTTGTGTAAAAAGTGTTAATGTACTTTTCAGCCACTAACCATGAAATTTTGCAGAAACCTTCCCAAGATGTCTGGTTTTAAGACAGGAACTGTGGAGTCCTGGGGGTCCAGACAGAGAAGTGTTGATTCTGATCTCTTTTCCTTCGGAGACATGGAGAGCTGAACTACCCACCTCCCTCCAGAGCTCTGAGGCCCAGGTTTTAATCTTCCTGAACAGCTTTCTCTCTCACATGTATTGAGGCACCTCAGAATCAACTTGCCTGAAGCAAAACTCCTCAATAGCAGTAAGAGCTTTTGAAATTCTTTCTTTTTACTCCTGGAAGTAAGTTTATACAGGCTGAAATGACAAAAGGAGACAAACCATGAGTAGTGAGAAAGATTTTATTATCCTGCAGGTAGCACTTCCCTCCACCACAGTGCTTTCTTCCTTCACTCCTCTGTGATTCAGGAGGAGAGAGTTGGAGGTGAAGGGCTGATAATTAGGTCAACAGGAAGGGAACCAATAGAATACCTAAGAAAGGAGTATAAAAGGACAAAGGGGCTTTATGATAGGGGAAAACAATAGGAGGAAGGGGTATGAGATTTCCCAACCAATTTTGAAAGGATGACCTACTAACTGGGTGAACCAAAGGTCCACAACTATGGCATTGCAACAGTAAGAGAAACGTGTGACCAAGGCAGTGGAATAGGGTGCAGAAGCCACTTGGGACTCCCAAGTGATTCCCACCTTATATTTTCTTTGTAATTTTTTCAGCTATTTATCAGAGTTATATTTAGGCCATGTGGGATAAGGACTATGCTGTTTCCCCTTGTCCTCAATAGGGGCACAGTTCTGGAGGTTCTACATATATTCTGTTTACCAACTCGATAAATGTTAAACATTAAGTTTCTGAGCAAGGCTCTGACAGCCAGAGAAGACAGTTCCTTCTGTCAAGGAACTCTCAATAGGTGAGGCTGGTGACAGTTCTTACTCAAGCTCTGGTTTGGGCACTAGAAATGGAAGAAAGGAGTACCCATGACCCTTGTCTTTAGGGAGTGTACCCAGAAGTTAAAATAAGTAATCAAGACAGAGAGAGAGTGTTGTATATTATGTACAACTCTTCATGGGGATGGGGTAAGGGAGTGTTAGACTTGGGGGAAGATTTGAAAAGGAATTCTAGAAGAAATAGCTGAAGAGCTGAGTTTTCAAAAGAAGTAGTTATTATGATTATTTTGTACATTATTCTCTTTTTGAAAAAATTATCTTCCTATTTGTATATATATTTTCTCACAGCTTTTATAGTATAGTGCTTTGAACGCAGCAAGTGCACAATGAATTGGGGGAGACCTTTTTGGGTGAAAGACTGAGGTACAGTTTCAATGATTAAGGCTTACAGGTGAGACATCTATACCCAGGGTGTGAACATATATTTCTTTCAAGTATGATGTCTTTGGGCAATTCATGGAATAACAATTTAAGTTATTTTATGATGGCATAAAACAATGGCGTGTTATTCGGAAACATGGAGAGTCATGGTCCTACCTTTCTGAATTCCACAATGGATCCTTGAAAAACTGCAACGTGTGGTAGACCCACTGATGGCTTAGGAACCTAACCCAACACACTGCCATTTGTCAATACACTTAATCTTGTTTCAAGGAAAATCTTTCTTTTCCCATTGTTAATACAAAGAACAAACTTATAGTTGTTTATTGAAGAGATTCTAAAGTGTTGAAATTTCAACAACAGGAAATTTATTTCCCAACTTTCAGTTGGCACTTAAAAGGCATCAAGTTGCTTATGAATTAATGGACAGACAACTATTGTCATTTCCTGGTGGGAGAATATCACAATTAGGGGAGGAGAAGGTTGCATGCCAGGTGCTGTTCATCATGTGTCTTGGGATATGTTCCTGAAGGTCGAAAGTTTACATTAAATTTATAGAAACAAATGCCATTGAATTAAGTATAGAGGAATCTACCTGCTGGAATAAGGCTGTGGAATCCTACTTGGTGGTCCTGAGCATCTGCTATACTTAACTTGGTAACTTCCTTCTCACATGCATTGGCTCAGAAAATGCTGTTTCATGGGATGTAGCTATTAGTCAGGCTTATGACTCAAGAAACTGAAATATTAGGTAAGTGAAATGTTGCAAACACAACATAGCACACACAATTTTGAATATAATCATCTGCAGCCTCGGGTCTGGCAGCCCGGAGTCCACTAAAAGGAGCAAAAATGAAGCAAGAGGTAAAATACTCTGACCTTGGCTGCAAAGGACAACAGGATGCCAGCAGACTCAAGGTCATGCTGTTTTCCCCATTCTATTGATACAGCAAGCCCATTACAAATTTATGCAAATATGACATGGAAAATAATTTCTTGGAGGCAATTTCTTTGTGCCAGTTGTTTCCTGTTTTTCTTTTGGCCTAGATTATGGATGATATTAGCTTACTTTAGAGTCTAGCACTCCCAATTTTCCTACAAGGTTGGGCCAAGAAGTGCTTATTTCACAGAAAGGCTAAGGCCCTATAAGGAGGGCTGGGAGTGGGACTGGCCCTGGGGTAGGGTGAGAGAACAGGGCAGTTTCACTGATGTTCTAATGCTTTCTCTCCCAGGGTCTGCCATCTCAGAGTGGCTAGGGCTCACTTAAGGAACAGTAATTAACATGTAAACCTGGAACACAGGGTGAAACTGTATCACTTTATTCAAGCTCCCACTTGAAAAACTGCTCTCCACTAGTAAGATCTGAACACTGACTCACTAAAGTGAAAATTCAGTAGCCATAATGCACCAGAAGGATGTTTCATTAAAATAAAATAAATATCCAGGAAAAGTAAGTATTCTGCCATGGGAGAATTATACTCCCTTGGTCCTATAGGAGCCCATTGTTGGTCAGCAAGTGTTTCCAGGTGTCAATTACAGTCCCTGAGCTCCACCTGCTGTAATGTATGAACATACTACTCCTGGGGACTCTGTCTGTCCTTCACCTACACTGTCATCTACTGGGTGACTCCATTTTTTTCCTGAGTTTTCAGCTATTTAGTTTTATCCATCCAGGCAGCTCTTGTGGTAGAAGATGGGTCTAGGAGTTTATTCTCATTGGACTGATTGGTGAAAGTTTCCTTTTGACACTAACCAAGGGTCTAGAAATAAAGTGTTAAAAGATGAAGAATGTATTTCTCATGGGCTAGACATCCCTTCCCAAATGTGCTAGACTGGCGGAGTGCTCCATCTCCAAAAGTATTGTGTGTAGACTCCAAGGAGGAGTTCTCAGTGACCAGCCTTGGGGTCACTTTTATTGACCCCACCTAATTTCTACCAGAAACTCTGTTCCAAGCAATAACCAAAGAGAGCCTGCATGTCCTGGGGTAGGGGGTGTTAAATTCTCCTAGTGAAGGTGGAAAGAGATGGCATTTTACAAGTGGAAAGGACCTAAAAATGATCTACCCCAACTCTCCAAGTTTCTGATAAACAAAGAGAGATTCAGGGGGGTTACTCATTCGAAGTCATTTGTTGGTGGTAGTTGAGTCCCTGATTTCCATTTCTGGGCACTGTTAATTATAGCATGGTGTCTATTAGGTTAACATTCTTCCAAGGGCCACATTAAAGTGCACTCAATCCAACAAATGGTTATTGACTCCCCACCATGTGCTACATAGCTTACTAGTCACAGACCGAGGCACTGAGAGCAGACCAGAGACTGCTCTCCTGGAGCTCAATTTCACTGGAGAAGAGATTATACAAAAGTCACTATTTGTGTGATGGTTATGACCTTTCATTTGCACACTGCACAATGAGATAATTTTCCCTGAAAATGGCTGGCTGCAGTATTGTTCTACAAACATATGAGCATGTTTGTCTTTTGTGACATTTCCAATTGAAAATGTCCTGGAGGTAGGAGTGCATGGCTTGGGTTAGCTCTTCTGTTCTCTAGTTCTTAAGCACAGTCACAATATTTGCGTAGGATGTGGGTGAGCTACTTAAAAGGCATGCTAGAAGGGCAGTCATTGGAAGAACAGCTACAGAAAGCCAAAGCAGAAATTTACCCCAAACAGACTGGGAAAATGTGTTTTAGAGTCATTACGTTTTGTTTTCTTTCTTGCTAAGGGGTTATATTAAGTCAGTTTCCTCTGAATATTACTGTGCAAAAATTCCCCTTTGGAAAACATCAGTATTTCATGAAATATAAATATAAAGAATGAGTTAGGAGAGCAGGGAAGAGACTGCAGCAATGAGGTCACCAGCAGTTGGGCTTTTCTGTCGAAAGACCACTACCTGACCTGGGAGAACCTTTAAATTTTTCACCGCCTTTGCTTTTAATTCCAGCTTTTTATTTTTTAAAACTAACATTCTGCTGACTGGGTTATAGATGAGGACACTGGTATTGTAGATTTTTAAAAGAAAATGTTGCCTATGCCACTGTGTATGGACCAAATTGTCTGAATTCTTTTAGGAAGGAATTGTTGACTACAAAAGTGACTTGATAATTTAGACAAAAGTAATTTCTCAAAGAGAAGTAATTCATGTATTCAAGTATATGACATGCTAGGCATTCTGTCCTCAAGGGGCAAGACAGAGCCCTTGCCCTAGAATAGATTACAGTCCGGATGGGGAGACACCATGAGATGGACAACTATTCTAAGTTTAATAGCAGCTCACCACAGATCATGGGTGTCTGGAATTTCATGTAAAGTCAGAATCCTGTTCAGGTGAAGTAGAATTCCCTCACTAAAACAATCTATATTGAGCACAACTACATCCCAGCTACTAATCTAGACAATTAGGACCCGCCTCTAAGCAGAGCTAATGCTTCATAGATCTAATTCCTCACTCTCGTGGGAACTTACATCTTAGCAGAGGCTTGGTTAGTTACTTTGATAGGCCCCACAAGGGCTCACATCTCATGATGTTCCACAGCACTCAAGATAGACTAGGTGTCTTCAGCAAAGGGGCTGAGTTCCCAGAATTCTGTGGAAGACCCTTTCTGAGAAAGTAAGGACCAGGGGCAAGAAAGCGTGTATGACTTTCTCCTGTAATTTAAAATATGGCCTTGAGCATTTCTGATGAAATTTACTAAGCTGAAGTGATAATCCACAGACCTAGGCCACTTTCCCTTTATGAACACTGTTTGGTAAAGAGTAGATCACACTGGTGTGGCTGTTCGAGAGGCCCTGAGGGAGGGAATGGAGAGTGGGCAGTGTGCTGATCCCCAGCCTGGAGAGCTGGGCCCACCTCCTCAGCCCTGCACCTTAGCTGCTTTGCAAAAGAAAAGTAAGTTCCTAGAGCCTCAGTTTCTAATGATCTAAAGGCAAACAATTTGCATACTCAAAATTGTTACACTGATGTGAATGATTATGAATATGCATATTGATGTCTAGATTATTGAATTTTGAGATGATAGAGCAAAGCTTATAAAGAGGGTGAAAATTCAAATATATATTGAGAATCTGCTTTGTGCTAAGCAGTAGGATGGCTTTTTATGCAGTTCTAGTTATTTCCTTTTCATACCAATCTTGTAAAGAGAGGTTATTCTATAGGTAATATAGGTATTCTATAGGTATAGAGATAGTTTATTTTATAGGTAAAATAACTGAGACTCAGCGAGTTACCTAGAGTCCCACAGGTGATGAGCAGAGGGGCTGTGATGCTAATTCTGAACTCTTTGTCTTCATACTTGTGCTTTAACTGGGCTAAGTGGCTTCTCATACACAATAAATAATTCTATATGAGAATCTCCTTGGTGTTTTACTAGAACGCAATTTTCTTAAACAAAGAAATGTTAGCACTTTTTGGTGAGAGGAGCCTCTTTGAAACTACAAAAATATACAAGGATCACTTATGTTTTAAAAAAATTCTTCTGTAAAGTACAGTATAGGGAATATAGTCAATGGTACTGTAATAGCTGTGTGTGGTGTCAGAGGGGTAGTAGACTTGTTGGGTTATCACTTTGTGAAGTGCGTAAATGTCTAATCATTATGTTTTGTACACATGAAATGAATAAAAAATTCTTCTGATATGACATTTACCATCATCATTTCTGAAAACGGGAAACTACAGTACAAAAGTCCAGAAGAGGATTAAGGGTTTAGTTTGGAACACGAAATTTATTTAAATTACAGTTTAGTAAGAACTGGTGGATTATTCATTTCAGAAGATTAATTGGATTTCTGATAATGTTCATAATATAACTGCCTCATGATGGTGTTCATTTGTGGCTTGACAGCTGGCTAACGGCTTTATGCTGATGTCACTCTTCCCAGCTCCTCTCTGAGTCTGAAGTGCTACTATTTTCTGCCTTATAGATGAGGTGAAGGAAACAGAAAAATGCAGAGATGGGGTTCCAACCCAGGCAGGGCTGCCTCAACTGCTGGGTGATGCTCTGCTGTCTTTCCTGACTCCAAAACAGCGACAGAGGGATGCTGATGAAAAAGAAAAAGAAAAAAGAGCAATTGAGGTTAGGCAAGATTTCTAAGGATCAAGTTCACTCTGACGGAGATCTGTTCTTTCTGATTTCTACCATTGCTTAAGTTATCCACAATGTGCAGCCTCATGTTTACCATGACACCAGTAATAAGCGTAAGAACATTCTGTTTTCTTGCCAGGATGCTGCATGGGGTTATGTCATTGTAAAACGAGAAGTGAGTACTTTGAATGGGTTTGAGGAACAACTGTCCAGACAATCAAGAACTCTTGAACTTCATTTGTGATCAATGTTTTGGGGAATTGGCCTTGAGTAGTCTAAGATGTCAGATAAGGGTTGTATAAAATAGAAAGCTGAAAGATTTTTTTTGTAAAAGAACTTTATCTTTAAAAAATTTTTTTTGCATGGGATACTATATAAGGCTACATATTATCAGATAATTCTTTAGAATAGCATTTTAAATTTACATCTGGTAATTTAGTTAAATTTATTTGTGGTAAGAATGAGTGCTTCCAATTATTTAGCATGAATTGTGTGCTAGGTTCTACTCAAGGCCTTTATGAGTATTAACTTAATTCTTTTCTTTCTTTCTTTTTGTTAAATTGGGGAATTGGGAGAGGGGAACAGTGTTGGGGAATTGGGGGAGGGGACCAGCCACGTTGTTGTTCTTCAATCTTAGTTGTGGAGGGTGCCATTTGCAATCTGGCTGCCCGTCAACAGCTTGTGGCCTCTAAGCTCAAGGTGCTGTGTTATAATCTTAGTTGTAGGTAGGCGTAGCCACCATCCCATGTGGGAGTTGAACCAGCAGCCTCGTTGTTAAGAGCGTGTGCTCTATCCACTGAACCATCTGAGTGGCAGCTCAGCTCAAGGTGCAGAGTTCAGTCTTAGTTGCGGGCAGGCATAGTAGCCCACCATTGAACAGGCAGTCTTATTGTTAGGAGAATGTGTTCTCACCAGCTGAGCCATCCTGCCACCTGTTGGCAGCTCAGTGGCAGCTCAGCATGGGCGCGGTGTCACTGACCCATGTGGGAATCGAACCGGTGGCCCCGTTGCTCAGAGTTTGGGCTCTTAAGCTAACTCTTAACTGATTGAGCCACTCAGCTGGCCGAACTTAATTCTTTACTAACTTAATTCATTACTATATTTGGAGGTAGTTACTACCGACATGTTTAGACTGTGAAAGAAGATGTGGAAGAAATGAGATGTGTCCCAAATCCACACTGATGGTAATCTTTGGAAATGAGTCTTCAACCCAGTATTATCTGACGTCAAATGTTTGCTTTTAAGCACTATCCTGTAAGTTTTAAGCAGCGTGTTCATTAGGTCATTGAAACAGGTTTTGAGTCACATGTTAGATGTAGAGCTAAAGACCCATAGTAATAATGACAATACTTTCACGACACCCATGTTAACACTAAATCGTCAGAACAACACTGTCGGGTAGGTTCTCTTTTCATCTGAATTTTATGGATTAGCCACTAAATTCAGGGATTTAAATCCCAGGCATTCTGCTTCCCAAAGCCACATGCTCTTACCACAATTCTATTCTGCCCCACTGAGTTATTAATTTCATTAGTATGAGCTAACTTAGAATTACCCTGCATCTTTAAAAGATTGATACACATATGCACTTCAGGCTTTTATCAGTTCTCCAACTTTTATATTCATGATTTTGTTTTTGTCAAAGTCTTTGAAAAATGGTATAGACTGTCCCATAGGTCTTAGTCACATGAAGACAAAAATTTTTCATGCATGATAGAAGCTCTTAACTCAATGAACTCTACAATTCATAGATCTTTCCCTCCTGGAATTTAATTTGTATATGTCTACTGTTTCCTCAAAGCATTAAGAGTGTGCAGAAATCATATCTTGGATGTTATATCAAGCATGTGCAGTTTTGAGCTTAATGGAGAGAAGCCAAAGAAAGGACCAAATCACGTGGCCCTGGTTATAAAGAGCTCTAGTCTTGTCCTTCGCTTTCCCCATAGCGGAAGGCAGAACCTTCCTAGCGGAGGGCAACTGGCGTCCCTACTTCTCAGGACCATCAGTCTGCCCCTGCAAAGGAACAGTTTTTTCTTTTTTGCTTTTGGACAAGTTATGTTTGAGATGTATACTATTTCCCAAGTGAGATGTCAGGTTGACAGTTGGATATTCAAATCTGGACCCTTGAATATTCAAATCTGGAGTCACTTAGTATCAAGTAGAATTAATTAACTAGTTAATTAATTAATTAATATCAAAAGCTGATAGGTCAGAGTCAGGGAGTGAGAGGCAGACAGAACTGGGTTTCAGTCCTAGTCCTGTCATTCACACAGTGTGATCTACACCAAGGTTTTTAACCTCGTTGAGCCTCAGTTCCTTCAATCATGAAATGTGGGTTTATTCCGCAGATATTTATTAAATGCCTACAATGTGCTAGATACTGTTCTAGGTGCTAGACACAGCCATGAGCAAAACACGCAAAAATGCTCACCCTTGTTGAGCTTCTATTTTAGTGTGAAGGGGCAGTGTGGAGAGTTCAACGAAAAGGTGAAATGTATAGTGTGTCAAATGCTTACAAGTCTCAAGGAGAAAAAGAAAGCAGGAAAGGTGTGAGGGAGTGTCTGTTGTGGGTAGAGATTGGGAACCAAGGATGGTGAAGAGTTAAATTATAAATAGGGTGATCTGGGAAGTCCTCACTGAGAAGCAAAGATTCTAAGGAGGGAGAGGGAAGGGGTCATGCGATATCAGAGAAGGCTGTTCTAGCAGAAAGAAGAACAAGTGCAAAGGCTTAGAGGCAGGAACCTGCCTGGTGGGACCCAAGGGGGAAAAAATCAATGTGGCTGAAACAGACTGAATGGAAATGAAGAGGGCATGGTAACAATGGGGGAGTGAAGGATGTCATCACAATTTTCAGACTGTGCAACTGGAAAGAGGGGGCTTCCAGTTACAGAAACAGGAAAGTCTTGGGGACAAGCCATATATGACTTTGGACAGATAGAGTCCTATCGCTACGCAAATGAGATGTCAAGAAGCCAGCTGGATAGTCAAGTCTGGAATCGGCGGATGGGAGCAGGCTGGATATATAAATGTGGGCGTTTTCAAGCATGAAAGACATTTCCGGTCCCCAGAAGTGGGTCTGAGTAGAGAAGGGAAGGGCTCTAAGTTCTGAGCATGGAGTCTGTCATTGTTCAGAGGTCTCAGAGGAACCAGCAACAGGGTGATAAGAGAAGAGGAAAGTCAGGACAGTGAAGCATCATGGAAGCCAAGGTAAGAAAATAAGCTGAAGGGGAGGTGAGCTGCCATGTGAAATGCTATAGACAGGTTAATACTTCCCTCACATTATTACATGAATTAAATAAAAACGATATTTGTACAACACAGCATAAGAGGCTCACAACAAGAAATCAGTCAAATGCTTTTTCATTAAACAAATATATTTGAGACTTCTCACAGTAAAATTCAAACCCATTCATAATTTCATAAAGTTATTTTATCTGCTAATAGGAAGCATGACTTTATGTCTCCAAAGACAATCTAACTTTTAAATGTGAGGAAATAAAAAAATTACTTAGAGACATTTCATAAAAGCTTAAACTAGATTCTCATTTTCTCATAAAATTTGTTTATACTTTAATAAAATGTCATTGTGAGAAATCAGATCTGATATACAATATTTTGCTTCATAACTGAATTTTTAGGAATAAGCCACTTTATGCATTAAGAGACAGCTAGAAAGAGGGAAGGATGATGGAAGGAAAATGGAATAAGACATTCTTCATGCTTATTCAGGGTGATACTCTGCCAGGTGCTTTATAAGTTCATTTCCATGAATCTGCACATTAACTCTACAAATTGGAAATGTCTCTTCCAAAACACTGGAAATGAAGCGGCCCAAATATATCTGCTGTGATATATGCCATGTGAGCTGTGAGGCCTGCCATGCGAGTGTTTTCTCCTAATGCCAAAAAAACATTTATACTAGGGGAGAAGCTGTATTAGTTATTTGCATTGAAAAGCAAAATCACCAAAAGCTGGATATGTGCATTTGTTCCCCCCTCCCAGTATCTTCAGCCATACCTCCAATCAAAGTTTAATAATAATGTGAATAAGTAAATGCAGAATCAGAATTTTCTATTTCTTCTGTCTCAAGTCCTTCATTTCTTATTTGAAGACAAGCAAGACTGAATGACTTTCTTCCAATCACATAACCAATAACAGGAAAGAATTCCGGAGGCACAGCCAGTGAGACCAGATCCCTGTTCCTTGCTTGTGATGCCCACACACACACACCTGTGAGCAGGTAAACCCAGACTACCAAGGAAGACACTCACCATATGTCATCTGCAGATTTCTTGCAGACTAGACTGTTTGTCAGAAATGGCCACAAGGCTTTGCCTGTAGAGATGAATGCAGAGATTGAACGTAGATATTTTAAATAATGCTGGGGTCTCATGGATTCTGTTTGCACAGAACATTGGGTTCTTCAAAGCCACAATCACTAAGTGGGGTTCCATAGGCTGCTGAAAGGCCTTAATGGGTTCTTGTGTTGGGTTGTGCTTCCCAAACTCTGTGGGAGGGGAAGAGAGGGTGAACCCTATTCTTGGGATCTATACTGTATCACATGATAATTTAATTACTTATTTTTTAAAAAGATCTATCCTTCTAGAATGTAAAATTCTCTGAGAGCTGAGACTATGTATATGGCTTCCAAAATTGTAATCCCCATCATCTAGTTTATAGTTAGTACTCAATAAACATTTGCTGTATGAATGAATTCTGCTTTGTTGCACAGGCCTGCCAATTTTCAATCCCATTATAGGATAAAGAGATACCCACATAGATTACATTTAATGTCACCAATTTGGACCAAGGGATAGAGAGACATAAATAATTTCCCAGGAAAATGTAGAGCCACATACTTTAAAGTCCAAAATCTTAAATTAAGGGTAGGTGAATGATGTGCCTGCTGGACTGTATACTTCACGAGATCAGGAACGGTATTCATCTCACTCACCATTGTATCTCAGGAGGCTTCATAGCACCTGACCTATGTTAGCTGTTAATAATTAGTTTTTAAGCAATTAATTCATCAAAAAAAGATGTCTGATGCATAGCAATGATAAAAATGAACTGAATTAGAACTGCTAGAAGTAAAGACCTCCATGAAAGTCTTGTGATGAGCTTCACTGGTTTAATTTCTCTTTATCACTTTTTTGTTGTTGATATAATGGATGCTTTCCTATGACTGGGAACACAACAGACATCCAAGAAATAGTATTTTGAGGTATACTATACCCAAAGAAACAAGAGATGTCAAAAAAGAGATTCTTAATAGAAAACTGACTAAGTCAACAGAACAGTTAATGTAAAAACTTGTTTTCAGAATTTTGTTTTCTAAAATATTCTTATTTATTGTTACCTTGAATCTCTATGTTAAATATTTTAAATGATGTGTGAAACTCCAACCATTTCAACATGTTGAAATGTCCAAATACCAAATCTTTGTTAAATAAATTACAATATTTCACATAGTGGTTAAGCAAGGCTAAACTGTTCAGTTCTTAATTCTAATTGTAGAAAGTAGTCATAATATTCTTATGACATGAATATTTTAATCTTCATTCATAGCTGTATGAATATGAATAAAATTAGAGCTGACAGTAGCCTCACTGCGATATAACAGGATTTCTTGATGTTAAAGGAGCAGTGGCATTAGTAATGGTTTTCATCCCAGGAACTGTATGTGGTTACACTTTGTTATACCAATAATTTTCTTAGAGCCATAATGGATAATAGCCCAATAAAAACAGAAACAAATAATATACTTTTAACATTCTGTCTTCATCCATAAATTAGGCTATACCTGCTATTAACTGTAAAGAGATAAAACAGAATCTTATGATTTTTAATCTTGTAAAGGCACTCTTAATTGTTATCTGGAACTAAAAAAAGGTCAGTGAAGACCCTTTTAGTAGTCCAAAATTGGTCCAAAATGCCAAGCTGAGCTACACTTCAGTTTGGATGCATGCAGGGAAAGGAAGCATGACTTATTTTCAGTTACTTTACTTTTGGAAACTTACCAACTTGCAATGTGAGGAGGATTAAATGGAGGTAACAATTATGCAAAATAATTGGCACCATACCTAGTTCAGATAGGCACTTGGAAAATACTACCTCCTTCCACTCCTCTCTCTTCTTCTTGCTTCACCTCTTGAAAACCCTGAATCATGACTGTTCAGCTACATCATCATGTCTGGACATCAAGACTGTTTCACTCCCTGGAAGACAAGCCTTCTGTTGTTGACCCTAAGTATCTCCTTCTTACTTTTCCTTCCCCTTTCTGCTCTTCTCCTTTCTTTACTACTTCAAATTAGGACATTCAGGTAGTTGAACGTAGATCATGTGATGTGGTAATACCTAGGCCACTAGTCACATTAGAGATGTTAAGTAACAGTTTGAAACAAAAATTTCTTTTTAATAAAATGAAAGAAAAAGACCCTGAGATATTTTAGGCGATTGCTAACCTTTGATATTAGACCTAAGATGTCAAGGAGAGTAGCTCTTTCCTTTTGTACTTCTCAGGATCCAGTCCTGGGCCAAACAGATCGTACTTCTGCAATCAGTATGCTTGTCCTACAACTTGGAGGAAGCGCTCTTTTTCCTCAAAGTGATTCTTAGAAAAAGCCTTCATGAAGTACCATCCCCCAAAGTCATTGTGCTGTTCAGGGTTTGATTGGAAGCCTCAGGGTTGAGGCAAAACCAACCTAGTGACCCACTTCTGCCTCCTGTTACAACCTTGCCTAAGACCTTGGGCAGCTCTCTTTTCAGTAAGACTCTATGTCAAACCTCCCACAGTATCTTTAGGTTCTAGTTGGTTTTGCTTATCTTTCTTGGTTTTATATCTCTCTTACCTTACTTGTGACTAGGTTTTGGTTTTAGATTTGTTTATCCTCTTGGTCCTAAATCTGACCCTCCTTGTGTTTCTGAACTTAGTTAGGGCTGTAAGGTTTGGGTTCCAAGTGTTAATCTACTTGCTTTACTTCCTGATTCCAGTTCTGACCTTTGCTTTTGGAGGGAAATCTTTGTCCTTCAAATTCTGTCCCTTAAACCTGTTGTGTAATTCATGTTTTCCTTCAAATGACATTACTTGCTAAAATTTTCTTCAGTATTCAAAATCTAGTTTAATTTCATTTTCTTCCAAAAAAACCTTTCCAAATCCTGTCAGTTAGAATAAACATCTCCTCCTGGTTCCAGTGTTTCCTGTATCTCAGCATTTCTCCAATTTTGCTTAAATGTGAAACTATCTTGAGAGCAAGGATCTTCTTTTGAGCCTATGTCCATGTAATGCCCCAGACAAAGCATTATCCTTAATTTACTGAATTGAAGTACTGATCATTCCACCATTGTAATGTCATGTAGTTGTCACAGTTCAAGTGCTGACCATCAATGTCATCCAAGCTAGAGCTATAGGACATATGACATGCAAGAACAAGCCTGTTTAATATCAAGCTTTGCATAGTCAAGTCCCAAACTTGACCATTATTCCAAGGAGATAAAAAACTGCTCTATGGGATCAGATACAAAGGACATAATGCAAGTTGGAATTAATTTCCTAAAAGGCTTGAAATCAAGCTTCATATCATCGTGGGTGACCCAGATAGAATGCCCATGGATATGTTTTCCAATACCCACAAAACAAAGGTGAAGGGGGCATCAGCTGAAGTTGAGAAGGGCAACATGTAGAGAAATACTTTTTATAGTGAGTAATGTACTTAATGAAGTCATTCTTCTAATCTACCACTTCATAAGAGGTTTATGTATTAATAAATTCACAATGGCTCCTCTAGTATCTTTCAATAAATCAGCTGTGGTGTGGTAGAAAGAGAGCTTGCCTTGCAACCAGGCAGTCTGACTGAGGATCTGGCTTTCCGCTCTCAGATAGGAGAGTGTGATAAAGTCTCTTAAGTGCTCTGGCCCTCATTTTCCCTCTACCACCAGTAAAATGGGAATATAGTGGATCCTGTTGGTGCCTATCCCTATCCTGTTTTCTGGGTTAGTGCACCCATCTCCCAGTTCCTAGGAGTGATAGCTGATAATGGCTCATAGGTATCCCCTTGCAAGGAGAAATGGGGTTATACACTCCACCCTCTTCCTCTCATAGCCCACTCAATGAGTAGCTGACATCAATGATGGGGAGTAATAATGCCTACGTGTCTCAAACAGTTGTTAGGATGATATAACACAGCATTTATGAAAACGCCTAGGATACTTACATAAGTGTTGAAATTTTTAAAAAAGGAACTAAGAAAATTGTAGCCTTATATTGCTCATATTTAAGGTTAGACTCCTGAGGTCAAAGAGTATAGTCATTACCTTTTACACTTCCTAGGTCAGTTTTCTGGGTGGAATTGTTGACACATCTAAATGACAGCATTTATGTTCTCATATATGGGACAAGCTTTCTAAATCATCAGAAGAAATGCTGCCTCATGGCAGTGCCAATAACATGAGAGAAGATGATGTTGTCCTTCATGTCGGGTTCTCTTCCTTACCGACTTCTTGAAAAATTACAAACATTCACACTTTTAAATAAGTAGAACATTTGGCATGATCATTGCTACTCTCAACAAGTGGAAGCAGACTTAAGATTTAGTTTGACTTAGGTCTTCCAAATAAGCAACCATGAGTAACTTTCTCAGCAAATGATAGTGGTAATAATTCCACTATTTACTGAATGCCAATTGTGTGTTAATTACACTATATGCACTCATCATATTGGTTAATCCTTCAAGGTAGTTATAATTACCCCAAATTTACATACAAGAACTGTAGATTTCATCATTTAATGGCTTGTTAAAGGTCACACTACTGGCAAGTGTGTTAGACTCAGGGCTGGAAGCCAGGTTTGTCTGAGCATACCTTCTGTGCTTTGTAGAGTTAAATTAGGACTGCATGAAGATAAGTCCATGTCCATATTTTTATTTCATAAGTTAGACCTAGGCTTAAATACTAGAATGTGGAAGAGGGGTGAATATCATGGTGTGAACTGCTCTTAGCTCAGATACTTATGAAGAACCACTGTAAGGGTTGCTAAAGGAGCACTCTGATTTACTGGTGAATCACAACTTAGGAATTGAGTGGTACAATTATTTCATAAAACAAGAAAATGGTGGATATCATGAGGGATTATCTTTAATAGTCACACATTTCACCACCTAGAGAATGAAATCCTCCCAACCCTGGGTGCAGGATTGCTCAATTTTTCACTGTCATTGTGGGTACATTGTTCAAAGGTGGAGAGAAGATGTGGGTAATGATAGGTTTGGCAGACTTGGTAGCTGCAAAAGATACACACAAGCTAACAATAGGGGGATCAGGTTAACCTCAGTTGAGGAAACTAGATAAGAATGTTATTGCTAAACAGAAATATTTTAAATCTCCCACAAAGTATTTTTGGCATTATCTTCCTTTTCAATGAATGCTCTCCAAAGTTCGTTGCTCTTTGGGGAATGTTGATAATTTTCTCCTTCAAGGATGGTGCTAAACAATATGGCATGCTACCATAAATCTACTCTGAAAACACATTTCAGGAGCACCAATGAATGGCTTACTAAAATGCTCCCTGGAGTCACATTAATTATATTCTTAACAATTGCTCAAAATTTAAGATGCTGATAATGATTGCTTATTATACAGTATATCTGATCTGGGGATTCATTCAGTTAACCTTTGCTCAAAGGATTGCAATGTTTCTATTTTTTCCCCATTTTATTATTTATTTATTTATTTATTTATTTATTTATCTATTTATTTATTTTCTAAGGCTGGTCAAGTTATCTCAAGCCAAGGGAAGAAATGTCAAAATGACACATCAGTAAGACTAGCTGACCTAATAGGGTACTTCAAATAAATAACAAGTTTAGACTGAACGTAGAGATTACTGAAAACTTTCCTTGTAATGTTGGTTATCTTTCAGACTGGCATGTTCAAGCTTGGTTTTATAATAGCTCATATATATCAAAGATGTTATGATTTTAAGAAAAGAATACACACATCAGAAATTTGAATTCTTTTCTGAAATATGCAAAATTTTACACAAAAGCAAACCATATCATTGCCTTGTTATGGCTATACTTTGAGAAAACTCAATTTTTTTGGGGTGATTGCACTGAGGAACCTTAAAAGGTATGACACTTACTTTTTCTGACAATTCCCTCAAATGAGACTAACACTGTTACAGTTCCATGTATAAACTCATCTCTAGGACAGCTGCAGAAAGGGGTGATGAAGACAGCTCAGGCTTAGTTTAGTAGGTGAAGAATCTGATGTCCAAAGAGACGGAGTGGCTTTCTCAAGAAACCGAGGATGTTTCAGAACCCACTACCCTGACATCCTGGAAAGCACTTTAGGAAAAGGAGAAATTGACCAAAAGCATTTAATATGTTTAATTATCAGTCTTTAATATTGCAGGACAGACTCCATTATCTGACATTTATATGGTCTGGTGAGCAGGCAATGAGAAAATTTCAACTGTTAAGAATTCTATAAATGTTTTATTGTGAAAAAGTAACCCAAATCTCTCAGTGAAAGGGAAATAAGGGGGAAACGATTTGTTTAGATCAGCCCATAAAATAAAATCCTATATCCAAGTCAAGTTACTGAATAACGATTCTCTATAGAGGTCTTAAAATAGAGCTAAGTTCTTGTGCCATTAATAATGTTCCTTTTAATATTTAGAGCCTTTGTTGATGTTTAATATTTAATAGTCCACATTATAAATAAAAACACTTTGCTCATGAAAAATACATCCAAATATTTCCACCTCCTTGAATTGTAGCTTCATTTTAGGCTCTGAATGCACAACAAAAGATTTGCTCAAGTGAAAAACGAAAAAGAGTGTCTATCATGTAGAATTCGGACTATGTGATTTCTGAGGACATTTATAACTTCCAGATTCTAGATCTGACCCTGAGTGGCCCAGTAATTGCTATCTCTTATGTACGATGGGATTACATGTGATGAATTTATCCATTCTGCTGGTCTCAGCAAAACGAAGAAAAAAATTTCAACTTTAATGATGATTTATTAGTAGTCTTAGCATTCCAGAATCCAAATACTATCAAATTTTAAAATAGCTTGAAAATAAAGAAGTTTAGAAAAGTCTCTCTCAAATAATATGATGCTGAGAAATGGAACCAACAAGGCACATGCCATTATCTTCATAATATATTTATTATTCAGGTGTTGTATACTGTGCAGTTTCTTTATTATGATGCTTCATGGGCTAATGCTGTTTTATCAGATGTTCACCATGGGTGAATGAAAGAAACTTGTAGATTCTTAGTCCTGAAAGAGATGTATAGCTCATGGTATATGGCTAAGAAGGCAGTCTCTGGGATTTGATATCAGAGTTGAGACTTGTTCTGTCACAAAGTCCCCTGTGGGACTTTGGACAAGCAGTATAACCTCTTCTACCTCACTGTCCTCATCTGAGAACAAATTGAGGATAATAGTAGTACTGGTTTTTCCAGGTTGTGAGGATTAAATGACTTACTACATGGAAAGCGCTAAGGTAAGTTCCAAGCATGTAGAAAATACACTGTTAAATCTTCTCTGCGGGCCGGCCGAGTGGCGCGTTGGTTAAGAACTGGCTTGGGATGCCAGAGAGCCCCGGTTCAGATCCCACATATGAGGGCCAGTGACACTGCCCTCTATAGCTAAGATGCTGAACAACAGCTCAACTTGGAGATGGGCTGCCATGAGTCGCTGGCGTCAGTGTAGGCTGCAACCCATGCTGCAGTGGGTTGCCATGGGCTACTGTGTGTAGCCAGCAGCCAGCATGTGTAGCAGCAGCCAGCGTGAGCGGCCAGCAGCTTCAGTGAGTGGCCATCCAGAAGCCGGTGACTGATCTGCCTCACCTGGGAAGAGCGCTATGATGGTGCCAACTTGGGCCAGTGAAGCAACATCCTCCACAACTAGACTGAAGAACAAAATGACAGCAACTTGTCTGTTCCCCTTCCCCCAATTCCCAAGTGCTGTTCCCATCCCCCAATTCCCCCCCCCAAAAAAAATGTTCTCTGCTATACCTTCCTAAAATTATCATGTAATAGATGAGTAAAGTGAAACCCAGAAGGATCAAGTGGTTTTCTTTATATTTCAGAGAATAGAGCTTCCATAGATTTAAATGCATACAATTAATTCCAAGGGGTTCCACAGTATGTAATGTTATCTGGTAAATGACAGCTCATTTTGAACTTTTAAAATCCCCTTTTCTAAAAAAGTGTGTTCGGTCTGACTCATGTAATCCAGCATAGGATTACAAATCTGGCCTTATACGTCATTGGAATATATAATCATCTATGTGGTGTCCATTTAGAAGAACTGGGAATGTCCAATGACAAAAATAATTTCTTTCTACCCACTGACTGATGCCTGTAATTATCTTTAGTTAAAAGACTTGTTCCCTGTTCAAACACACATTTTTCTATTAGGGAGAACAATTTATGTTTTATTAATCATTTATGTCATATTGTGAAAGACAAAGTAAAGTGAGGTTTTGAAAAAGGAGAAAAACGAAAAAATGAGGGTCCTGAGTCCCAGAAGTGGAGCATAGAATTGAGGTGGTTCGGGGACTTTGATAGTAGACTTCTCCACAGTTTTGATTGGAATTAACTCTCCTCTTGAATATTCCTAAAGGAACATCTATCGTGGAATTAATGAGTCTTATTCTGTTTGCAATGCACTAAGCTATGTGCTGGGTGCAGTGCAGGAGGTAGATTTAAATTACACTGTCTCTATCCTCACAGAGTGCCCAATCAGGTAAGAAACAGAAAATACACATATAACTACAAGGAATCGCTCAACACAGCAGAGTTGATGGGAGTGAGTAGGAGTCAGTGGGAAATCACAGTGGACCAGCACCTCTCACTCTTGCAGCCCAAGTACCTCTGACGTCACAGGACGGTACATAGGGAGCCCAGGGATTTGGGACCAGCGGGAGAAGCCTGATGGCCCACACACATGTGAAATACCTTTGAAAGCATTTGTTTTAACTTAATGATTCAAGCAACATTTCCTACTTAATAAATTTTCCTTAATTATTTCATTGCACCATAAAACTATTTTAATTTACTTTATACCTGTTAAAACTGGTGCTCCAGGGAGAGAGCCATGTTGATCCCATGGCTTCTTGTACAATCTGTTACTATGCTGTGTAACCCTGAGGACCAGGGTACTCTATCCTGGTGCTTGGGGGTATGGAAGCATCAACTGAACACTTACAACCATTCCTGGGTTTGTGTCTTCATTCACTCAACCCCCAAGTTGCCTATATATTTCATTAAAGGCTATGACCTATGGCCTGGAAGGAAACAAGTGTTAGAATGAGCTATGCCTTCTCCTCCAAACGCTAATTACAATCTAGTGACATCCCAACATTATTTGGATCAATAACTGGCAGAGAGAGGAGAGGATCAGGGAAAAATTAAATCCATGTATGAGGTGCATGGTGGTCATAACCCTTCATACTTCTTAGCTCTGTCAACAGTGCCTGTTAGGCCTGGCTGCCCAATAATGATAGGTTTATTTCTTCTGTGTGAAGCAGGATAAACAAGGAGATGTTACTATATGATCATTTGGGGAATAAATGAAGCTAAACTGAAGTACAGTATAAGTATCCTCTATTCCTCCCACTCTCCTTCCCACCTTGAACATTAGTCAGAGTTTTGTATAACAATAATATCTTATGTTTGCTTTTGTTTGTACAAAAGAGAAAGTACATTATAATTTCTTATAATTTACAGGCTGAGCTAATATTTTGTACTTCAAGGTATTTTAGGGAGGTTGAACTTTCTGAATATAAATTTTGTATTTGATATCACACATATATTAAATTCAGTGTTTAGGCTTTCTTTACTAAAACATTTAGTAGATTGCATTAATAAGTGTTAACAAAATTCATTTGTACCTAACACATGCCCTGGCATTTAGTGGCATTCAATAAATATTAACTCAATGGATGAAAGAAACACAGTAATGAGCAAAATTAATCACAAAATGCCTTTTAAGAACATGGTGAAAGATAAATAAAATGCTGTCATAATTACATCCTAGGTAAAGTCTTGACATTTTTCTGTTACTTGTGTATTTTGGCAAATTAATACCTAAGAGCAAATCATCAAAACTTCAAATAAATAGTTTTGTCACTTTACCTAGAAAATTATTTTTAAATTTTAAATGTATCAAATGAATCATCATTTTTATCATTCAGTAATTTTGGTCAACTGTCGCTACAAAATAGTTTGTGTATATGTGTGTGCCTCTAAGTAGAGATTTTTAGGTTCTCTGAATGCCAGCTAGGGGTAAACTAATGATCAGAGAGTGTTTCCTTTGGCTGAGAACTAGGACTGTCAACTTTCTGCTAGCTTAACAGGAAAGAGCTTCTGAGGTTTTATTTACTGGTTATTGAATTACTACCTATGTCTAAGTAGGAGGCTAGAACTCAAGAAAGAGCCACTTGAACTGTTCAAGGTAAATCTTGTCCTCCTTCTATGTTAGAAAGAAGGATGAAAAGGCACTGCTGCATCTCCATGTTTGATGTTGTTTATAGGGAGAAATTAGTTGAAATGTGTCTGTGTTGTTGGCTATCTTTATTTTTTTCCTGATTACATAAGTATAAGTCACCTGGTTAATTGTTGATCATCCACAGAAACATAAATCTGAATTGTCATTTTTGAGTTCAGTGGCCTATATTTGTGTTCACCTACTGTACATACTAAGTAATTTGTGCCCTCATGGTGATGAGGTTAATGAAAAAAGAAAACAAATAGAACTGGGTGTCCCTATAAAGGCTGGGCAACAATTGCAAAGAAATTAGGGGACAATATGTACTGAGGCAGCTGCTTCATCTGTTTTGAGTACTGGGAAGGAATGCTAACTTCGAGTCCAGTCTAGTCCAAGCTCACCTAATGAAACTGAAATTTCTTTCATAGGGGTCTTTGAAAACATGGAGTCAGCAGGAGTTCTTTTATTTTCTACTCCTGTATAAATTGTTAGCAGTTTTGATAGAAATTACTAACATACACATTATTAGCATGTTTTAAAAGATTGTCCTAACACCTACAAGTTAACACGTAAAAATGAAACCAAGACTCTTTAGGGAAGCAGCGCTTAGGTTCCTGGCTTCATGTGTTTATGGGAAGTTTAATGAACAATCATTTTCCCAAATTTGGTAGCTTTAGGTTTAGGTTCAACATGCCGTCTCTATGAAAGCAGATGTGGTTAAGTAGGGTGGTAAATAGAACAGAATTCAGCCAATGAGACATTTTTATTAGGTCATATTCAAAGGGACTTTTTTTTCCATGATACTAGATTTTCCTCGACATTGAATTCTCCCTTTCTTGCTTCCTATCTGCTACCAAAAATACAAATAATTTACATATACAACAACAATTTACCCCAATTTTAAGGTAAACTCATGCAACTTCTACCATACATTTTTGTGGTTCCTAATAGCAAAGTTAATGAGAGACATTTACACATTTGGTGATTTATCCTTAAGAAAACAATGCCTTATTATTCTTATTCTTTGAAGCATCAAGTAAAGGGGATTTAGAGGGAGATTTCCAAAATCCTTGGGAAATTCCATATCGTTGAGGAACTCAAAGGCATGACGCCTGGAGCGTGTCAGCAAATGACATTGCGCAGGAATTGATATTGAGTCATACCTGAGGAATTTATCACTGTGGGACCCGTAGAGGAAGCCAACTCTGTATGGTCACAGTTACCACTTGGTTGCTGAGGCAGAAGGCCTCCTGGAAGAGTGCCTCTATTTAGGAGATATTTCATGTGCTCACCATGTACTAGGATCTTGGGGTTCAGTTCAGACCCTGTTTCATTGAAATCACTGTCCCAGAGAAAGAAACAAAAGAAATCACTTACAATATAGGACATTAGGCTATAACATTAGGACTTAAAGTCTAGTTCCTGGAAAAGCAACATCAACCTCACCTGTGAACTTGTAGAATGCAAATGCCTCCACTTCCTTCTGAAATAGAAACTCTGGGAATAGTCCCATGATTTGTGTTTCAACAAACTTTCAAGGTGATTCTGATGTACCCGGTAGGCTGGAGGAAGGCTCACAGAATTAGGAGGACGTGGACTGGGAGACCTGAAGCCAGATGGGGACAGGTTGAGGGCAAGGGGGAGAGGATGGTGAGGCCTAGGCTTTGTAAAGGACCAACAGGTTTGCTGAGGGGAAAAAAGGGGTTGGTGGTGAAGAAAGGGTTTTCCAGATCGAGTGTGCCCTAAGCTCAAAGAGCCAAGAATGGAAACCCTGAAGCCAAGGGTGGGAGAGGAAACAGGTCCAGAGAGGAGCCTGGAGAGGCCCGAAGGGGCCCAGTGGAGCAGGACTCTTATGGTGGCAACAGGGCTAAACTGTGTCTTAAAGGCCATGGGGTGGGAGTAGACACGGAAGAGTAAAGCCAGGGAAAGGAATGGTCAGATTTGCATTTTAGTAAGTTCCCTTGGCAGAAATGAGTGGATGGTGGAGAGATGAAGTTTGAGCTTAGACCAGTGAGTAGATTTCTATGGTGATCTACCAGAGAAAGGAGGGCTCAGCCTAGTGCTGTGGAGCTAGAAAGTGGGAAGGGCCTCAACCAGGGGACAGGTTACAAAAAGTGACTTGGTGAAACCACATATTATAATATATCACACATGCTACAAATCATGAGATGTAGATATTGACTGATAGTAAATGCTGAAAGAGTGGAAGGTGAAATAAACAGAACACAAAATTGTATATACAGTATAATCCAAATTTTGAAATATACATTCATAAATACACAAACAATATTGGAAGATATATATCAAAGTCCTTATCTCTGGGTGGTGAAATTACAAGTAATTTTTGTTTTCTTCTTTATATTTTCTTCCTTAAATTTTCTACACTGAATGTGAATCACATTTATAATCAGGAACTATAACTGTTAGGGAAGAAGGAAGGAAGAAGGAAGGAAGGAAGGAAGGAAGGAAGGAAGGAAGGAAGGAAGGAAGGAAGGAAGGAAAGGAAGGAAGGAAAGAAGGAAGGAAAGGAAGGAGAAAGAATGAGTCATGTTTGAAAGCTGAATGGGATCATATATGGGAAGTCAGAATGGTTCCATAAATAGAGGTAAATTGTAATCCCTAAAGGAGCCTTTTAAACTTAACCTGCCTTAAAATTTCCTACGAAGCAGGCCTGACAGGCTATGACACCCAGCTCAGGTATATTGTGGGGAAGCAGTAGTTGTACCCTTCTGGATGGCCCATTCCATTGGTTTAAGCCAGAGCTACAAAAGTCACTAGAAGGAGATGAGGACCCAGGGAAGTAGCCCTTGAGGATGACTTTGTGGATGGAGGCTGCCCTGCTACAGCTGTGCTGCGGACGAGCCGCCCAGGCCCTGACCCACCCCAGACCCTGCCTCGCTGATCAGAGCATTTGTTGCTCTATAGTTTTTGAGATAAGTTGATAATTTGTGTTGGAAAAGAGTTGTGCTAAAGACTCCTCTTTGACTGCTTTTACAGCTACTTTTTTTTTTCTGGCCCCATTTCCCTTCTATAAGAAATGACACACAGTTCTAAAATAATAATAATAATCACAACAACAACAACAATAATAATAGAAATTGGGGTTTGTTTCTCAGGGATCTGGGAGTGAGGGTCCCTAGGTGACAATACAAAGGTTTGGGATCATGTCATTCATGGAGAAATAACAAGTAGCTAGAGTCCATGAAATCATAATAACAACAGTAATGAGCACTGTTGTTTATCACTATACTAAGCATTTTACAAATATTTTTATTTAATCCTCACAACAACCCTGTTAGGTTTTTTTCTTTTTAATATACCATTTATAAGGGAGAGAGACCGAGGCCTCAGACATAAGTGCTTCTACAAAGTATCAGAGCCTCAATTTGAACCAAGATAATTTTTATTCAAAAGCCAGTTGTAAGAGTTCTGGAGATGAATAGTGTTGATGGTTACACAACAATAAGATATACTTAATGTCACTGAACCAACTGTACACTTAAAAATGGTTATGGTGGTAAATTTTAAGTCATGTAATTTACCACAATTTTTTAAAAAGTCTGTACTATTGCACAATATACAGTATACTATTATACATTGTGTTGCTACATATTCTAAAGATACATTTTTTAAACATTTTTATTTTTTTATTTTTTATTTTTTTTATTTTATTGAGAACAGCCATGGTCATTGGTTACACATTGCTTTCATGCCACAATGGCATAGTTGACTCTTTTAGGGAGGGCGCATCTCAGTGGCCCATGCGAGGATTGAACCAGCAACCTTGGTATTATCAGCACCACGCTCTAATCAACTGAGCTAACCAGTCACCTCTCCAAAGTTATTTTGATGTGACCGTTTTAATAACCCTTGGCATTAAGAAAATGTTTGCTTTTTGGAGGAAAAAACAGGTGTCCTAACAGCCTCACCCATTTCTTCCTTTCTTATCTCTTTTCTCATCCTTTCTTCCTTTCTCCTTTCACTCTTCCCTACCCTAAACAAATTGTTAAACAGATTTCCCCCTTCCCCAGCAAACACACATACACACAATCCACAAACTCTCTGACCAGCCAGTGCTGCTGAGGCGACACCTCAATCCTCATGGTGTTTCCTAACTGAGGATTCAGAACAGGTCCAATGCGAGAAGCACTTGGGAGGCTGACTTTCCAAGACGCTTTAAACATTCTGATGAAGATGAAACTGGGAGGAGATAGATATAGAGAATGATAAGCTTGAGTGTTTAAATGCAACAGCAAACACACACACACACACACACACACACACACACACACAGAGAAAATGAGCAAGTGAACTGGTATAGTTCCTGAGAAATGAGAAAATCTGAGGAATAGACTATGTGCTGGCTTAAAATTCAGGCTGCATTTCCTGAAACTCTCCCAGCCCCACCTTTTGGCAAGTCTCCTTTTGCAGACGGGAGTGTGGTGATGCTACCTCTGACCGTAAGGTGGGGCTTGTATTGGGACATACTGAACATCACAAGGATTCCTTGTGTTAGCCTTTTCCATTTAGAAACCTTCCTACATTGCCATCTAGACATGATTAAGGGCAGCCTACAGTATCTCACTACACATTACCTACCAAGTTGCAAGATTCCAAACGCACCCAGGATGGAATTTGTGCATAGCTTAAGACCCGCATCTGGAACACTTATTTATCACAGGAAAGACAAAATACCTTATTTTTTCAAAATTTCTTTTTCCCATGCTTTCGTATACTTATGAAAGTAGTAGTGCTTTCTGCTTACATTTAATAAATTATACTTTTAAGATTGTACAAATATATCACAATGTATTATAATATGTTCATGTTATTAGAAATATACGTTCACAAATATGTAAGCCAAACCACCTTAGACTTAGACAGTGATGTATTTCAATTATATCTCAATAAAACTAGACAAAAAGATTTTCTGTAGTAGAGTATAAAAATGTATAGATAAGCACTTCATAGTGCATTCAGGCTCTGGGTCCAAGATAAGATAAAAAGTTCAAAGTTGAATATTAACTATCTTCTATTTTCAATCCTATCAATATACCTCTGTGACTGAGAGTATAATCTTGGTCAATGATAACATCAAAAAGACCAGCTTTAAGAGTTTCTGTGAATACAAAGCCCTGGACAAATACACTCCTGCCCTCAACCCCACCCCTTTGATAAACTCTGTTTGCAAACAAACCATAGATGTTATTGAATAGCATGGCAAAACAGTATGGGGCTGGCATAAAAATAGACACATATACCAATGGAACAGAGTAGAGAGCCCAGAAATAAACCCAAACATATATGGCCAACTAATTTTCAACAAGGGCACCAAGAATACCCAGTGTGGAAAAAGTCTTCAATAAATGGTGTTGGGAAAACTGGATATCCACAAGCAAAAGAATGAAACTGAATCCTTATCTTACTCCATACACAGAAATCAACTCAAAATAGATTTAAGACTTAAATATAAGACCTAAAACCATAAAATTCCTAGTAGAAAACACAGGGGAAAAGCTCCTTGATATTGGTGTTGGCAATGACTTTTTGGATATGACACCAAAAGTGTAGTCAAATAAAATAAACAAGTGGAAATTCATCCAAGTAAAATACTTCTGCACAGCAAAGGAAACAATTAACAAAATGAAAATGCAACCTACAGGTTGGGAGGAAATATTTTCAAACCATATTCCTGATAATATCCACATTCATACAACTCAATAGACACATCCCCCCAAAAAAACACATCTGATTAATAAATGAACAAAGAACTTGAATAGACATTTTCCAAAGGCATACAAATGGCCAACAGGTACATGAAAAGGTGCTCAACATCACTAATCATCAGGGAAATGCAAATCAAAACTATGATGAGATATCGCGTCACACCTGTGAGTATAGCTATTATTTTAAAAATAACATAAACGATTACAAGTGTTGGCCAGAATGTGGAGAAAAGGGGACACTCGTGTACAGCTGGTGGGAATATAAATTGGTACAGCCACAATGGAAAACAGTATGGACATCCCTCAAAAAGCTAAAAATAGAACTACTATATGACCCAGCAACCCCACCTTTGGGCATATATCTAAAGAAAATGAAATCAGTACTGAAGAGATATTTGCACTTCCTTGTTCACTGGAGCATTATTCACAATAGCCAAAATATGACAACAACCCAAGTGTCCATCAATAGATGAATGGATCAAATAAACACATACGCCTTAAACTTGCACAATATTAACACAGAAAGAAAAAAAAACTGCATAATCTCACTTATATGTGGAATCTAAAAATGTTGACTATGGAAGCAGAGCGTATAATAGTGGTTCCCAGGGGTGGGGATGTGGGGGAAATGGGGAGATGCTGATCAAAGTGCACAAAACTGCAGTTGTATAAGATGAATAGAGAGAGCTAATGTACAACATAATGACTAGTTAATAATGCTATACTGAATACTAGAAATTTGCTAAGAGAATAGATTTCAGGTTCTTTCATCACATGCCAAAGACGGTAACTATGGGAGAAGATATGTTAAATAGGTCAACTTCAGTCATCATTTCAGTGTGTATATCAGATTATCATGTTGTGCACCTTAAACATATATAATTTTTATTTAAAAAGAACTTAGTACAGTGACTAGGACACAGTAAATATTAATCTACCCCTCACCCTCTCCCCTCCCTTCCTGCCTCTGTCTTGCTTACACTACCAGCAATATGCACCAGTTCGGGCAACTATGGGGTCTAATGGAGGCGCTCCATTCAGGACACAGCCCAAAGTGTTCAATTAGGCAATAATTGCCCCATACCCAAATAATACTGTAACATTAGCTTAGACACCTTCTCAAGTGTGGAAGTTGGTGGAGACTGTACTTTCAATCGCTTGTGCTTCAAGTCTTTGTCACCAGTGATTTTTCTTTTTATTGCATCTACATACATAGTCCCCCAGGATTTTGTGCTGTCTTCAAAAATATCCAGAAGCTGACCACTAATAACCACTCCTGCTGTCACTACCCTGGCCTGATATAAACTATTTGTCATCTTTCTCCTGGTTTTCCACAATAACTTCTAACTGCTCACCCTGATTTACCTTTGCCCCCTACCCCCCAACTCTTTTCTGCCTAGCATCCAGAGTGTCAGATCATGACACTGATTTGCTTCAGGCCCTGCCATGGCTCTCTACTCAGAGCGAAAGCCGAAATCCTTATGACCTATAAAACCTGTCTGATCCGGCCCGTTACTCTCCCTGTCCTCATTTTCTATTCAGGCCCCCTTTACCCCAACCCAGGTACACTGGGCTCCTACTGTTCTTCAAATATACAACCATGTTCCCAACTGGAACTGTGACTTCAGCTGTCCCTGTGCCTGGAATAGTCACCCACACAGCCGCTTAGCTAATTCCTGTATCCCTCAATTTTTAGCTCAGTCTCTACCTTCAAGGAGGCTTTGCCTGACTCCCTAACGCTGTAATCTACTCATCCCCTCAGGCACCTGAAACCCTGATCCCCCCCTGCCCTGCTCTCCTTTTTTTTCATATAACATTTATCCACTGAAAACACTTATATGGGTAGCCACTTCTATTTTTGTTATTCACTAACATTTCCCAAGCAACTGGAAACATGCTTGAGATATTGGAAGTGTGCTGTAAAGATCTGGTGAATGAATGAATAATGGGAAATGAGACCATTGTTTACATATGCTTTCAAGTGATAAGCAATTAAATTTGATGTTTTTGCTTTGGAGCAAATCAGGTGAGCTTTCTTTCTTTCTTTAAAAAATTGTTTCTAACTCCAACCGCATTATGTGTTTCACAATAAAGGGTCAACAGTTAAAATTAAGAGTCACGAGGAAACCAAGTAAGAGGAAACTGTGTCAGGAGAAACACGAGCACAGGAAGCATTTCCTCTCATTCTTGGGGGGTGGGGAAATAGGCGACGAATATTGGGTTGTCAGAAAAGTCATGACGTATTTTTCTATGTTTTTTGTTGTAAAAATGTGTCATGACTTATCTGACAACCCAACAGTAACTCACACCTTTCCTGTGACCTCCAATTCTAGGCTCTTTCTTCATTAAGCCCTTAATTTAAAATTAAGGCCCTTCCCTCAGCTGATAAGAACCTTGCAAATGAGATTTTTTTTTTTTTTTTTTTTTTTTTTTTTTTTTAGTTAGCTACATTTAAAGGCAAGTGCAAATTCTCTTGAAGTTTAGCTGAATCTCAGGTTTGGGCAAGTGTCCTCTCCCAGCACAAGTGGTCAAATTTCCCAGAGGAAGTTCTCCATCTATTCCATACACGAGATACTATGCTTCTTAGAATAATATATCAGGCAGAAGGGACTAGAGAAACAATTTCCCTCATTTTAGAAATGAAAAACCTAAGGCCTTGACTGCAGGGGGGACTGGATTATGTTGTTCCTCTCCTGTCACTGCATCAGGACCCTCTTCTCCAGCCTTCTAAATCCTCTCAGGCAGGAGAGGGTAGGAGAAAGCGGGGAAACTTACACATGAGAGAAACTTCCCAAGGAGACATGGAGTCTCTGGAACTCTGTTTAGGTTCAAATCCTAACTCTGTCTCTTTCTTGCTGGGTGATCCCCTGCAAGTTACTTAACCTCTCTGAGTCTGTTTCCTCATCTGTTAAATGGGAATAAATAATACAAAAACATGGGTTATTGTGAATATTGCAAAAAATAAAATATACGAAGTACTTGGTAATAAATCTTGTTAGTACAATTATTCTTGAGTGAGGACTCTGCACTCATTGCTAAAACCTAAGTAAGTCAAGCTCAGAAAAGAAATGCACCATTTTAATTCTCCTCATTAACCTTGTCTCTCCAGTACCTGCCTCAGTTCCCTTTGGGTTGCTTTAGTGTGTGCTTTCAAGGTCCTCCTTCTCTGGGAGGGTGCGTTATTTCTTATCTACTTTGTCCTTATTTGCCCATTTTGCTTTTATCTCCAACTATTTAGGAGATGGTGACAGTGGTGCTTTCCAGGTCCACCCCCACCCCCACAGTTGGAGAAAAGGAAGTGCATGAAAAGTTCATCCAGCAAGTTTGGAGTAGACAGCTGTTCCTTTGTTTCAAAACTCCACTCTATTCTGCAAGTGGTGATTTCCTCCTTCCTGGTTTAGGGACCACAAGGAGGGATTTATTTCTGATGAGTAACCTGATCCAGTCAAGAGAGCACTCTAGATATGGAAAATAGGAAATTATACTAGATGAGAAAATAAACTACCTACACACAAAAGGGACTCAAATCTGGAAATCAGATAATATAGAGCACCAGGTTAAGTACAAATGGACTAAAATTTTATAGCCTTGTTTTGCACAGATTTGGGGAATCCTGAGACACTGGCCCACATCTCTAAACCTGCAATCTGGTTTATTTTCTAATTTTGTTTTCTTTTTATGTGAAAACATCCTATAGTTTTTGTTGTTGTTGGGGGTTTTTTGGTTTATTTTGTTTCGTTTTCTTGAGTTATATATTTGGTTGGTGACCTGAAGGGAATTATGAAAGGACTAAAATTTCACCCTCCACCTCAGCCACCTTTTGTCACTGACACTGTCTTTTAGCAGATTATTTAAGCAGGTTGCCTCAGTTGAAAGTTGTACTCAGTTTTCATTTTTTTGAATGGTTTGGGGATTTATTCTTGTGGAAGACAAGAAAACTAAAGGTCAATCATATCTTGAATTCATGGAATGTGAAAATTCTCTTCCTCCTCCTCATTCTTCTTATCTGTCTCTACCTTCTCTTTGAGAACTTCGAGAACTTTTTTTGAAGCCTCTGCTTTGGACACATCCAGGGACAGCGGGCAGCAGTCAGAACATGTCATTTCTCCTTCAGTTGACATGACTTAAAAATGGGAAACTTGGGCTCCCCTCACTATTCTTAAGTATCATACCTCCAATTTATTTACTGTTTATTGATCTTACTCCTTACAAGTTTTTAATGGTGGGGGGTCAGTAAGCTTCCTGAAACTTGATGCACAACTTTGTACATTTAGGGTTAGGTGGACTTAAGGGTAAGCAGAAGGCATATAACTTCCATTATATTTTCAAAGGATTAAGTGGTTGAAATAAAAAAGGTTAAGAACCCTGGAGGTAATATGTAAAAAAGAAGCTAATCTGTTTAGTCTGAGCACACTTACTGTTAATTAGACTATTATACATCTGTGGGATACCATTCATGTCCTCAGTGGCCTCTGGAAATACTGTCTGTGTGGTCTACTGTCTCCACAGTCCATGAAACCCAGGTGATGGGAAGAAGGAAGCAGCAGAGCCCTTCTCCCTCAGCCGGTGCCAGTCACTCGTAATCCCTGTGTGATGCTCTCCATCCTTATCTGCCTGCTGTATGGTACCTGTTACTCCAGCCTGGGAGCAGCCTAGAAGAATCTGGATGGTTAATTCACCGAAGGAGGAAATTGTTGCCTGACTGCACTGGTTACTATTTTATCTATTCACCACTAAATGAGAGAGTGAACTAAAACTGGAATTACCATACTGAATTCTGGGTTTGAATGTCCTCAAGGGAGAACAAAAATAGACTATGATAAATATTTTCACTTCCTTTTGTTGAAATTACCCTGGTTAGGAAAGCTTCTGAGAGCTGGGGGATTTGTGATTTCATTCAAGGAATGTTTGTTTATAGAGCACCTGCTCGGTGCAGGCACTTAGAAGCTGCCTCACAGTATAAACCAGGCAAACGTGGCTTCTGGCCTCCTGGAGTTTCCAGCCAAGTGGGTGAGACATAATTCAACAAACAATCACACAAGTAGGTTGAATGCTCCTCTCTTTAACAAAATCCACTAACGTGGAGTTTTTAGTCCAGTCAAATTATGTCTTAAATACTCCAACAGCCCCTAAGGCCAAAGTAGGGAGCAGAACTAGTTAAGCTGAAGCTCGGCTTTTGAAACAAAATCTTTAAAATAATCAAAGTTTTAAGGGGAGCAGTAAGGGACAAAATATAGGAATTATAACATAAGACTTTTTTTTTCCACTTAAGTTACTTTCTTCAAATCGCTAAGTTTCATCTTAATTCAGCATTTTAAATTTCACATCTGTAAAAACAAAAGATCAAAATAATAAAGGAACTTCTGAAAAAGAAGAAAAATATCCTTATAAAATTGTACCACCTTGAATCAGCATTTTTAAAGCCTTTCATTTTTTTCTTCTGTCACTTGACTCAATTGCATGTGTAGGTTTTGTTTGCCTCAATTAGACACACATCTAAGTCCAGTCATTTCTAACAAACCAACTTCCCTTTCTGCCAAGTGATTTTTTTTTCCTATGATCCTCACACGAAAGAAATCCCAGTGACAAATAATGTGTAACCATTGTCATTCCAAAGATATCTTTTATTGTAAACATTACAGTAAACTAATCTCTAAATGGTTTTAGCTGATTTACCTTTGCCCCCTACCCCCCAACTCTTTT
>NW_017731789.1:1371965-1426852 GCF_001890085.2 Hipposideros armiger
GCGAGTGTATGTAACTTAGATGGTTTAACATACCAAAAGACACTTCCTGTGGGGAATTTGCTGGAAAAAGAAGAGTTATGTACAGATGTGGAAAAAGTAAATGCCCGCCATTGTCTTAGCTCTTTCTTGAGCTCCTGCCTTTCTTGGATGATAGACTTACTCCCATAGTGGAGAAGATCTCTGGATGCTCTTCTCTGTTAAGCGTTTCTCTGTCTCAGGAGCTGGTTGGAACTTAGATAAACAGCTTAATGTTTGATGGATGACATAAATTCTACACTCATTCCTAGTGGGGTATAAAATATCACTTGTATTTATGTGCAGCTTTGCTCTTCAGTTAAACTTTTCACTCCACTCTGTTCTATTTTGATGCAGCATTTCTTCAAACAGGATAATTAACCTTTTTTTCTAAAGCTCACTTAGTCCTACATATTGTGCAATAACTCAAAGGGTTACCTTTACAGAATTGCGAAAGACTAGAAGTCCTGCTTCTCTAGTCACTTTGTCTTTGTCCCCCCTTATCTCTGATGAAGGGAGTCCAAGGACACAGTATATCAAGGCAATATTATGAGAGATGAACAACATTTGTAAAAAGGTTGTTTTGCCTTATAAATAAATGCTCCTTTCTAAAAAACAAAAGTGAGCATCTAAGTTAAATGAACTCATTAGCTCAGCCTCTAAGGATAGTGTAAGGGTGCAGTTGAGACCCCTGAAAAGAGGGAAGGAGGAGATGAGGAGATGGAATAGAGAGGAAAATGAGGTGCCTCTATAAGTGGGACTCAGCAAAAATACAAAGGCAACCCTAGGGAAAAGTCTCCCTGGTGCCACCAATATGACTGAATCCTGATGCAGAGGGACTGACCCAGTCACGTCAGGGTCTGTTCAGATGAGACTATGCCCTTGTTGAACAAACCAACGTTACTGAAGCAAAGAGACTGGGAATTTTCTTTAAGATCCAGGTCTTGCTTACATATCTGGCCACAACTTTTTCCATTCCTCAATCCACACACTGTTTTTCATACATTCCTCAACAATTTCAGGAATCCAAATGGGTCATGTTCTCTTGTATCTCATTACCTTGTACTTGCTTTTCCCTCCACAAGCAAAGCAGTCCCCTCTTCTCCCCACCCCATTTGTTCTACTCCTACTTATTACAATATTAGGTCACAGTTTTGAAGTTGTTTCTTCAGAAAACCTCAATGCATGAAAACTGCATCAGCGGTCCTATTCCTTTGCTCCTAGAGGTTCCTATAATGATTGGTATTATAACACCCATTACACATTGCACTTGCTTGTATAATTAATTGTCCACATGCTGCACTAGATTGCAAAACTCCTTGAAGTCAGAGGCTGTATCTTATTTACACAGTAATCACATCTCCTTCTACAACACCTGGCATTAGCAGATAATATATTTTGAATGAATAAATGAACAATCAAATTCCTAAAATAGTAGAGTAAAAACCAATAGCAACTGCATTATATATAATAAACATTTGCTTTGCTACAGAAGGTGATGAAACTCAGGTACTATTTTGTCCAAATCTTAGGTACATTGGAGCAATAAAAAGAAACATGGTTGCTCAGAAACCAGATAACCTCTTTGAAAGCCTTCAAACATGGCATTCCCTCTCCACATAAACCTGTGTGACAAACTCAAACTCACTGCTCTATCGAGCTTCTTGGATAAATAATTTAATTTAAATCCTATATCAGTATTTAAACTAGTTTTTTCCTTAAGTGTTCTGAAATTCTATAGATTTTAACACTCACCATACTACAGGCTTTCAATCTGAAAGGTCAACTTGAATTGTAATACAATCAAATTTTGATATGGGGTTTTAATTATAGCAAAGCATAACTTGAACTGATATCATTTTAATTTTATTATATTGTTACATGCTATAATCTGGCTCAGTTTGGTATTCCAAAAACCAATCCTTCATTAAGAATGCCTCTAAAGTAAATAAGATTTTTAGGAAATGATTGTTGGTTGAATAGCTTTATAATTTGGAAATCAATCCCCTGACAAAATGAGAAATATAAACCATAGCTTTTGGGTGATAATTCACCAGTTTAAAGGTTAAGACAGAAAGTTTACATGTATTAACTTCATGAACTATTAAACCCATTTTATAGATATAGAAACTGGAACTTAGAAAGTTTCAAAGCCACATAAAAATTAGGTGACTGAACCAGAGTTTGAACCTACATGTTCTTTCCACAAAAGCATATACTGCTTACCTTTCCATTAAGGTTACCTCATCCCACCCCACCAAGTAACCCCAGTGAACCACTTCCTGGAGCATAAGCATAATTGCGTTTTACCACTTGAGTGTCCTATCTAGAATGTGTTGTTTCCCTTCCTTTTTTTCTGTTAAAGACCTTCTATCCCTCAACACCCTGTTCAGATGAAACTGCTTATGGAAGATTCTGCCCTTATGCCCCTGTTGGAATTAATATCTTGGTGCCACTTCTCTGTTCTGTAATATAGTCAGGTCCTTATATTGTTTTATTTTTCCAATAGACCAAACTCTTTAAGAATAAGTAGTTTGTCTTATCCATCTCTAGATCCCCACATTACTCAGGTGTTACTTGATAAATATTTGAGGAACAGGATGAAAGGTGTAAAGGTGTTCCCTTTCATTCTGTTAAACACACATTAGCAAAACCAAATCTTTTGAAAAGTTGTTATATACTTCTGGAAACTTTCCAAAATGCTTAGAAAAGGACTTTTCATAAATTGTGTCCCCAATAAAAGTGGTTGACTAGATTACTTCCTCCATCATTACAGCACAAATAATTTGCCGACAGAAACTATTGTATCATAAAGGAATAATCATAAATGACCTTACCCTAACAGCTGTCAGATAGTACTATGATAAGTTTATTTATAAATAAAAAGAAATACAACTGATAATGATGAATCAAAGCGAGAGGTTAACTATTTAAAAATTATGTTTGCACATGTTTTAAAAGAGACATGTTTTATATAAAATAAATAAAATTAAAGTATTTTAAAGATCAAATAAAACTTGTCATGCTTGAAAACTTGATAAGAGACCAATTAGAGAAGTCTGATGACTCAGGCACTCAAAGGGCAGGCGGAAAGTTGCATAGGGTGGAATTTCCTCTGACATAATGTAAGCATGAGGGTGCACATGTTCTTTATCTGTTGCGATAATATAAAAAGCCACAGGAGCTCTTCATCCAACACAAGTCCTCGGGGACAACAGAGCTCACAAGCTTCTAGGACAAGAGCCAGTAAGAAAGCGGAAAGAAAACCCTTCGTGTCAACATGACTTCCAGGCTGGCCGTGGCTCTCTTGGCAGCTTTCCTGCTTTCTGCAGCTCTGTGTGAAGGTAAGCGCATCTTTCTGCTGCAGGGTTTTCCTGTGTCTAAATGTAATCCTCAGATAGCAAGATTGTCTTAATGCTTTGATAAAAACATCATTTTTATTCAGGAAAAGAAATTTAAGTCATTTAAGGTCAACTAATTCAATTGAAGTTTTAATGTTTTAGACTGTATCTATACAACACTTAGAAAAGTATGAAGTTTGGTTAATATAGACATTCTGTTCTTACCATTCACACTCTGTAGTATGCATCGATTTAACATCAATCTAATTCAGAGTATATCTTATTGGGGGCCACATTTACCCATGTTATCTATCAATATTGAGCGAGACAACTCAGGTAATTTTACTCCATGTACTATTTTGACAAGCTTCAGACAGCTATCAATTCCTATTTGGTTTAAGGACATCCGGACAGATTATAGACCTTCTTGGATGCCTTTTATGAAACAAATACAATTAGAATGTTTATGGTATATAGTTTTAAATTTTTTTCTTTTCTCTTAAGCATTAGTATTTTGTTAAGATACAAGACATCTCTGTGCAACTCACTTATATATTTCTATTAATTCTTTCTGAAAGCAATTTCTCTATTGTTGAACCTTAGTTTGCCTACTATAAACAGCATTGTGGTATCACAGAGGATTATGCAATATCAAATAGGAAAAAAGTATCGTCAGGATGTCAGTATTGCACAAAGACAACTCCAAGTCTTCATGTAGAAAGTATTCAATGTTGTCAAGAAAGACCATTAAAAAAAAAAAAAAAAACTGAGGTCAGAGATTAGGACAATATCCAGCCTTCAATTTCAGGAATAAGTTTGCTAAAGATATGATGTTTACTAAACACACAGTCACCAAGTTATCTTATTGAAATTAAAGAGGGAGTAGCTAGCTGGCAGAGCTGTGCCTGTTGATGAAATCAACTGTTGTTTTTATTTTTTTCACAGATGCAGTTGTGTCGAGAATAGCTACAGAACTTCGATGCCAGTGCATAAACACCCACTCTGAATATTTCCACCCCAGATATATCAAAGAATTAAGAGTGATTGAGAGTGGACCACACTGTGCAAATTCAGAAATCATGTAAGTACTTTCAAAAGTGATTAGATTTTTTACTGTAGAAAACCTAGAACTGAGGAAGGTGGAAGTGTCCAAAAGTTCTAGGTACAAGGAACACAGTAGTGAGCTGAACAGAAAAAAAAAATCCTTTTGCCTTCATGACGTTTAAATATGGTACCTGCCTTGATTCGTAGCTCAAAATTGCTTTAAACTTAGATCTTATGCCCATGCTTAAGGAACCATGGCTTGAATGGCAAAGGGATGTGTGAAACCTGCTAAATATTTATTTTAATCATATGTTTCTCATTTCAGTGTAAAACTCATCGGTGGAAAAGAGGTCTGCCTGGACCCCAAGGCAAAGTGGGTGCAGAAGGTTGTACAGATATTTTTGAAGAGGTTAGTTGGTTTTTTTTTAAAATAATAATTTAGATTATTCATTTATCCTGAGATATACCATCTAAGAGTCAGCCTATAAATTTCCTGCTGCTGCTGCTGCTGAAAATCTCTTTTAGGTAACTGCCTCTTTAATTAAAAAGAAAAAAATAGCAGTAATAGTGAGTTTGTTGTATTCATGACTGAGAAGACCATATATCTTAGTTTGTCAGGGAAGTCTGGATTTATACACATTCCCTGTGTCATTAATATGGTTCTCTTTCATTCCCAGAAGTGTCCAGGTTTGGATGATAACTTATCTGGTCTCTGTTTGTAGTTGAAAATACAGAACATTTCTAACACATGACTATCTAAGACTAATTAGTTTCTGTATTAAGCATATTTTTAAGGAACATACTTTACTTCTTATTAGAACATTGTTAATTTTAGATTTTATTTTATTTATTTTCAGAGCTGAGAAGAAAAGTCCATGAAAAAAAGTGCATTCTCCATGGTTTCCAAGAATTCCTCAGTAAAGATGCCAATGAAACTTCAAACAAACCTACTTCAGTGCTTCATGGACTGTGTGGGTCTGGGGTAGAATTGCCAGATAAAATACAGGATGGCCAGTTAAATTTGAATATTGAGTAAAACAACGAATAGTTTTTTCAATGCCCCATGCAATCTCTAGAACAGACTTATATTTGAAAAATTGTTCATTGTATACCATAACTTCAAATTTAGTTGGAAATCCTGTATTCTTTTTTTGGTTAAATATTGCAACCCTGGTCTGCTGGTCAAGATCCATGAGCACTTGTTCAACTGCTCCTTGAGTTCTTCATTTTTACTAACCTGGAGAAAAAGCCTCAGCCACCATCTTATCTCACAGAAATGTGAGAGCATGTGGAAGCAATTTAACTTTTTTCATGATTATGTAAATTATTTTTAAGTATAACTTATCCCCTATTTATTATTTATATATTTATTTAAGCATCAAATATATAGTTATATTTGTGCATGAATTTGAAACTTGGGAAAAACCACACTGTTGATAGAATAATATAATGACTGTCATGAATTTATATTTATTTTAGATCTTAAGCAATATATAGAATTATCTTGATCAAGGTTGTTTTAGTTTGATCAGGGTAGCCAAATTTAGCAAAATTAAAAACAAACAAATAAAACACCCAGTTAATTTTTATTTCAGATGAACAGTGAATAATTTTTTTTAAGTATAAGAGCACCATTATTTATCTTAACTTTTAATTGAACTGGCAATCCTACTTTTCATACTCCTTATATTATCTTGTTAAACTGTACTGTATTGAATCACCAGAATCCTGAGTTAGGTCTATCTTTCTCAAAACAACAAAAATTCACAAAGTAATTTCTTGCTGGTTAAAACTTATTTATTATGTCCAAATAGATTCTTATAATTTTATTTAAATAATTGTATGTTTTTTTAACACTCACTTTATTTTTTTAATTTAAGGCACTTTTATGTGTTTCCAAAAAGATTTTTTTCCTACTATTTTTGATGGTCTAGAAATATAAATATAACTATAACACATTTAGAATAAAATGTATTGTCAAAGTCATCAGGTGTTTGTATTTCTTTGGTAGTTTTAAATTTTATTGTCTTATATCTTTGGTTGTATTAAAAAATAAACCATATGATTTGGAAAACATAAATGCTTCTCCTTAGCATTTTGTATATTATGTTGGAAATTAAAAACCTTGATTTGTAGAAAAGTAGAATTCCTTTCCAGAGGTGGTTATAAACAGTAGTCTCTTTCACAGAATGATGGAAATTTTCTCAAATCCCACTGTATACATTTTTGCTAGTAAGGCTGACTTCAGATTTTCCATGAAGCAGCCCAGGTATCTGCACAGCTTAGCACAGCCCAAGTGTCAGTGAAAGAGGGAAGAGTATACATGTTATAAGGTACTTCTCAGCTAATTGAGGAGTAAAACTGACACTTATATAAGGCAAAGAAGTTCAAAATATGAATAAAGACCAAGTGTATTTGAAAACAAATTAAACAAAACTCTTAAAAGTAAAAAGACAATAATTTAACTAAAAAACTCAGTGGATGTGTTTCATAACAGATTAGACACAGCTGAAAAGAAAATTGGATATCTAGGAAATAAACCCAAAGAAATTTATCTGGAATTTATATGAGAGATTAAGAGGTGGTAACTTAGAAAAAGAAAGGCAAAGACATGGCGAATACAGGGATAAGGTATTCTAAGTGTCAAAATGGATTTTTAGAAGCAGAAGAGAGGAGGGTTAGAGGTAATATTTAAACAGACAAAGGCTGAAAACTTTCCAGAAATGATGAAAAATAACAATCCACAGTTTTAAGAAATCCAGTTAACCAATGTTTAACTTCACATTGCTAGTCAAAAAATAAGGATCTTAGAACTTTGACTCATCCTGTCTGTCCACCTCCAGATCATTTGCTATTATATTGCTGTTGGGTATTTTAAACCCACTCATGTTTAAAGTTCCACAATGCGGAGTCAGCAAGAGAGTCCTCTGTTATCTTCTCACTAGTTAGTTCACATTGCAGCCTGCTTTTGCTATGTCATTTACCTTCCATACCTGCAGTTCCCATTCTCTCTGTGGGTCCGCCATTATCTGTGGTGTAGAATAAAGCCCATTCCCTTTTCTAGTTTCCAGTGCACATGAACACAAAAGTGTGCAGCATAATAGAATTAGTAAACAATTTGTCAGTGTTGCACAAGCAGGAACTAACTAGAAATTCAACCCTGATATTTACTATTCTTAGAAATATAGTTCCCTCTAGAGTTGATTCCTCCCTGCCTGTGCTCTTCTCAGGCCATGTTGTGGGGCGTCTTCTTCCTCAGAGTTCTGCCTAAATTTCAGTTTCATATTCTTCTCTTCAAATTCAAGACCTCCTGTCATACCCATGCCCACTTGCCGTCTTTCATCTTGTAGATCTCATACATAATGAATGAAACCAATAGCAAACAAGGAATTTTAATAAAATGTTGATAGGAGAGGTACAGGGTTCTTCAGAAGCAGATATCAAGGAGTTATGTAACCTAACTAGCCTAGGTTTCCTAGAGAAAATCTAAAGTAGAATGTGAAGGATGAGTAGGAGTTGGCCACACAAAGGGAAGAAGGGTGTGTGGGGAAGCGTGTGTGAGGAAGCAGTGGAGAAGTAATTTGTAAACGAGAACATGACATGATTTGAGAAGTGAGAACATTTCAGTGTGACTGGAGTTTGCCATGAAACAGAACAAATACCAACAGATAAAGCTATGCTAAATGGACTATGGAATGCTCTAGAGGGCTTAAATTTGGAATTGAAAACTTTTAGTGAATTCCAGTTACTCTCATTTTAAATTGTGAACATTGCAGGCCCTTCTTCCTGGGTCTCCATCCAAAAAGGAGTAGGAAGCCATAAAAGCAGCTCAAAAGTCTGATCTTGGAGGCTTTTTAATCCTATTTGGAGGTTGAATCATCAAAGAACTCCCAACTTTAAATAAAACCTCTTAATGTGGTAAGTACACTTCTTTAATATGATCAGTGTCCAACTTTGAAAGCAAAGTGAAGACATCTGCACTGATCTGCACTCTCAATAATACTTTTTAAATAAATCTACTTTTTAATGATCTTTATCACTTTTAAAATATACTTAATGAGTTTTTCCACTCTGTCATCTAATTGTCACTGTCTCTAAGACAGCAGAAGTATTCCATCAAAAAGGTAAATAAGAAGATTAAATTAGAGATAAAGTATTATGTACCTAAGCCAAAATAGAAAAACAGAGTAAAAGAGTGTAAGACCAAGAGTTAGAGAGAAGAAAAAGCCAATCAATTTGCCGAATTGAAAATTTTTACTTCATTTTGCCTCAGTGATATTAATAAAATTAGTATATAGACACAGGGTTTATTTGTATAGACATAGATTTAGACACAAACTTAAACATGCCATCTATTACCCTATGTCTTTTATCCATTTGTGTGAATTATAAATTCACAAATCTAATTTTACAAAGTAGTAACATGAATGTAAAGATACAGGCACACATCCAAAATAAAAAAGTATGAAGAAATTATAAAAAAGTGTTCATCTTAAAATTGCATTAATTATAAAATTCTATAATACATACATTGCACATACAACATATAAAATCAGGTAATTTTCATAATTGCTTTTTTTTGTTTGCTAGAGATACATCAAGAAGTAGATTCATAGGTTGAAGTTACCTAAGAAAAATGTTTTATTATCAAGATTTTGGTAGTAAATAGATAATTATTTTTTGCTATAATATTATGCATTTATTTTGCCATTCAGGCTATGTTTGAAACACCAGAAGAAAGGATAAAAAACTATTTTGCTTTTTGCTTGTGGTAGTAATGCAGTAAGAATTGCTTAAGACTGTGTTAACCCTACAATAAAAAAAGAATGCTTAAGAAAGCAATAATTTCTCCATTACTCACTTAAAATAAAACCAGATTGCAATTGCCTCAAGTTTGACAAACACCAGCTGAATTTGCATAAAATACAGGCAACAAATGGGGAATTTTTTAATGTAGCAGAAATACCAGGCTGATTCCTTCCCATAAGATTTACAGTTGAGGCAATCAAGAATTCTCCAAAAGTTTACATAAGCATCAATGAACCCAACTCTTACTGAGTGGAGAAAGAGGGCTTCCCATGCTCTCTGTATTCTCATAGATAAAAATCAAGTTGGATAAATATTACCTATCTATCTATCTATCATCTATCTCTATATAGATAGACTGCAAAAGCAAAGTATGTTGAAAATTAAGATGAGAAACATTCAGATATTTCAACTCAAAGTTTGCTTTAGACATTATCTAGAGGAATGTTCTAATAGCTTTATAACAGATCACGATTCTGAGGCTGAAGATAGACTTTTTTTTAAAAGATTTTATTGGGAAATTGGGGGAGAGGAACAGTGTTGGGGAATTGGGGAAGGGAACCAGCCAAGTTGTTGTTCTTCAATTTTCGTTGTGGAGGGCGCCATTCTCCATCTGGCTTCCCATTAGCAGCTTGTGGCCTCTAAGCTCAAGGTGCTGTGTTCAATCTTAGTTGCGGGTAGGTGTAGCCACCATCCCATGCAGGAGTCGCACCGGGCAGCCTCATTGTTAAGAGTGCACGCCCTGTCCACTGAGCCATCCAGGAGGCAGCTCAGCTCAAGGTGCCGAGTTCAGTCTTAGTTGTGGGTGGGTGTAGCCTACCATCTAACAGGCAATCTTGTTGTTACACCAGCTGAGCCATCCTACCACTTGTTAGCAGCTCAGCGACAACTCAGCTCAGGTGCAGCATCACTGGCCAATGTGGGTATTGAACCAGCGGCCGTGTTGCTCAGAGCTCACGCTCTAAGCCTGCTCTTAACCAACTGAGCCACTCGGCTGGCCCTGAAGATAGACTTTTAATCAATCTATTGATTCTATTTCATAGGACATGATTTACCTCATGTTTTAATAACGTTATATGTGATTCTTTCCACTGTCTGCATCCTAAATTAATCTTCCATTTATCCTATGCTACTCAAAATGCCTTCTCATTTATATTTTTAGTGTTCCCTTAAATGAATTGTTTATGGGAAAGTATTCTATATGTAGATACCTCTGCCTAAATTTACTTTTTCTTCATGTTTTCCAAAGTATTCAACTTTGCCCTTACAGGAATCCCATATAGAGGTGTGTTTTGTTAAAGGAACAGCTTGTTTCTGCAGGTCTCCCACAGCCTCATCATGATGTATGCGTTATTTCTCCATCAACTTTCCACAGTTGTTGTATTCTTCTCTAGTACATGCCAGTCATGTTTAATAAACAGCTCTTGCTCATATTTCCTTAAGTGAAAATTTTTATTATTAATTTCATTTACAAATATGCATATCTGTATCTGTAGATAGATAGACAGATAGATAGATAGATAGATGATAGATAGATATTGCATATTTACAAGGTCTTACAATAAAGCTTGAATGAGGAGGCCTCTGCTAACATGTAAAGGACTCTGACTTCTACTTATAAGCCTGTTTTCTAGAACTGTTTTCCTGAAGGAACATTTTCACTCTCTAGTTTACTAAAATTCTGTCTCATTTTCTTTATTTCAAAATGGAAATAAGAGTTAGTAATATCTACTTATTAAAATTTAAATTATATCATCCACATGTAGTGTTACATAGATTTTATAAAATCTGTATGTTTTTGAGTCTATATCTTCTCCGATTATTTAAAATTTTGACCAAGTTTTATGGTGAACAAAGGTACATGAACTCTGATTTTTAAAATATGGCATGCTCTATGTGGTATTTATTGGGACTAGAATAAATGCCATTTTTATACTTTGTTTACATATACTATATAGTGCATTAGCTTTTATAGATTTAAATTTTGAATTTCGATTCTTGAAAATTCAAAGGGGTAGGGGTTGAAATTTTACAGAGTCAGAAAGTAAAGGAGTGCCTCTATCTGAAAAAAATTGATGAGGATATTTCAAAGAGGAATAGAAGTCAACTGAAAGCTGGGACAATGGCCAAAACTGGAAGAACTTGAGAACAAAATAAATGAAGTAGTATATTATAACCTCAAACATAGAGCAAATATTTATGAGTCCATACTGATATAAATAAATGGTGGAGTAAATGAATAAATGGAGTAGAATAGAAAAATCTCCAATTCAGAAGAATTCCAAATAATGTGTATACCTACTCCTTCCTCAAGGAGGTGGTATATAACTGTATGCTTGTGAAGTGTGGACTGCCCATAGCGTCTTATTTCCAAAAAATACAATATAGAAGGGGGAACAAGGAGAGTAACTTTACAGTAGAGTAACCTGAAAAACACTATGTGTGTCAAGGTTAACATCAACAGTGATCAATCATATTGATAGAATGCAATGATGGAATGACAGTGGCACTTTACCTCTGTGGTGCCCTCCTGAAAACCCATGATCTTAGTCTAATCATGAGAAAAACATTAGACAAATTCCAATAAAGAGACATTCTACAAAATACCTGACCAGTGCTTCTCAAAACTGTCAAGGTCATTTTAAACAAGAAAATTCTGAGAAAATACTACATCTAAAAGAGTCGTAAGGAGACATGACAATTAATATAATGTATTCTGGATTGATCTTAGAACAGAAAAAGGAGACATTAGGTAAAAATCTATGAAAATCTGAATGAAGTATGAACTTTGGTTATTATGAATTGTCTTGGTTCAGGCTTCTATAAAAAAATACCATAGACTGGGTGACTTATAAAAAACAGATATTTATTTCTCACAGTTCTGGAGGTTGGAAATCTGTGCCAGCATGGTCAGGTTCTAGGGACGATCCTCTTCCTGGTTGCAGTCCACCAACTTCCGGTTGTAATTTTATATGGCAGAAAGCAGGGAGCTTGAGCAAGCTCTCATGTTTCTTCTCATGAGGACTCTAATCCCATTCAAGAAGGCTCTGCCCTCATGACCTGATTTCTTCCCAAAGCCCCACCTTTTAATATCATCACACTGGGAGTTAGAATTTCAACATATGAATTGGGGTGGGGGAAACACAAACATTCAGTCTATAACAACAATGTATCAATATTGGTCCATTAATTGTAATAAATGTACCCTAGTAATTAATGTAAAATGTAATAATAGAAACTGAGGTGGGATGTATGGAAACTCTGCATTATGGTCTTGATTTTTTTGTAAATCTAAAGCTGTTGTTTAAAAATAAGTCTATTTGAAAAAAATAAGTAGAAAGATGGGAACCAAAACAAATAAACAAACAAACAAATGCACACCATATAGTAATTTGTACTTTTCTGCCAGTAGCAATGAATCTGGAACATGGGCCACAAAGCTGGTGTGTGGGGAGCATATCCCTTAGGCAGTGATGGAGCTAAGCTAATCATTAATGACATCTGTACACCTCTGTCTTTCTTTCCTTGCTACTGGAGTGTGCTGGACCTTGAGACCTTGCCACATCTCTAAATGTATTCCTGAAAATACATCAAAGGTCTACCGTAATAATGATAATTATATTCAGTGACCACACAGGTTAAATAAATGTGTGTAACAGCTAAGAACCATCAGCAAGAGGTAGTAGGGATTGTGGTGAACTGGAGAACACATGATCTGCCTGAAGTTATAGTAATTCAAATTATCTTAAAACACAGAACTTACCAAGTCAAACTTTTTTGGCTTCTAGTTTGAATCACCGATGTGACTCATAAAAACTAATCTCTCAAAGGAATTTCTTTTTATCTGATAGTAAAATTTGGCACTACTTCTTTAATTTCTTCTTTAATTAATTATATGGCTCCATTCATGACTACTTGCCTTAGATTAAGTTTGGATAATCAATGTTGGACCACATCTATTAAACACAACATGTTTTAGTGGTTTTTTTTGTATCTGGAATAGTGAAGATAATTTAAAAAATACAAGAAAATACTATTCAACAAATGTGAGTTAAAGTCAAATTATTCTTCAATTCTTCATTATGCCCAATTAAAAAGAAATGCAACAAAAGAGGTACAGGGACTGAAAGAAATAAAGAGAATAAAGTATTAATGACTGCCCCCTTTTCATTCTTTTCTCCAGCTACCTATAGCTGGCTCAACAGATGGGCTAAACCTGAGCTTCAGTTTTTCCAAGTCCTTAAGCTAATACTGGCAGGATAAATAAAAATATAAGCACTAAACCAGACTCCCCCTGGAGCAGATTTCAGCAACTCAGTCAGTAGGCCATTAGCTCCCATTGTCGTCTATCGAATCATGTTTTCCTAATAATTTCTCTTAATCAGTCCTTGCAGCAATGTCTCCTTCTATCTGTGTCTGTACTGGGCTAGGCCAAAAGCCAGGACTCTTTTGCTCACGCACCTCTCTGAATTTTCTCTGTAGTTAATCTATCATTTACCTCAGTCCTCTCCAAGGCTCAGGGTTCCATGTTTAATCTCAAGTATTAATTGCACTAACTAGACCAATTTAGTTCCAGGCAATTCCACTCATTAAGACTAAAGACAATTCTTTATTCTTCTTGTCCCCATTGCCTTAACAGAAAGGCTACGACATTTGGGCATATCCTCACTCTCAGTACAAACTGAGCCATCAGTTGGAATTCTCTGCCCACTTCAGTGGACCTTCTGATACCACTGCCTGAGCTTTCACCAACATTTGGACATATCATCATAAACCACAAAGGTGCCATAGCTGGGATTTGTTGCTGCAGTTGACCAACTTGTTTTCATCCCTGTCTGAGCTCAAGTGCATTCTCAGCCACCATCTTCGCTACTGAGTCTTAACTTCCTACTCTGCTCCTTTGTGTCTGCCCTAGAGAAATTTGCAATCATGTACATAAGAAGTGATATATAAGGATGCTCATGAAATACTGTTAGCAATAGTAAGATGTGGAGACAACTATTGTACCTTAATAGTCAAACTGATAAACAATGCCACAATACAGAGTTAAAATGAAACAACTCAATTTAATTGGATGAACATGGGTAAGACTTTAAGACATACTTTGAATTTTTTAAAAATATGACATGTTCCGTAAAAACCATTCATATAAATGTTAAAGCACCAAATAATGGTATTGTATCTATTGTTTATAGAAACATGCATGTGTAGTAAATCTTGACAATATTAATGAGAATGACACTATTGTTCTAGAATTTGGGCCATGAAAGGGGAAAAGGATTGATCAGTGGGATTTCAGTATCTATATCATTTTTTAAATTAAAAAGACTGGAAGCAAACATAATGAAATTTTAATATTTCTTTTTTTTTTTTCTTTAAGCTGAGCCATCCTTCCGCCTGTTGGCAGCTCAGCGGCTGCTCAGCTCGGGCTGGGAATCAAACCGCTGTTGCTCAGAGCTCAAACTCTTGAGTGAGCTCTTAACCAACTGAGACACTCAGCTGGCCCCGAAATTTTAATATTTCTTAATCTCAGAAGAGGTTAGATAGGTGTTATTTGTGTATATATTTTACTTTTTTGTTTTAAAAGATTTTATAATTGAATGTTAAAAGGCTTAATATGTCTATGGAATCTTTTCTCTTAAAGGGAAAGAGAAAGGAATTCAACTATTTCTTTCATCAAAAATCCCTCTGAAGGGATTTTTTGCCAAACTTCCTTCTTCCCTGTTATGGGGGCTAGTCCCCTCAAACCATGTTTACTTCTGTGGTTTCATTCTGAAAAAGAAAACTTGGCTGGTTTAGATAAAATCTTCTGTTAACCTAGATTCTAAGCTAGAGTTTCTCAAAGTAAATTATTTTCTTTGGCAGAATTGCAAGGAGAAGCCAAAACATTTTGATGTTGACACAGCTTCTGGTGGACTGCCCTAAAGGTGACCAAGTCTGTGGGCCTACATGGACTTGGCAGTGGGAGCTGTAACAATATCCCATCTCGCCCTTCACTTGGTGCAGGGGTCTTGGGAGCAGAGTGGAAACACTCTGAGAACATACATGATACTCTCCCAGGATCAACACTCACTCAGTGCACTGCTCTTACTTGTTTTCAAACTTTTACTTCATGAAGCTATCTCAATAAAAATTCAATTTGCAGATATACTAAAAAAAGACATCTAACCCATATTATTTGAAGTCCTTGTAATCCAAAGAAATTCTTCCTGAAAATTTTTTCAATAAGTAACATGTATATTTGATATATTTTAAATAGAGTCTCTAGAAGATGGATGTAGTTGATTTCATTAGCTATTCTTTTTTTTTTAAAGATTTTTATTGGGGAATTGGGGGAAGGGGAACAGACAAGTTGCTGTCCTTTTGTTCTTCAGTCTAGTTGTGGAGGACGTTGCTTCACTGGCCCAAGTTGGCACCATCATTGCACTCTTCCTGGGCGAGGCAGATCAGTCGCCGGCTTCTGGACGGCTGCTCACTGCGGCTGCTGGCTACATACGGTAGCCCATGGCAACCCACTGCCACAGGGGCTGCAGCCTATGCCGTCGCCGGTGACTCATGGCAGCCCAGCTCCAGGTTGAGCTGTTGCCCAGCATCTTAGCTGTGGAGGGCAGTGTCACTGGCCCTCATATGTGGGATCCGAACCGGGGCCCTCTGGCGTCCCAAGCCAGTTCTTAACCATCGCGCCACTCGGCCGGCTCTTCATTACCTATTCTAATACATCATTATAAAATACCTGATTAGAAATATAGCAGCGCTTGACAATTTGTTTTAAATCACTAGAGAAACATGAAAAGTATGCTGCTTTTGCTTTTTAGGTATATTTAATTTTAAGTAAATAATAAATGTTGAGCAAAATAAACAAAACCTTTGCTTCTGAATAGTATTTTAAGCTTGAGGAAAAAAGGTCACAAATATTTATGTTTTCGTTGTTCCATATTTTTACTTTATTAAATTTTATTATAATAATGGACAATCACTAAGTACTTTTAAAACTAGTTTTTTGGGTTGTTTTTTTTGCTTCCCACTTATCATTAAAACATGATAAGTTTAATTATTTTTCAGAGGGCTCTGTGTTAGTCACCTTTGAAAATTTTCATACCGCTGGGTGAGCCTTACTTGCTGGAAGGAAAATTTCAGATGAGTTTGGTGTCGCAGAAGCAACCAATGATGAAGCAAAGTGGTAGGAATTGCTCCATATTCTGTGGGTGACTGAGTGAATGAATCAACTAAGGCTACAGTAGCATTTCCTACAGGAGTCTTTGGTCTGTAAATCTTCTGAACTTCCAGTTGAAAGCAATATCCCAACTGGACAATATTCATGGCTCCAAAAGAGTGTTGGCTTCCTTCTCCAGATCTAAGACCTGCAATTTTGAAATGAAGGTGTCCCTTTGTTTTCCATTTGTGACAAGTCCTAGGAGTTGCCATATTGGCATTTCATTTGAATAAGGGTATGAAAAAGCAGGTATATCCAGATAGAGTATCTTACGTACAGTAAAAGTCATCTTTTTAAAGTGTAGTGTTTGATGAATTTTGACAAAGGTATTGACCCATCTAACCTCTAATGATCTTGAGCACATTTTTATGTGCTTATTGGACAATTATATGCTTTCTTATGAAGTACCTATTTAACACTTTTCCCTATTTATTATTAAAAAGTTTGTCTTCTTGTTATTGAGCTGGATGAGTTATATATTTTGATTATAAATCTTATCAGGTATGTGTATCACAAATATTTTTTCCTGTTTGTGACATGATTTTTCATTTTCTTAAGTGTTGTTTAAGAAGCAGCAGATTTTAATTTTAATGAAGACAATTTAATAATTTTTTCATTAATGATTAGTACTTTTACTATCTTATCTAAAAAAGTTGCTTTCCTCAAGGTCAGAAAAATCTGTGTTTTCTTCCAGAAATTTGATAATTCCAGTTTTTATGTTTAGGGATATAATAAATCTTAAGTTAATTTTTGTGTTTGGTGTAAAGAAAAGATCAACATTCATTTTACTCCATGTAGTTATTCAGTTGTTCCAGTACCATTTATTATAAAGACTATTGTTTCCCCATGGAATTATCTTGGCATTTTTATAGAAAATCAATTAGCCATATATGTGTGTGTTAAAGGTTATTGGTTAAGAATTCAGCCTCTGGAATTTATCACTCTGAGTTTCAATCCTGTCTCAACCCTAAAGGAGGTGACCTTGAGCAAGTTACTTAACTATGGTAAGCTCCATCTACTTGTCTTAGTCCAGGCAGAAATAAGGGGAAGGGCTAAGAAATAAGGAAGGGCTTAGTAACGAGATTTGCCCAAGGTTACAAGTGAAAGTTAGTGGCAGAGCTGGAATTTGAGAGTGCCAAATCCTAACCACTAGGCCACCAGGGAAAGCAGAACTGGGATTTGAAACCAAATCATTTGACCTTGTGTTCATAACTCATTAAACTTTAGTACATCGACTTTTTAATTTTTTTCCAGCTTTATTGAGATATAATTTACATATACCATTGTGTGAGCTTAAGGTGTAAAAAGTCTTGATTTAATATATACATAACATATATTGCAAAATAATCACCACCATAGAGCATTAGGTAACATCTCCATCATGTCACATAATGACAATTTCTTTTTTATGGTGACAAAATTTAAAATCTACTCCCTTAGCAATTTTCAAAATTATAATATAGTATTCTGGAATTTTCATTTTGAATTTTACAAAAGATTTCTTTCTATAAATTTAAAATGCTGAGTTGTCAAATTCTCCCTGATAATAAATTTTACATAGCTGTGACATGAGTGTGTATGGTGTAAAATAAAATTATGCCACAGCAAATTCAGTTTGGCAAAGTATTTAAGAGTCCACAGCATAAAATGTGTTTCATTTGCAGTATCCACTTCTATTATTTGTTTGAAATATACAAATCCAAAAATTTAAATATCTAGCCAAAGCATTTTGAAAACTTCCCTCTTCAAAGATAAAGTATAGTATAAGAAAACATTGCTTTCCTTAACAAAACAAAATACAGAGCCTTTGTAGCTAGATTTAGGGATAAAAGTGTGAAGAGGTTGTCATCTAGTCCTAAGTGCCTGACTCTGTCTTCCCGAGTTTCCCTTTATTGGCTCATTCTCGTCATGACCCCCACTGTCATTGTCATGGTGGCTCCATAGGCTTATGTAACTCTTTTTTATGGTTGAGCCACACATGGACAAATCTATTGTTTTGGTTTTTCTTTAATATAATTGAGACCTATTGAAACTTTTTTAAAGTTATCAAATGAAAAGAAGAGAAAAATGCACCACGGAAATAATATCCTAGAAATACTGTAGTTCGCAAAGTCTTGCAAAGTCTTGTATAGCTCTTTAAACACCTTGCTTGAATCTTGTACTTCCTCCAATAAAGTCTGTTTCTAGGTGAAGGCTAGATGTCATCTGTGATCTGATATCTAGGAGTTCTTTTTGTGGCACTTTGACCTTACATAGTTAGAACCAAAAAGACAGATTCCCAGTTAATAGTTTACAAAATTATCTCCCACTTAGTTACAGTTCTCTGTTTGAGAAATGGGTAGGCACAGTGGATACCAACAGAGATTGGAGCCTTCTACAGGCCCATCTCACAAAGCAATTAACCTCCGTATAACCACACATACAACAACAACATGATGTCAAAAACTCCACCTGATAGCTAGCCATAATCGTGTAGCTTAATCATTTACTAAGCTTCTACTCTGTGTCAGGCAGACCAAAAGGCCTCACAGCAATAAACTCTCCCCTCGCTTTTATTTTAACATATCAAAAGGACAGTTGGCTCCCATGGCCTCTATCTTTATACTTCAAAGAAGTTTTCAAGTTTAGGGGACAGGCTGTGTGGTCAGCTCAACCCAGTCACGATATACTGTTAAGACATCTGAACATAAACAGCACTGTTGTGATAGCGGGATGCGGTTTTTAACTGGAATAACTACACGTTCTTTTTAGCTTCTGTAACTTACTTTGCATATAGCCCTCCCTTATAAAAAACCAGACCCCCGAGCCTGGGGGCCGTTTTCCCTTTAGCTGGGGAGACGGTCGCTGAGCTCAGCTTAAAATCTTCAGAACCCTAATTTGATATCCAGCCTCTTTATTAATTGTCTGGACTTAACAATTTGTTCTATTTTATGAATATGCATTGATGGACACTTGAGTTTCTCCCACCTCTTGGCTATTGTAAATAATGCTGCTATAAACATGGGCATATAGAACTCAAAGTTTTAAGATTTGTTTAAATCCTTGACTAGTAAATGTGGCAACAAACTTTTTAAAAAGATTTTCAGTGATTCCTCCATTTCATGAAATAGGAAAGGCAAGAATAGCATTTCTTTATAGCTGGCAATTATACCACTTGAATACTTAAAAGTAGATAAGAGCATTCATGTGAAGAGTAAAAAAGGAATATCCAGGAATATGTAAATAAAAAATAACATATAATTTATTTTTAATTAAAATATATAAACATTTTTATTAGCAATGAAACACATTATTTAAAAAATCAATAGTACAGAAGATCTTATAATTAAAACCTGTTCCCCCTTCCTACATTCAGTCCACAGAAACAACCAGTTTTAAAGCTTTTAGCTGTTTTGTTCTGGTAGATAATGCCAAATCTCTAAATAATGTGTTTGATTCAAGATTTTTTTATTAATACACATTAACTGACTTTTTGCTGACTTTTTGCTATGATGGTTCATAATCTAGTCTCCTTATATCTGTCTATCACATTCTGTTCTATGATCATAAGTCATCTGCACTTGTCAACTGCACAGTTTGTAAATCATTAAACAGTGTTTACCTATTCTCTGAAAAAATGTTTTACTGAAAACAAAAGTACACATGATGATAACATTCTTTGTTGTTCATGCTTTGGGTTATCTTGAGATTCAACTTCCTTTTCCTTTTTTATTTATTGCTTGTTTTTATCCTTTCCTCCCTCAAATTCAATTATTATCTTTTTGGAAAACCTTCTGATCCGGTGCTCCCCAACCTCCTATTCCAATATGAACAGGTCATTCTTTGAGCACTTTGTTCTCTGATTGAATTCATTATTTGCTGGAGCTTGTGTCTTCCCTCATTGTAGAATTATTCATTTGTTTTGTTGAAGCACATTTCCTCGGAACTTCCCACAGATAATTGCAATAGGTCAATTTTGTGAGTCTTTACATATCTGAAATTGTATTTTGTCTTGTACCATCACACATGATTGATTGTTTGGATATAGAATGCTAGGTTGAAAAGTATATTCTTTCAGAATTTCCAGTGTCTTCTTGCTTCCAGAGTTGCTGATGGGAACGATGGTCCCAATCTGGTGTTTATTCTTTGTAGGTAATCTGGTTCTTCCCTTAGAAAACTTGCTTGATGGTTGGAAATTTATTTTCTGATACTAAAATGACCTTTCATTCACAGGATTTCTAACTGGACATTAGGGGACAAATTTACACATTTTCTTTCTATCTGGGATATTCATATTCACACATCATTTTCTCTGACCTAAATGCATTTTTGCTTTTCTTCCATGTAACTGGTAAATTCTCATTAAGCAATGATTAAAAACATGGAGAGAGACCTTGTAGACAGATACCATATTTCTTCAATTTATATTCAGGCCATTAATATTTTTTCAACCTAATCCAAGATAATGATCCTAGGTAATTGATAGAGAACATAAAAAATTTATCTTCAATAAATATAAACAATGGAGCAGGTAAATAGAACTCCTCTGTAAGGTTTGTTGTACCAAATCCACATTTATGTTAGATGACCTATATTTAAATTCAAAAACTTAGACTATTTCTTTCTTATAAGTTCAGCGGGGCACAACTCCTTCTCTGCAGATTTCAGGGCTCAACTTGACAGTAACATGTTGGAATCTAGGGGATGGTCACACCATAGAAAAAGCAGAGCCATCCTTCTGTTTTGGTACCTCATGAAATTTTTGTCAGAATAACAAATAAAGTATTTGGAGGGAGAAAGAACCCAGGTGAGAGCACCTCCACCCTAGCGGGCCAAGCACAGCTGGAGCTCAGCACACGGGGCATCCATGCTTTTCTTCCCCTCCCGGGAGGGGACCAAGATAAGCCAGGCTCCAGCCTGGTGGCCAGGGTCCAGAGTGTAGGGCAGACAAAAGTCGAAGAAATAGGGGTGCTGCACGGCCTCCTCTGCCGAGATGCACTGGACCTGGGTACATTTCAGGAGGTTCTAAAGCATGTCCCTCCCTGTGACATTGAGCTTGGGTACAATGTTCACCAGGGACTTTATGTCAGGGTACATTGAATAGGGCTTATAGTCTGGCAGTTTGGTCCTGGTGGGTCATTGCTCCTCAGTTGGTGTCCCCGGCAATTGGTGGATCCTCTTCAACTGGTCACCTACATCGTTACCAGGAAAGAGAGACCACCCCGCTTTGGCCAGCTCTGCAAAGATGTAGCCTGCCAACCACATGTCAATGAATGTGCAGTACAGCTGAGCCCAAAGAGGAATTTTGAAATGTTAAAACAGTTAACTTGTAGCAGCGGAGGAAAAAAAAAGACACCAATTACTTCATTCTTACTGAGTACCTTTCGTGGGCCAACTCTGTACAGTACTGCTTATTTCTTTGTGTGTGCTTTACCATGTAATTTTCATAATTTTATTTGAATTATTTCAAGATCATTGTACAAGTCTAGAGAACCTGAGTGCAAAAACAGCTCCCACTATAATTTTATTTAATTGTCCAGTTCCTTGTATAGTGGTTTTAGAATTATTAACCTGTACCTCCATGGTAGCCAACTGTTCAATGAGAGTACAATCTTATGTACTTTCTATTTGCCTTTAAAATTCTTACAGACACCAATCATTTCCAAAGCTACTTAGGTCAGCAACTTCTTTCCCTTAACTCCTTCGGTGAAGTTATTTTATATATTTGTATAACAGATTATTTTGTCACTTTCTGTATTCCATACTGGGATCTCCTAGTCTTCTTCTTTTTTTTTTTTAAATTGCATACCTTAAGGTTCACTCTTTGTACTATAAAGTTCTATGGGCTTTGACAAATGCATAATGTGATGTACACACCATTAAAATATCATATACAAAACTTTCAGCACCCTAAAACATCCCGTTTCACCTATCGAAACTAGTACCCCCCTTCCCCCAATCCCTGCAACCACTGATATTTTTACTATCTCTATAGTTTTGCCATTTCCAGAATGTCACACAAATAGAATAATAATACAGCATGTAGCCTTTTCAGACTGGCTTTGTTCACTTAGCAGTGTGCATGTAAAATCCCTCCATGACTTTGCATGGCCCAATAGTTCATTACTTATTATCACTGAATAGTATTCCATTGTATGGACACACTGCTTTGTTTATACATTCACCTATTAAAGTCTTCTTGGTTGCACCCAGTTTGGGCAATTATAGATAAAGCTCCTATAAACCTTCTTCTGTAGATTTTTCTGTAAACATAGTTTTCAAATGAATTGGGTAAATACCGCAGAGCATGATTGCTGGATAGTACGGTTAAGACTGTGTTTAGCTTTTAAGAAACCACCAAACTGTAATCCAAAGTGCTTATATCATTTTGTATCCCCACCAGCAATGAACAAGAGCTCCTGTTGTTCCACAGCCTTGCCAGCATTTTGTGGTGTGAGTGTTTTGGGTTTTAGTCATTCTAATAAGTGTATTGTATAGTGGTATCTTGTTTCAATTTGCAATTCCCTAATTACAAATTATGTTAAACATCTCCTATGGCTATTTGCCATTTGGATATCTTCTGTAGTAGAGTGTCTGTTCATAATTTTTGCCCTTTTTTTTAAATTGGGTTGCTGTTTTTCTTATTGATGAGTATTTAAGGGTTCTTTACTTATTTTGAATACAAGTCTTCTATAAGATATGCACTCCCCCATTATTCTTTAGTTCAAATACAACAATAATATGTCAGGTAACTACAATTTAAAAATTCATAGTGCAAGTTATTTAGAATACAGAGGTGAAATACGGCTCTTTTTCGTAAGAAGCTTATAACAAAAAGGACATGAGATAAATATGAGATAAAATAAAATAGCTCTTCAATGGAAGGTATGCAACCACCACATAAATGATGGAGACAACACATGATACTGGAGTTCACAGGAAAACAAGAGCACTACAGCAAGCTTGATAATACAGCATCATAGAAAGACAGAGCTGCCAAGACAGTAGAATAAAAACTAATTATTTTGAAGGTGATGGAGGTGAGAAAGAGTAACGGTTAAATGATCCTACTTCACAACTGGAAGAGGAGAAAGTGGAAGCCAGTCCATGGTGGTTAGAAAAAAATGGGACTTTACAATTTAAATGGTTTTCTGTTTTTCTAAGTGAATGACAAGTAAATGTGTCATTTGGAAAGTACGTGCATAAATTAATCACAAAATAATTACGCAATAGAATTTAACTTAGTGTACTGACACTGGTATATCTGAGAAAATACCAAAAAATGATTAAGACATAGAACAGCATAATTGAACTTTCTAAGCATCCAACTCAAAACAGCCTAGGTATCACAGCACAGGCATTACAAATTTTTTATTAGGAAGATTGTTACATTTTAGGCTCTGATTGGAAAGTACCTCTTTTCTCCCTCAAATTCCCCATTCCTTTCTTATGCTCGAAATTCTTTTGTGGAAATAACTGCCCTTCATTCTTCATTAGACACTTTGATTAAAATGCAAAAAACAGTGGCTCTATCACCCAGCCAAACATATAATTTTATAGTAAGATATGCATGACTCAGGTCAGATCTTTGATCTGAGGAAAAGCATTTTGATTATGGGAAAGTTCTACAAGGAAAATGGAGGGAATTGAAGAATGTAGTTGGGTAAAGAGGAAGACAGTCTCCTTCACAGCTGCTCATAGACCAGCCTTGCCTATTGCCCTTGAGGCCATGATTCTTGGTTTCACTGCAGTGCCACGGGGTTCATCCTAAGAACATATGGCCAGGTAGCTCTTGACTTGTGTAGTGTCAGAAGCAAAATCATTAGCATTTCGAAAGACAAACATGCTTTACCCATTCATTGCCTTGGGTGGGACAAGAAGTTAACAGAATACACAGGTGTGGCTTTGCATTATGTTATATACTGACTGACCTTACAGGAAATAGGTTCCTTAAGCAATGATGCCTCCCTTTGTGGTAATTCCCAGAATAGAGTTCTGGAAAATATCATTTTTGGCAAAGCCATTTCATTTTCTCTCTACGATTACTTGATAGGGCAAACAACTGATACTCCTAAAAGTTCATTTCTGGTGCTTTTGACTATCTCACCTCTTCCATATAGCCCATTGCCATTAAGGTAGAGAATTTTATTTTTATAGGAACATAGAAGAAAGAGGGGCTCTTCTGTGGAAATCCTTAGAAATTTGTATATACTGCTTATTCATCTGTGTTTCCAAAGAGAATACCAAGCAGTATATTTTCTTTGTAGTTAAGGCAGATTTGTTACATAATTAAGATGACAAAATAAGTAGGCAAAACTGAGGAAAACCATGAGAAGTGAGCCAAAGAGTAGGAAAAGATCTTTGGGCCCCAGGATACCAGTCTTGCTATAAAAACTCCTATTTTTGTGTGTTTATATATTTTCTACTTCATAGTTTTCTGTTGCTAAAAAAAAAAAAAGCACAAGATTGTTTTTTTAAAGAAAGTTAACAAAAATATATATTGTTCACAATTTCAGGGTCATTCTTCTGGGAATTCCTGTGCGGGGGACTATCAATTCAATACAAAAGAGTCAGGTCTGATTTACCATATCCCCAAAGAGGTAGTCAAGACCTTTATTTGACTCTCCAGCCCCCAATATATTTAATCTAACACTAGGTACGACTATGGCCTGAATAAATCTTTTGTGTTTTTTGAGACTTGATTGTGGGAGTGGAGGTTGTGGAGGTGGTATTTGCAACTGAAATATGGTGATGGCTATCATCACTTCCAGCGGTAACTCTGTTGTTGAATTCTTAGAAGTACCTGAGGAAATTCCCAACCACACAAGTTAGGTAAGGCTTCAGTAGGAATGAAAAGGCAGAAAGTACCAAGGCAGTATATAGAGACTTCCACAAATACAGTGAGAGCATAACTTGTTTTTTCAACTAGAAATAAACAGGTTCCAAAGCCTCTAACCTATTAAATCATGCCCATGAAGCAGAGGGATGGTATCTATGGATGCAATCGACAGTTATCCTGGTTTTGCAACTCACACATTACTGGGGCTTCCACCCCACTCCCTAGCTTTTATTATTTTCTCCCATTCACCTGCTATTAATTCATCACATCTTCATTTTGGGAGAGCCTGGGAAGCGATGACAAATTAAGGGGCATACCTTATTGGTTTGTCAGGTAGCCCACAGAGTGACCCTGAGCCATCTCCTTACAGTATGTGTTTATAGGTTTAGAGCCTTTAGGGATCCTTCAACAGGCCACCTGCATGGGCTCCAGTTTTAGTCAACCTTCTAAGAGGGTTCTGTCCTAGTCTCTCCCACATCAGCTGGTCTACTGCTAAGACGAGTTTTCAATTTGGCTAGGCCAAATATATGGAAACTGAGAGCTGGCTACTTTCTCTCCAGGCACACACACAAACGCCTCCATTTCTAGAAGCTGAAAATAGCCCTTCTTGATCTTCCTCCATTCTAACCTAGGTACTTGTTAATTTATAGTGTTAAGAAAAAAAATTCTGAAATTTGGAAATAAGATTACTGCATAACTTTTCAAAGCCATACCAGAGTAATGTCTGACAAGCCAACGTAAACTAAATCTCTCTATCTAGGGAACGTAGGTTGGTTTGTTTGGGGTTTTTTTGTATTTGTTTATTGAGGTAAAATTGGCATATAACATTGTATTAGTTTCAGGTGTACAGCATAACCATGGAGATTACAAATTACATAATAAGGGATATATTTGTTTGATTTTCTATTTATTGCTGATTATGTCCAGCCTCTGTAAAGTTAGATGTTGTTCTAGAGGATTGATAAGTGCAAATTATTTTTGTTGGTCAATGATGCAAATTATTTCTGTCCAATAGAAAAAAATTAACATCAAATGTTACAATTTTATAACTCTGTGAGACACTAATCAGTTTTTAATGTAGCTTTGCAGTTTAGTTCCAGCATTCTTATTTTCCACTGATTACATACGTGTGTACAATGGAATATTGCTTGGTCATGGAAGGGAGTGGATTCTCCCCATCAGCAGTGGCACGGATGAACCCGGAAGGTATTGTGCTGAGTGGAGTATGTCAGAGAGAGAAAGACGGATGAAATGCGATTTTGCATATATATGAAATCTAAAGGACAAAGCAAACAAACAAAACAAAAACAGATTCATTTTAACAGAGAACATTTTGATGGTTGGCATACGGGAAGGGAGTGGAATGTGTGTGAAAAAGGGGAAAGGATTAAGAAGTACAAATTGGTTGTTACACAGTAGTCGTGGGTATGTAAGTTATACATAAGGAATACAGTCAATAGTATTGTAATAACTATGTATGGTGTCAGATGGGTACTAATAGATTTATCAGGGTGATAGATGGGAGGGGGGTTGAGGGCAGGGTGAAAAAGTCGATGGGATTAAGAAGTACAAATTGGTAGTTACATATAGTCATGGGGCTATAAAGTGAAGCATAGGGAATATAGTCCATAATATGGTGATAAGTACGTATAATGCCAGGTGGTTACTAGGCTAGTCGGGGGATCACTTCTTAAATTACATAAATGTCTAACCACTATGCTGTACACCTGAAATTAATATAAAATAATATTGAATGTCAACTCTAACTGAAAAATTAAAAAGGGAAAAAGAAAAAATATATTACTCTAAAATATGAATATCTGCTATTATATAAGAATCTAATGATAATAAAATCTGAGGAAATAAACATTAGAAAATAGTGAAAGAAAGAAAGAAGAAAGAAAAAAAGAAAGAAAGAAAGAACTTCATAAATTTATTTCATAAACTACTACTGTGGGGGGATTTATCTTAGAAAAGTCAGATAAGCCTTCCCTGAGGAAATGATGATAGGGCAGAAGTCAAAACATTAGTAAGAATTAATTAGGTGAAATAGAGGAGAAAAAAGTCATCAGAGGATACACCAAGTGCAAAACCTGGGGACAAGAGGAAGTAGATGCATACTAGGGACTGAAGGGAGGCTAGTTTACCTGCAGTGCAGGGACCAAGGTGGGCGCTTGGTGCTTGATGAGATACAGAAACAGATGGGCAACACCAGGCAGGATCTTACAGGCCATGTTAAGGATTGCTGCCTTTGAGAACAATGAGACGGCATTGAAGATTTATTCTTTGAAAAGATTACATGAACTAATAGGGCAAAAATGGGGGTAAGGATGTATGTGTGTAGAAAACTTATGGTAAGGGAAAAACCAAAGCTTGGATTTGAATACATGGCAGTGTAAATGGAAAGAAAAGTGATCTTTAATCTTCTCAGTATTAAAAATTAATTCTTTATTATAACACAAACAGAATGGCTTATAATACTGATGCCCAAACACATGTCAGTTTCTATATAATGACTAACTTAGAGAAGTTGATTGACAGTATAGTTTCCTGGGCTCTACTCTCAATAATTTTGATTTGGTGAGTCTGGTTGAGCTCTGATATGTGTATATATTTTAAAGTACCATGGGCATTCTGGTGTGCAACTAGGATAGGGAATTATTCAGAAGATACTTTTCTTTATACTCATTTCCATGAGTGACCTAATCCAATTCTTTGTAAATAGCATCATCATGTGATAATCACTCGCAAATTTATGTAATTCAAGACCAAACCTCTCTGCTGAACTACATATTCCTATATCCAACTGTTTAATACTTTATATCTTTACTTGGATGATCTAAGAGGAATTTCTAACATTAACATGACCAAAATAAAACTTTAAATACCAAGTCATTTCCCATCTAATTGTCTTGAGTTTCCCTATCTCGTTGATGGCAACTTTATGCTTCCACTTGTCCAAGCTAATCTCAGAGCCACCTTAATACCTTATATGTGCCATGCCTCACATTCAATTCGCCAGCAAGTCTACCTTTCAAAACCACCCCCAACTCAACAACTTCTCACCTGCTCCAACGCGCCCACTACAAATGAATGCATCACCATCTTACACCTGGTAAAGGCCTTCACGCTGGTCTCTTTTCATTGTTCTTTGTCTTCCTGTGTTCTATTTTTCACAGAGCATGGTAATCTTTTCAAAAGTAAGAGAGCTCATTTTACCAAATGACTTTTTAATTCACTTAGAGGGAATCCAGGAATCCAAAGTTCTCATCATATCCTACAAAGCACAAAAGCTCCAATCTTACCACATCTGACTACTTTTTACTAATTAGGCTCAGTCACACTGGTTTTCAAATATACGAATACCAAGCAAACTCCTACCTTGGAATCTTTGTACCTGCTATTTTCTCTGCCTGGAATACCTTCTTTCTCAGAGCCTATAAAGCTTGTCCTTTATTTCTTTCAAGATTTTACTGAAATATCACTGTATTAGAGTTCTTAAATCACTCTATACAATATATAGAGACACATTATACATATGAGTACATACAATACATATGTACACATACACATTTTTTTTTTTGCTTGTTTGTCATTTGTAACCCACTACAGAATGACTGTTCTTTGAGAAAGAAACGTTGTTTGGTTTACTGCCATATTTTCAGTGCTGGGGGTATTGCTCAGTAGAAGCTCAAGAAATATTTGATCAATGAATGAATGGCATAGAGAGGAAAGAGATGGTGAAACAGATACAGAGAAATGGATGGGGATGGGCAGCAAGAGCATGGGAAGTGCACAGTGGCATCTCTGACGCATCTGACCTGTCATTGGAAAAACAAATCTCATCCTTCTTGGCAAAGTTGTGCATATGCAAATTGGGCCTTGGGAGAGGCAAGGAAGATGATCAGGCAGTGGTTACCTGTATTGGCTCTGCTGCCAGGCAGGCTGGTTAAACCCTAGTTCCACCACATCCCTGTGTAACATTAGCCAAACCACTCAACCTCTCTAAACCTCTATACACTTATCCAAAAATGGGCTAAAAGTGTTTGTTGTTAGGAGAATTAAATAAATAACTCACAAAATGTACTTAGCACTAAGTAGTTGGCAAATATTAGTTGTTTATTATTATATGGTAGAGTTGGGCTGGCTAGTGGTGGAATGATGAAAGAAAGAGTAAATAAAAGGATTAGAAGAGCTAAATAATTGGGTTTACTCTGCAGCAATATTTAGATAAGTAAGGTCTTTCTCACCTTACTTGTGTTTGGCTAGAATAAGAGGTAGACAGAATGCCAACTGACACGATCTTTCTAGTGCTGACCTAGTTAGAGCTTTAGATTTCATGAATAAAGGTAAAACATAATCAGGTCAAATGTCATATAAAAAGAGGAAGGTAGTTAAGAAAAACAAAAATCCTGATTCAACAGATCTCTTAGTGTGTCATGTTACACCACATCCTGTTATTTTTGTAGGCCATTAACCAGTCATGTGTTCTAGCAACATAAGAGGATACTTAAGAGTAACTTTACTCAATATCAGCAACCATTGCCAGAGGCAACTAACTCCTGCTTTAGTCAATATGTCCAACAAATGATGAGAAAAGTGCAGTGGCAAATTTCTTTATAATCCAGGCATTTGGAGAAATGATGTATGAATTATTATATTGATATAGAATTATATTTTTATATCCAATCACAATAATAAAGAGATAAAAAATTCCTAAGAACATGTTTTAATATTTTACTCTGTTATTTCCATTTTCTCCCCATTTACCCAAAATATATACCTTTCATAGGTTGGTAAATCTCCTAAATATCAGCTCATATCCAATCATAGCATTTAAGATATCTATGATTCATAAGCTTGCTTGAATAGATTTGGAGCCAATTCACAATTTCAGTATTTACCAAAACATTAAATACTAAGCACAGGTATCAACATGATTAAGGCAACCAAGTTGGTGAAACCTCTCTCAGAAACGACTGATCTCAGAAACGGAAATGCGCAGTTGGGCATTAATATTGTTTTCATTGGGGATCTCTGATTTTGCACCCTAATATCGCATTCTGCTAAATCAACACACAGCTCATTCTTACCTGTCATTAAATATCAAGGGTTTTCCATAAACCCTGATTATGGATGAGTTGACCGGTAACAAATGAATTTTTGAGTCAGACATTGAAACAGGAAAGTCTCATTTTAAATATGAAACAAATGTTTCCATGTAAAATGCAAGGTTTGAATCATATCTGCTGTGGGACTCTGAGGAAAGGTATCTGCTTGGAAGATGGGTAGAGGGAAGGTTTTGGAAAGGCTCCCTTTAGGTGTGTCCACCCATAGAGAAAGAAAGCTAACACAGCTCCCTGTTGTGATGGGCAACTGTGAAACATAAGAGCCACCAGCCAACCCGTTAGGGCTGTAGCAGGATGAGATCTGGCCCAGGCTTATAGCTGAGTGGGTCAATTCTCCTGGCAGATTTTTACGTGATAAGAAGAGAACACCGAAAGAAATGAATGAGGTAGCCCTGGTGATGCATGAGGAGAAGAATCCTGGGACTCTTTAACACCCCACACAAGGCAGAGTGTCGAGCTCTAGAAAGGTGATGGGCGAGACACAAGGAGGCGTAAAACACACTGTCACAGCAGATTATCTCTAGGCAATGCCATTCTGGATCCTGATAAATCAAATATAAATTTAATAAATAAATCAACCGGGGCACTTCTCAGCCACCAGGATATACCATGCCTGTAAATGGTTCAGGGGTGAAGGAGATTATAAATTCGTGAGTCGTTTCTAGAGAATAACAGACTTTGTAACTTAACATCTCACATGACAAATGCCCACCCAGTCTATTATAGTCTTGACCCTCAAATTTAGGGTTTTAAACTTGTGTATTTCAAGCTCGTGCTCATACAATGTCTCAAGCCTAGAGGAGGAGAAAGAAATCACTCATGTCTCCATTTCAAATATCACTATCCCTAGATAGAATTAGTAGGAGCATCCTACCCATCGCTACCAAACTGTAAACTCAGAGGTTTTATGAACTAAGAAAGCTAAGGGGTTCATATTGACCTTTCCTATATCTGCTAGTCCTGACAAGATGACATAGAGATGATGGGGTGCCTGTTAAACTATCTTTCTTCTTGCATCAGAGCCCTTAGATGAATACATAATATTTGAAAGAGGGAGGCCTAGTTTTTGTGGGAACTGTCCAAGAAGGCAAGAGAGGAGGATCCCTAGGAACTAACCTAAAAGTCAATACCTATGGTCACAACATTTTAAAAACAAATCAGTAATAAGAAGCCATGCTTAGTCTTAGTTTTCTAGGGAGACTTCTAAAGTTTGGGTATAGTTCAGGCCAAGGACCAGTGATTGGATGGGTCTTCATGTTTTTTGAGGTTTTTAAAAAATATATTTTTATTCTTCTATTACAGTTGACATTCAATATTACATTAGTTTCAGGTGTACAGCACACTTATATAACTTATAAATTGATCCCCCCAATAAAGTTGTACCCACCTGATACCATACCTAGTTATCCAATATTAACTATATTCCCTATGCTGTGCTTTACATCCCCATGACTATTTTGTAACTGCCAATTTGTACTTCTTAATTCCTTTACCTTTTTCACCATCCTCCTAAAACCTCTCCCATCTGGTAACCATCAGTTTGTTCTCAGTATCTATGAGTTTGTTTCTGTTTTGTTTGTTTGTTTATTTTGTTCTTTAAATTCCACATATAAGTGACATCATATGGTATTTGCCTTTCTCTGTATGGTTTATTTCACTTATCATAGTGCTCTCTAGGTCCACCCATGTTGTTTCAAATGGTAAGATTTCATTTTTAATGGCCTAGTAATATTCCATTTTATATATGTACCACTTCTTTATTTAGTAGTCTACTAAAAGACACTTAGGTTACTTCCATATCTTGGCTATTGTAAATAATGCTGCAATGAACATAGAGATGTATATATCTTTTTGAATTAGTATTTTGGGTTTCTTTGGATAAATACCCAGAAGTGGGATTGCTGGACCATAAGGTTATTCTATTTTTAATTTTTTGAGGAACCTCGATACTGTTTTCCATAGTGGCTGCACCAATTTGCAATCCCACCAAAAGGACATGAGGGTTCCCTTTCTCCAGATCCTGACCAACACTTGTTTATTGATTTATTGATGATACCCATCCTGACGGGTGTGAGGTAAAATCACACTGTGGTTTTAATTTTCATTTCTTTGATGATTAGCGATGTTGAGCATCTTTTCATATGTCTATTAGCCACCTGTATATCTTCTTTTGAGAAATGTCAATTCAGGTCCTTTGCCCATTTTTTTAAATTGGATTGTTTGTCTTATTGATGTTAACTTGTATGAGTTCTTAATATATTTTGGATTAACTTCTAATTGGATATATCAGTTAGGGACAAGTATCTTCTCCCATTCAGTAATTTGTCTTTTTCTTTTGTTGATGATTTCCTTCACTGTGTGTGAGGGCCCAGGTGCCAGGGCCTCCCAGGTTAAGAAATGTCTACAGGCTTTGGAGGCCGGCAGCCCTTCCCCCAGGCCCAAGTGGGACTACAGGAAACCATGTTTATGTAAGTTGCATGTAAGTTAGTTCTTAGTGCACATGAGTGTTGGCACCCTGCCACCGTCGTTTGTGTGTGGATATAAAAACCCCGTCTCCATTTTGTGAGGCGGCTTTCGGGTTTGGCCTTGGCTGAATAAAGAGCTGCTGCATTTATGGCAAAGATTCCATGTGCTTTCTTTCATTTGGGTGTCTCACCACCAAAATCATCCCTGCTTGAAACACTCAGACCCAACACTGTGCAAAACTTTTTAGTTTGATATAGTCTCATTTGTTTATTTTTTTTCTTTTGTTTCCCTTGGCAGAGGAGACATATCCAAAAAAAAAAATATTACTAAGAGCAATGTCAAAGAGTTTGCTTCTAGGAGTTTTAGGGTTTCAGATCTTACATTTAAGTCTTTAATCCATTTTCAGCTTATTTTTGTAAATTGTATAAGAAAGTGGTCTAGTTTCATTTTTTTTTGCATGCATCTATCCCATTTTTCCCAACACTATTTGTTGATATAACAAATTTTATCAATATGCAATATACCCCATTGCACATTCTTGCCTTCTTTGTCATAGTTCGTTTGGGATCAGTCTTACTGTTCATGACTGAATCTTTTATGCATCAAAAACTGTGGTTGTATTGTTACTACAGGACTACATCTTTTTGGTAGGAGGCTAAATTATCCTAGAGAAATATAGCATAAATAATCCATTAAAGGAGAAGGAGACTGTTGAAAATCTATTGACAATGGTCTTGCCTAGAGGCTGTAAAATGACCACAGAGTATCAATACCTCTAAGAGTGTGGACTAAATATTAAAGACTATTGGATGGATATTTGGAATATAGAGAAGAGAGGAAAGGGAAGGGAAGTGAAAGGAAATGAATGAAAGAGAAGTGATATATATGTTAATTCCTTTAATATCTACCATAATGCAGGGGGAAACAGAAGCCTTTCTTTTTATTTTGGTTTCAGGTATACAAAACAATGTAATCATTAGACATTTACACCCCTCACAAAGTAATAACTTCCCCCCCAATCTACTACCCCTCTGATGTTGTATAAAGTTATTACAATTCCATTGACTCTATTCTCTATGCTGTACCCCACATCCTGTGGATATCTATCTATCTATCTATCTATCTATCTATCTATCTATCTATCTATATATATATATATATATAAAATTATAGTTGACATTCATTATTATTCAGCTTCAGCTTCAGGTGTACATTGCTGTGGTCAGGCATCTACACTGTCCATGAACTTCTTATGTGCTGATGCTGTAAAAGCTGTTTCTGAGAAGGATTGAGAGAGGAGCAATAGAGCAGATTCTGGCAAATTCACTTAGAAAACATGAGAACAGATGCTAGGTGCAGCTAAATGCTTCTGTGGAGACCTAGATCAGCTGACAATGCTTCGTGACCACCCCACCACTTTAACTTTCAGTGGCAGTAATTAGAATTTGGAGGAAGCAAGGGAGGCAAGTGCATTAGGGGCTTATAAACGGGACAAAAGGAGAAGACCACAGTCATTTCTGTAACCTCAGCTCATACCTTGGTTATAGGCACTGATGTCATGACAGCACGTTGAAGTCATGCCTTCCACATCAAGAGCTTTGGGGTTGTGGATAACCAGGATTTCTCCCCTAAGTAGAGTCTACATATCCTTAATCCTTAAAAGAAAAAGATCCCAGTGGCATACTTGCATCTCTGCTACCACCATGAGGCAACTTAGTTACCCACCAGAGGAACAACTATTTGGAACTAAAAAATGGCCTCTCAGGACCAGTCACAATAAGGCCGTAGGGATAGATATGGTAAAGAACTGTAGTCTCTTAATGAGACAAACTAGAGTCTGAAGTTCTAAAGTCTATTCCCTAACTGGTAAGCTGCTATCAGAGAATAAACTGAACGTAGAAGGAAGGATAATTTTAAACACCTTTTCTGATTATTATCTGCTCTTCCCACTGCTTAATATGATGAGAGAATAGACTTGCCCCTTCGACAAAGCTCAGTGATCAATAATGTCTGCGGAATAAATGCACGAATAAATTAGTTAACAAAAATAGGCCTTTATGGTTTGAGGCCTGGGGCATTTTCAACCTAGGGTACATTACGAAGAGGTTGAGATTCTCTGAAGAGATTGTAACATTAAAGAAACAGATGGACATGGATGCTGTATGGTACGGGGATCCAATATGAACTATAGTGGTTGTGACATTGACAGGACTATTTTCATCATCTTTAAGGTTCTGGTACATTATTACAGATGTAGTCTAGTAAAATTGAATCAACTTGACTACTATAAATTTGGGGTGGAGAGAAAAGAAAATAATTGATAATGCCTTTTTTGCTTGGGTATCTTTTTCTCTTGAGTATCTGTTTAGAAAATCCCATGAACTGAGTCCAAATAGCTTTAAAAATTGTTTTAATTTTATTTACAGTTGACATTCAATATTATTTTATATAAGTTTACAACATAGTGGTTAGACATTTATATAATTTATGCAGTGATCCCCTGATTAGTCTAGTACCCACCTGGCTGTATACATGGTTGTTGCAATATTACTCTCTATATTCTCTATGCTATACTTTACATTCCCCTGACTATTTTGTAACTGGTAATTTGTATTTTTTTTTATCCTTTCACCTTTTTCACCCAGCTTCTCAACCATCATCCCTTCTGGCAACCATCAGTTTGCCCTCTGTACTTATGAGTCTGTTTCTGTTTTGTTTGTTCATTTATTTTGTTCTTTAGATTCCACATAAATGAAGTCATATGATATTTGTTTTCCTCTCTCTGACTTATTTCACTTAGCATAATACCCTCTAGGTCCGTTCATGTTGTTGCAAATGGAAAGATTTCATTCTTTTTTATGGCCAAGGATGTGGAGAAAAGGAAACCCTCTTACATACTGGTAATTGTACACTGGTGCAGCCACCATGGAAAACAGTATGGAGTTTCTTCAAAAAATTAAAAAATAGAACTACCTTATGACTCAGCAATTATACTTCTGGGTATTTATCTGAAGAAATTCAAAACATTAATTCAAGAAGATATATGCTTCCATATATTCATTGCAGCAGTATTTACAATAGCTAAGGTATGGAAAAAACTCAAGTGCCCATCAGTCAATGGTTGGATAAAGAAGATGTGGTACATATATACAAATAGCTTTTAATTGAGGTAAGTTTCATTACTTGCGGATAGTAGAATATATTGAATAAAAATTCATGGCTAGGGTAACTGTATTTTGATACATGAAATGAATGTTGGCTATTTCCAAGTTAAACAAGACATCAAAATGTTAAATGGCCATGGAAGTGTTAGAATAAATCATGGGTAATAGATTTACTAGAGGTTAGTGATCTAATCACAGTTTTATATAAACTATCTGTTGTAAACTTGTTGGCTGACCATTGACTAGAGAGTTTTTATAGAATCCCAAATCCAAATGCTTCATCAATTGAAAAAGAAATCTGGAACAAAAGCATGTGAATGCCGGTTGAATATAATACTCTTAATTGTCTATCTAAGTTTGGTGGTCAAAGAGCTGTCCCCCATGCCAGGCAAGATGAATTTTTTGGCTTGCTACAAAATTAGTATTTATAATTGGCATGCTATTACCAGGTACCAACAGATAACTAGTAATAGCAGTGGGGTTTCTCATGCATTTAAATAGTTGCCTCAGGAGACATTATTAGAAGGCCCTGATAGGTTTCAGCATTTAATGAAGATGGTCTGTGGTGAGACCTACTTAATGGAAGGAGGGTAGCTTCAGCAGTGGGTAGTGGCAATGATGGTGGACATATCTTGTTTCAGCTGCAGCAGTTCTCATGAATGTATTTACTGCCCAGCATTGCAAGAGTGTGTCAGTGATGTAAATTGTGGTATCTATCACCATCGGGGGAAACTTCTGTTGTCTGCACCAGCCTGGTTCTGCCTGAATTTGGATATTGTTCTTGATGTGCATGCATCTTCTGAGACTGGATCTCTGGCCCTGCTGAAAATTCTGTGAGTCTCCCAGTATCTTATTCATACATTTATTTTGTGCTTAAATTGTTATTTGTAACTAATGAAATCAATGTCTTTAGCAAGATATTAACATTGCATGAGAACCTGCCTGGATTCTATTTGAGTATATCTCTGGTAAAGGCCAATTTTGTGAAGTTTTTATACACAATATGGAGCAGATTGTACCCCAGTAGGGAGTGAACAGCAACAATAAATGTTAGCTGACATCAACCCCTAATTGCATCCCACCAAATATAGCATAAAGATTTTCTTTGGGAAGCAATGTGGCAGAGTGAAAAGATCATGGGCCTTAGAATCAGAAACTCTACCATTTACAAGACCTGTAACAAGTTGATTAACCTCTCTGGAATACTTTTTTCTTATATGTATACAAAGAATAATAGTTTTTGTTTTGTAGAGCTGTTATAAGAACAATAGAAAATCAATATAAGTACTTAGCCAGGTTCTGGAGAAGATGAGAAGGGATTGGGAATACAGAAAGAAAGAAAGGACTTCAGCATGAGGACAAATAACTCAGAGACTAGAAACCACTAAGTATTGGAGTCCTAAAGGCACTGTTCTGGACCAAGATTTGTTTCTAGCTCTCTCACTAGGTGGATTCCATAAGTAATTCTCTGTGCTGATGTCTCTTGCATAATAGCTACAGCACAGACTACTTCCTTGAGTTCATATACAACTTCCTTGACATTTCCACTTGGATATTTCACAAGCATTTAAACTTTATGTCTAAACAAGAATTCTTAATTCCACTACCATCGAAACGAGCTCCTTTCCCAGTTTTTACATCTCAGTAAATGGCATCACTGTACACTCAGTTGTTTCCATCAAATAATGAGAAAAATTCTTGAATTTTTCATTGCCTGCAGCCAACCCATTAGCATGTCCTGAAGGCTGCATCTACAAAGTTTAGTCATAATCTTTCAAAATCTCTACATCTCCATTTACTATCATTCTAGTCCACCCCTCATATTTCTTATCTAGAAAAGGGGTTGAAAAACTATTTCTGTAAAGGGCCAGATAGTAAATATTTTTGCTTTGCACGTTATATGGTCCCTGTCACAATTATTCAATACTGTCACTGTAGCATAGATAATCTTCATTGGCTGTGTGTTAATAAAATTTTATTTGCAAAACATGTGGCAGGCCTATAGATGATAGTTTGCCTACCTTTCACCTAAACTGTTAGAATTGCCTTCTAACTTGTGTTTCTGCTTCCAAATTGTACACGACTACAATTCCATGCAGAAGTCAAAGGATTTTTAAAATATAAAAGGGGTCATATTTCCTTGCAATGTAAAATCCCTGAAAGGCTTTTCATTGCAAATAAATAAAATAAGAACTCTGTACCTTGGCCTAGAAATTTCTTTATGACCTAGCTCTTGTTTATCGTGTGATACTGAGCAGTGGTGGTGAGCTGCAGCACCCAGCCAGGCACATGATCACAAAGGTAAACAACAGATGCTCTACAGTGTACTGTGTTACCAGTGTTTTTTTGATATTGTATTTTGTGTTTCACATCCCCTTATGTCTACAAAATGCCAATCTTTATCTCTTGTTTCTGGTGAAAAGAAGAAGAGGAAGTCAATTACACTTGAGATGAAACCGGGATCCCAAATGTCAGCTAAAGTAAGCATTTAAAGTAGGCTAGGCTAAGCTATGATATTCGGTAAGTTAGGTGTGCTGAATGCATTTTTGACTTACAATATTTTAAACTTACAATGGGTTTATCATACACTGAGGAAAATCTGTAAGTTTTAGCCATCATCAGCCTCCTTTTAGTTATTAAAACACAACAAGCTCTTTCCTCCTTCTGTCCTCATGGTTCATACTGCTTGGAGGCCTCTTCTCTAGGCTCTTTGCAGGGCTGTGTCCTTTCTATGCTTCTCATGTCAGCTTAAAATGTCGTCTCTTCAATGACCATTATTCTAATGTAAGCATTCTCAGCCCATGTGACTTTTTATCAAGTTATTAAATTACCCTGCCTTCTTCATAGCATCTATGTCAATCTCTACCTTGTTTCTTTGCCTGTTTTATTTTGACCTTTCCCACTAGATTATAAATTCATGACCCTGTTCATCATTGCATCTTGAGCTCCTAACACAATGGATATTGACAAAACCAGGCACAGATACAGAAGTTTGAAGACAGAAGACATAAACTGAGGAACTTTCTACCAGAGAGAGAGAGAGAGAGAGAAATAACACTTGAAGAGACCAGACCAGAGAAAGTTCAAACTATTGCTGAAGGGAACAGAAGAAAGAGCTGATAAAGAAAAAGTAAAAGTCTTTGTGTGGCATTGAGTCAGCAAGAAGAATTTGGAAAACACGTGGGGCTGTAATCTGAATAACCATATGATTTTTAAAAATCTGCTTGGCACATACGGTAGCCACTATTACTGTTATTATTATTATTATAGATTTTTTTGAAGAAAATATGTTATTATTATGAAGCTCTTTAAAGGGATGTACTGAATCCTTGATGAGAGAAAGAGGTCAGAAAGGCCATTTTAAGCCCTGGTCAGCTAGTCATTTTTATTACTTAATGTTTTATAAGAGCACTTCTGAAGCATAGTGTGCACAAGAATCTTGTGGAGAACTTGTTAAAACAGAGATTCTTAGCAACCCCTCAATCCCAATTCTGATTTAATAGGGCCCAAGAGTTTCTTTTATTTTTTGTCCACTCGAATATACTTCCCATGCCATACAATTCACCTTTTTTTTTTTGTTTTAATTGGGGAATTGGGGGGATGGGAACAGTGCTGGGGAGTTGGGGGAAGGGGAACAGACAAGTTGCTGTCGTTTTGTTCTTCAATCTAGTTGTGGAGGACGTTGCTTCACTGGCCCAAATTGGCACCATCATTGTTCTCTTCCTGGGTGAGGCAGATCAGTCGCCGGCTTCTGGACGGCCGCTCACTGCGGCTGCTGGCCGCTCACGCTGGCTGCTGGCTACACACGGTAGCCCATGGCAACCCACTGCCACAGGGACTGCAGCCCACGCCGTCGCCGGCGACTCATGGCAGCCCAGCTCCAGGTTGAGCTGTTGTTCAGCATCTCAGCTGCGGAGGGCAGTGTCACTGGCCCTCATATGTGGGATCCGAACCGGGGCCCTCTGGCGTCCCAAGCGAGTTCTTAACCATCGCGCCACTCGGCCGGCCCACAATTCACCTTTTTAAAGAGTATGATTCAATGGTTTTTAATATATTTATAAAGTTGAGCAACCACCACCACTGATTCCAGAATATTTCCATAATCCCCAAAAGGAACTCCATGCCTGTTAGCACTCCCTCCTCTTTTCACCTTTTGCATTATCCCTGGAAACCACTAATTTTTCTGTCCCTATTGATTTGCCTATTCTGGGCATTTTATACAAATGGAATCATACAATATGTAGCTTTTTGTGTCTGGCTTCTTTCACTTGGCGTGTTTTCCAAGTTCATCCACATCGAAACATAAATTGGTGTTTTAATGGCTGAATAATAGTCCAATGTATAGATATACTACATTTTGTTTATCCATTTGTAAGTTTGTGGACATTTAGGTTGTTTCTACATTTTCACTATTATGAATAATACTGCTATAAATATTCATGAACAATTTTTTGTGTGGGCATACATTTTGAAGTCTCTTGGTTATATACCAAAGAGTGGGACTTCTGGGTCATATAGTAACTGTATATTTAACATTTTAAGGAACTGTTCCACTTTTTTACAAAGCTGCTGTACTATCTATATTCCTACACACAATGTATAAGGAGTCCAATTTCTCCACATTTTTACAACACTTCCTAGTGGGTGTACAGTGGTATCTCATTATGGTTTTTTATTTGCATTTTTCTAAAGCAGTAATAATGTTGAGCATTTTTTGTGTGCTTATTGGGCATTATATATCTTCTTTGAAGAGAAATATTATAATGCTTTAACCAATTTTTTACTGGATTATTTGTCCTTTTATGATTGAGTTAGAGTTATTCATATATTCTAGACACTAGATGCTTATCTAATATTTGAGTTGCAAATATTTTCTTATGTGGATTGTTTTTTTTACTTTCTTTATAATGACCCTTGAAATATGAAAGTCTTTAATTTTGATGAAGTCCATTTGGATAATTTTTTGTCGTTTGTCTTTTTAGTGTCATACTTAGGAAACCATTGCCTAATCCAAGGTTATGTCGACTAACACCTATGATAGCTATGTTTTCTTCTAACAGTTACATAATTTTAGCACTTACATTTAATCTTTGATTCTTTTTTTTTTTAAGATTTTTTTTTATTGGGGAATTGGGGGGATGGGAACAGCGCTGGGGAATTGGGGGAAGGGAAACAGACAATTTGCTGTCTTTTTGTTCTTCAGTCTAGTTGTGGAGGACGTTGCTTCACTGGCCCGAGTTGGCACCATCATTGCACTCCTCCCGGGCGAAGCAGATCAGTCGCCGGCTTCTGGACGGCCGCTCACAGCGGCTGCTGGCCGCTCACGCTGGATGCTAGCTACACACAGTAGCTCATGGCAACCCACTGCCACAGGGGCTGCAGCCTACGCTGTCACAGGCAACTCTCAGCAGCCCAGCTCCAGGTCGAGCTGTTGTTCAGCATCTTAGCTGTGGAGGGCAGTGTCACTGGCCCTCATATGTGGGATCCGAACTGGGGCCCTCTGGCGTCGCAAGCCAGTTTTTAACCATCGCGCCACTCGGCTGGCCCCTTTGATTCATTTTGAGTTAATTTTTGTATATGATGTGAAGTAAAGGTCCAATGTCACCCTTTGTATGTGCATATCCAGTTGTTTGCCACCATTTTTTGAAAAGGCTATTCTTTCCCCCATTTAATTGTCTTGGCACCTTTGTTGAAAATCAATTGACTATAAATGTATGGGCTTATTTTTGGACTCTCAATTGTATTGCATTGATTTGTTTGCCTATCCTCATACCAGTAGTCCATAGCCTTGATGACTGTGACTTTTAGTTTTTAAATCAGGAAGTATGAATCCTCCAACTTGATTTTCTTATTCAAGGTTGTTTTGGCAATTCTGTGTCTCTCGTATGTCTATATAAATTTCAAGATTAGCTTGCCAATTAAGTAGAGGTTTTTTTTAACTCTTCAACTTATAGATGTTCCTTGATGTATGATAAAACCATTGCAAGTTTAAAATATTGTAAGTCAAAAATGCATTTAACCTACTGAATATCCTAGCTTAGCCTTGCCTATCTTAAATGGGCACAGTGGATGGGTGCTTGTGTTTAGACTATTAAGGTTTTATTGCATATGTGATAAGGATCCTGGGCTGTCATTGGCTGATCCTAAACAATTCCTTTAGTTTAAATACTAATTGTAATTTTGAGGGTCTAAAAATTTATTATATCAGGATGAAGTAGAATGAAAGTTTACAGATTTTAAAAAAATGTTATCATCTCATGACCCAACATGCCAGAATTTCTTGCTCTGAGAAAAGAAACAACAAATGCATTCTGGGAGAATATATCCACTATGAGAATATGTCACGTATGAACTGACAACAACTTTCTGTCTTACCTGTGTCTTTACCAGAGCCAAACTAAACACAGTTAGACAAAGGTATTTGGTTATCCTACTGATGGTTAAATTTAGCATGTACTGGATAAATCGCATTTGACAAAAAGAATGCTGAAGAACATTTTCGGTAAAAGAATGTTTTCAAAGAAATTCACAATGAAAAAATTTGAGCCAAAACAGGACAAGAAAGGACTGGAGAGAAGTACCTGAGAAAAATAAAAACTTGTTCATTCTAGGAAAAAAAATTTTTAGATAAATGAAACGCAACTAATTTTGCCGACAGAAGTATTATCTTTTATTCTAACAATATTATTTTGCTGTTTAATAATCCAGGAAGGCAAAGGAATCTCAAACTGGTATGAGTCCAAATTTGATTGGTTGATTAATTGATTGATTGGTCCCAAATGGCAAAAGACATCCAATGCAAATGTGAGACATACCTATTGAATATAAACAAGAGATTCAATTAGATCTTGTTAAATATGTTGTGTACTCTTGGCCAAAGTTGAAGGATTGCTTATTTGAGTCAGGTATTGTAATTTGGGGACAGGTTTATGCAGTGGGATATTTTGAAATATTAACTACTGTCTTTGCCTCCAATCTTCTCACATCAGCAGAGTCAGAGCCACAGTAGACCTAACCTAAAACCATCCATCCCCATTCAAATGAGCATTATATATCACCTTTGTTGAAAAATTATATGCTTTCTTCTGGTTGCCGCCATTGAAGACCTACCCTTAGCATCATTCGGCATGTCATTCATTGAACATCAAAAAGTAATCACGATTACCTATTCATCTAAATTTTGCTCATCCTCTTTATAAAATATGCCATACGGACAACCCATTTTTCAAGGTCCTATCTACGTGTAATAGGTTAGTGTATATATATATATATATATATATATATATATATATATATATATATATATATATGCTTTTTGTGGTGTCAACCACTCTTCTGGCTTGGGATAAGGGGAGAGTTCCAGCTACTTTCTATTTGCTTCCATTGTAGTACATGTTCAGGCTTTTCTTTTTACACTATCATTGACCCTTTGGGAGGATTTTACTTTCTATTTTGAGGAGATTATACATACTCATATAACCAAATTTTCTTGCCAGTGACAGGACTAAAATTAACAAATTTTAAGGTAAGGAAATAATGCATTCCTCCTAGAAGCTGGAGTACAGTCTTGAGAAACAAAGAGAGAAATAGTTAATGTTTAGGTACACCCTTAGATGAATGAATGAAATTAACTTTCTGAGCCCATAAAGTTACTTTGTTTCAGGACTCTCCCAGAAACCTCACCTTATATAACTTTACTAAGACACAGTAATATTACCAGTAATATTTTACACTATTTAGCTTTTCCCTCTTTATAAAAAGTTTTCTTAGTCTTTCTTGCCTGGCTATGATGGAGAAACTTACCTTTCTGCCAAAAACAGTTAAAAACTAAACAAAATTTATTAGGTAATGGCTTTTAGGCATTGCACAATAAGCAGTGGAAAACCTTAATCATTGGTGTTGTAATTGTTCTGAATTTTTGTCATTCTAATAGGCATATAGGGTATCTCATTGTTGTTTTAATTTGCATTTTTCTGATAACATATGAAGTGGAGGCACCTTTTCATATGCTTATTTGCCATCTGTACATCTTTGCTGAGTCGTCTGTTATATTCTTTGTCTTATTTTTAAATCAGATTATTTATGTTCTTATTGAGTTTTAAACATCCTTTGTATATTTTGGAGTAACAGTCCTTTATCAGATATATCTTTTGCAAATATTTTCTCCCAGTCTGTGGCTTGACTTTTCATATTCTTGGCAATATATTTTATAGTACAGAAATTTATTTCTTTAATTCTTAAAGGTTTTTATTTAAAATATAGCTAACATATAATATTATATTAGTTTCAGGGGTACACCATAATTAGTCAACATTTATACACCTAAAGAACTGATCACCACAAGTCCAGCAACCATCTGACACCATACCACACTATCACAATATTACTGACTATATTATCTATGCTGTATATTATATCCCCATGACTTATTTGTTTTATACCTGGAAATTTGGACCTCTTATTCCCCTTCACTTTTCACACTCTTTTTTTCAATTACAGTTGACATTCAATATTATTTTATATTAATATTAATTTTAGGTGTAGAGCACAATGGTTAGACATTTATATAATTTAAGAAATTATCCCCGACTAGTCTAGTACCCACGTGGCATTATACATAGTTATTACCATATCATTCACACTATGCTATACTTTACATCCTCATGACAATTTTGTAACTATTAATCTGTACTTCTTAATCCCTTCACTTTTTACATTCTGTCCCCAACCCCCCTCCGATCTATCACCCCAACAGATCTTGCACCCATCTGACACCATCCATAGTTACTACAATATTATTGAGTATATTCCTCATGCTATGCCCTACATCCTCGTGACTACTTTTTAACAATCATTTTGTAGTTCTTAATTCCTTCCCCTTTTTTACCCACACCACAAAACTCCTCCCATCTGGCAGCCATCAAAATGTTTTCTGTATCTTTGAGTTTCTGTTTTGTTTATTTCGCTCTTTAGGTTTCACATGTAAGCAAAATTATATTGCATCTGTCTTTATCTAACACTCCACTCAGCACAATATCCTCCAGGTCCATCCATGCCTCAGCACAGGGCAAGAACCCATTCCCTTACCTGGCCAGGCAATATTCCATTGTGTACATGTACCACCTCCTCTTTATTCATTTTTCCATCAGTAGACACCCAGGCTTCTTCCACATCTTGGCCTTTGTAAACAATGCTGCGATACACATGGATGCACACATCCCCTTGAAGTAGTATTTTGGGTTTTTTCAAATAAATACCCAGAAGTGGGATTACTGGGTCCTTCTTTGCCTCTTGTTATAGCCTTTGTTTTAAAGACTATCTTGTCTGGTATAAGTATTTCTACCCCAGCTTTTTTTGTTGTTGTTTTTTTCATTTCTATTTTCATGAAATATCTTTTTCCATCCTTCTACTTTTCGTCTGTGGTGTGTCTTTCAATCCTAAGTGAATCTCTTGTAGGCAGCATATGTAAGGGTTTTGTTTTCTTACTCAGCCCTTCTATGTCTTTTGATTGGATCATTTAATCCATCTACATTGAAAGTAAATGTTGATAGATATGTAGCAATTGACATTTTATTATCATAATTTTCATCATCTTTTTTTTTTTCCATCTTGAAGAAGTCCCTCTAACTTTCCTTGTGATACTGGTTTGGTGATGAAGAACTCTTTTAGCTTTTGCTTGTCTGGGAAGCTCTTTATCTATCCTTCAATTTTAAATGATAGCATTGATGAGTAGAGTACCCTTCGTTGTAGGTCCTAACTTTTCATCATGTTGAATATTCCTTGCCAATCCCTTCTGGCCTGCAAAGTTTCTGTTGAGAAATCAGCTGACAATCTCATGGGAGCTCCCTTATAAGTTACTAGTTGCCTTCCCATTGCTGTTTTTAGGATTCTCTCTTTCTCTTTAACAGTTACCATTTTAATTATAATGTGTCTTGGTGTGGGCCTATTTGGGTTTATCTTGTTTGGGTCTTTCCATGCCTCCTGAACTTGTATATCATTTTCTTCACCAGGTTTGGAAAGTTTTCAGTCATTATTACATTATTTCTTCAAATAGGTTCTCATGCCCTTGCTTTCTCGCTTTTCATTCTGGCACGCCTATGATGTGAATGTTGTTACATTTGATGTTGTCCCAGAGGTTCTTGTTTTTTAATTCTTTTATCTTTTTCCTATTCTGATCATGTGTTTTTTGCTACCTTGTCTTCTCAATTGCTGATTTGATCTCTGCTTCATCTAGTCTGCTGGCGATTCCTTCTAGTGCATTCTTCATTTCAGTTATTGTATTCTTCACTTCTGACTGGTTCTTTTTATGATTTTAATATCCTTTTTTATGCTTTCTATCTCTTTGCTGATGTACTTACTAAGTTCCATGAGCACCCTTATAACAATTGTTTTGAACTCTGTATCTGGTAGGTTGCTTACTTCCATTTCATTTAGTTCTTTTTTCTGGAGTTTTCTCTTGTTTTTTCATTTGGGACATGTTTCTTTGTTTTCTCATTTTGAGTGCCTCTCTGTGTTTGTTTCTATGTATTTGGTAGATTTACTATGTTTTAGTATAGCAAATCCCAGTTTTGGCTGGTTGGCCTTATGTTGTAGGTGCCTTGTGTGTCCCTGGCCGCCTGCTCTGTGTGCTTCAGGAGTGTCCCTTGTGTGGGTGATGTGTGCCCACCTGTTATAGTTGAGCTTTGATTGCTATTGGCACATCAGTGTGTAGGATAGACCCTCAGGCTGATTGGCTGTGGAGTTTGGCCACCTCCACTGCTTACAGGCTACGGTGTGAGGGGCGTACCACACTGAATAGGATTTGTGTGCCTGCAGAGACTGCCCTTTGTGTGCACTACTTGTGGGGCTAATTGGGTGGTGCTCTGCTGTGATCTGAAGCCAATCTTCAAGTATGTTGTTTTGGGGCCTCTTGGGAGGGGCCGTGGTGCAGGTCCATGTCACCCACTGCCTGTGATTGGCTAGGTACTCCGTGGTAGGAGCTACAAAGTGACCCATGGTTGTTTGCTGCCTGTGCTGAACATGGAGGTGCATGTGAGAGGACTCGCTGTGAACTGAGGATGGCTGCCACATGTACCAAGTCTGGGGTAGCTCTGCAAAAATCCGGGATACACCCAGGCCTGTTGCCACCCGCTGGATTCCTTAAGGTTCAGCCTCTTATAAAGTCTTGCGTGGTACGCAAGTTGAGTGAGGCAGTGTCTCAGGGAGTCACGAGAGTGGGAAGAGTTGTGGTCACCAGGTTAATGCAAACTCTGGTTTGGTGCCAGTGTTGATCTTGGAGTGATTCAGCAAAAGTCTCAGAGCACACTGAGGCCAGTGGCTGCCAGCCTGGGGCCCGCAGACTCTGATAGTCTTTCAAGAAAGAATAATGTGGGCAGGGCTGAATGATGGCTGAGAAATGCCTCCAGCATTGGGCCAGTTGGGTGAGGCAGGGTCCCAGAGGAGCTCACCAGACCAATTCAGATTCAGATTTGGCCATGGATGTGGGGCGGAGGTCTCAATGCAGGAAAGATCGTGCCTGCCTGCATGCAGCATGAAAGACCCCACACAGGGAAAATAGCGACTGTTCTCCAGCCCTTGCTCTGAGGCCATACACTTCAGTCTTCTCCCCATATGCCTTCAACATCCCCTGAGTCACTGTGCCTCTGCTGGAGCCCAGGGTGAGTGCCTGCAACTGAGTGAGTCTGGGTGTTGGCCATTAAAGGGGATGCCTGGGTTTCCCACAGCCGTGTGTCTCACCCAGAAGGTCAGAATTCCCACTGTTTTTCACAGCCAGATGTTGTGAGTGCTCCTTTTCCCAGCACCAGTACTCTGGGCTGGGGAGCCTGGTGTAGGGCTGGGGTTCCTTGCTCTTCTGGGGGCAATCCTCCAGGGCAGAGATATCCCTAATGATTCTCAACCACCACAGGGAGGTTTGGGGCCAGCCTTTTCAAATCTCCACCCTTCCTACAAGTCTCAACATGACTTCTTCATTATACCCTTAGCTATAAATCTGTTGAGCTAGACTTCATATGGTTCTCCAGGTTGATTGTTCTGTAATTTAGTTGTAATTTTAATGTGTTCATAGAAGGAAACAGGCACAGTGTTTATTTACTCTGCCATCTTAGATCTCTGTCTGCAGTACAGAAATTTTAATTTTATTAAAGTTCAGCCTATAAATTGTTTCCTTTATGGATTGTACTGCTTCAATTTAAGTTATGATTTAATTTTCAAACCATCATGGGAAGCTAATTGGATATACTTCATACATAGTTTCCACAACTTTCATTTATTACAAAGAATGAACTTTTGCAAAATCACACTGTGAGAGATACCAACTTTGGTTTATCTCTAATACATTAGTCAGTAAGGTTTTTCTCTTTTCTATGACATAATCCTTGGTCATAACTTTCACCAATCTGGTTTGCAAATTTAAACTAGGGAAATATGAAAGCTGTCTCCAAGGAACATTCTGTTCCAAAGAAAATTAATTCCGGTCTGATTTACTAATGCTGATTTTTTTTCAAAACCAAAATTATTCAAAGTAAAACACTTTATTAAATTGGTTTGGTCAATTTATTCTCTATGGGAAGCCATGTTTTAAAATTCCAACTGGTTAGCTAGGTAGTCATGGTCCAACATTAGCCAGAATTTCTAGGATTTTATGACTTTTAGTTTGGCATTGCAACACCTCTTATGTCAGTAGGACCAACTTATTAATTCCCAATTCTTGTGAAAATAGTTTGTCAAAAATGCATGAAAGTAGTTATTCAGTGGGAATTCATAGTCAGATTTATGGATGAAATCCATGGCAAGAAATCAACACTAAAACTATGATCTATTCCTGTTTCTCTTTTCATTTTTGTTTGGTTATTATTATTGTTGTTTGATTTAGTCCATTCAGGCTGCTATAACAAAATATCATAGACTAAGTGGCTTATAAACAACAGAAATTTATATTTCACAGTTCTGGACACTAGGAAGTCCAATATCAAGGGGCTGGCAGATTAAGTGTCTAGCGGGAGCTTGCTTCCTGGTTCATAAGTCGTTTCTTCCCACTGTGCCTTCACATGCTGAAAGTGGGAGGCAGCTCTGGGGGGGCCTCTTTTATAAGGACACTAATCCCATTCATGAGAGACCTGCCCTCATGACCTAATTACCTCCCAAAGGCCTTACCTTCTAACTAGGGATTAGGGGTTAGGGTTTCACATTAGGGGTTAGGGTCTCAACAAGTAGAGTTTAGGTGAGACACAAATTTAGGTGAAACACAAATATTATTATTGTTGTTGTTGTTTTTGGTGGGGTATGTGTGTGCTCATGTGTGTGTTTGACCTTTAAGTACATGAACATTGGCTTGCATACTTGTCCAATGTTAAATCTGCTATTTGTTTAACAGCAGACTGTAGTGATGAGAGGTAAACAAAGGGTTTTAATTATCTAGAAAGTATATAAATCACACAGATAAAAACGCATCACAATTTTTCTTACTAAAACAGCAATAAATGAGGTCCTAATATATATTCAATGAGAATGAAAGCTATGTGAGTTTATGCAGAAGTGGGTATTATCCTTAAAAAATGGTATGAAAGTTAATGGTGGTCAAAAACAGTATAATAAATGTTCATTATAAAGCAGAGTCTTAGAAGTCAGACTTCCATAAAGGACCCCTGCAGTGTCAGACAAAGGACTTCTCAGAAAGGTTATTTAAAATAGCTGACCCCTAAAATAATTTTGATTTTGTTTTCATATTTTTTTAATTTTTTTTTTTTTGCTTAGCTGAGACCAAATTTCTGAAGAATGCAATGAGTGCTTCCTATTTCTGAGAAGCCCAAGGCTTTTGGAAACATTTAAAACTGTCCTCATCTTGTTTTTTTCTTTTCCAGTATATCATCTCTTCTCGACAAAAGCTTTTTGCAGGCTTGCACAGCTGAACAAGAGACAGTTAGTTACCTCCTACCCAGGAGGTGGCAAGGAAAAGCCCACCTATGGTTACTTGGAGCCTACCTCAGTTTATACTCAATCAAATTTCATTCATTTACTTCATTTTGAAGCATATTTATTCTGAAATGAGCTGGAAAAAAATAAATAATGGACAAAAGAAGAGAATCTGTTCCTGACATTTCACAGTAAAGCTGGGGCAATTTTGAAGCAAAATTACTACCTAATGCTGCTGCTTCTTTATTGGACTGCCAAGCCCAATGTTGAAGGAAACAGACTGCATTGATATTACAAAGTTAACCCAAGAGTAACTGGCTTTTTGTATGTGTGCAGATAAGCAAGTAACTCTATACTCCACTTAAACTCTTATGACTGATAAACGCATACTGATATTCTTGATGTGCTTAACCTAATAATGATACGTCTACATCTTTAATTACTGCACTCATGTAGCATTTTTTTTTTACTTTATTGGGGATTTCTAGGGGAACAATGTGTTTTTTCCCAGGACCCGTCAGGTCCAAGTCAAGTTGTTGTCCTTCAATCTTAGTTGTGGAGGGTGCAGCTCAGCTCCAAGTGCAGTCGCCGTTTTCAATCTAGCTTCGGCAGGGGGTGGGGGGTGGCATAGCCCACCATACCGTGTGGGAATCAAACCAGCGGCCCTGTTGGTCAGAGCACACACTCTAACCAATGGAGCCACTTGGCTGCCCCATGTAGTATTTCTTAAAGGTAATATAAAGAGTAGTGAATATAAAGGAAAATACAAATTTAGAAAAATATTTTAAAAGGTGGAGATCATATATTAAACACATAATTAAAGTCCTCTGATTTGTTAGAGGGGATCAATTTAGAATAACATTCCCACAGTGTTAACATTCAACACAGTATTAACATTCAACACAGTATAACTTAATTGGAATTTCTCTTTGTCATTTGTCTTCACCAATCTTGAAGCCACAGAACATATGTAATTTGGTTGATACTTTAGTTGTATAATTTTCTTTGTTTTAATATCAAATATCTTGTGGTTTCTGAATATTCTTTGGAATAGTTCATATTCTAAAGACTGAAAACATCATTTGAAGTGGTCCTAAGATTAAACAAGAAACAATTTCCAACAGAAGACAGACAATTCAAAATAGAGGAGTTGTGCAATTATCATTGACAGTAAACAGACCCATTCTTTCCTCGCTAACTTTAAGATCCACTTGTAATTTAAAGAACACTGCAAAATAAAAAGTTATCATTATCTATTATCAAATATTTATAGACTGCTTGTCATTAAACTTAAAACTTACCTTAGTTTACATGAGAAATATAAGATATCACTACTGACTTTAAAGAGTTTATAGTTGACTTGAGGGAAACCAAAGCAAAATTAAGCAATAATTAAAGTCTGTCTCATGGAATAGTTACTACAAGTGCATTCATGTCCCAAGATCAAAGGTAGAAGGAATACATTTCAATTGGCTTTGTCGGAATAAACCCTTTCAGAGATGGGACTTTGCACTGGCCTTGAAGAGAGGGATTTAAGAAGCAGGTGATAGTTTCAGGCTGGAAGTCTCATGGACTTGACATCATTGTGGCCTCAAAGGCCAGGAGTAGATAGATTGAGGATTTCAACAGCTTCAAGTATGGTTGTTGAGCAATACAAGTAAAGTGGTTAACAAGATGTGGAAAGCCATGGGGCGTTTGCCAGTGACTGTGAAGAAAGTGGTTTGAAACCTGGAAATCATTAAAAATTTCTTGTGGCAGATTCTTCAGTGCTTGAGTTACAATCCTGCATTTTCTACTTCTTAACTCTTTCTTTGGTCTTACTTTCTCTAGCTGAAAAATGAGAACAGGAGAATTTTTGTTTGTCTTAAATTTTTCTTTTGAGCCTCAAAGAATAAATATGAAGCTCAAAAGAAAATGAGCATAAAAGTGTCTTGAAAGCTGCAAACCATTAAGAATGTTTTTATTCATATTACATTACTCTGTGGTATTATGACTAAAATTTGATTGCTTTTGACAATCAGTAAAACTTTCAGGCTATCTAGGTACCAGTATCATTTGTGGATTGTTTCATTATAGCTTGAGGCAAAAATAACACTATGCCTTTTCTTTTTTTTTACTACCTGGACACAATGCAGGTAAGGAAAATGACTTCCCTTTAAATTCGTGATAAAGAATAATAACTTTTAAAGAGCTCTGACTCCTATGGATTTGGTGCTGTCATTCTCAACTGCAGGGAGTCTTGAACCATCCACAATCCTATCTGGCTTTGCACAAGGCCACATCAGAGGTACCTAGACAGGAGCCAGACATAGGCCATGAGCCAGAATGATTTCAATAAGAACCCAGGTTAAATTACACACTGCTTCCTGATTAGGTTGGGCAACCCAACAGCCCACTTCTAGTGGGGACTTTCTATTACCTGATTGCCAGCTGGAGAAATATTTTGTTTCTTTGTATTCTATTAGCAATGCATGGTAAGTTGTTTTAGAGTGCAAATAAGGTGAAGCATACACAGCTATAAGAGTGGCAGGAGGACCTGGAGACATGACCCTTCTCTGATCCTAACATTTAGTGCCAAGGCTAATCTATATGCTCACTTATATTTAAAATAGGTTATTTGGAACTCATCTACACACACACACACACACACACACACACACACACACACACACACGCGTGCGTGTGTGTGCAATTCAATAACTTATGTTAAACTTTTTTTCTCACAAAGTCTTATTATACTGTCATTTGTTCTGTGTGATTAAGTTGAATTTAACTGTCCAAGAGTTTTAGTCACATTTTTGAACCTTTGTCTTACCCACATTCATGAGGTTTATCTTTTGTGAGGTTTTCAGATGCCTTCTAATTTCTAAAAAGTCAGTATAATAAATCTGCAGGCTGTTTTTCCAGATTACCACTCCCCAGAAGGATGAAGGATTGCATTAGCTGAGTCAGGTATGATGCTGATGGTATCAGGAAGCTGTGCAGAGACAGAACTTCCCAGTTAGCTTCCCACAAAGTGAGGCCAGGCCTCTCAGCCTCCTCAACTAGAAATTTTCTTATTTCCTTCCAGGCTAAATGTTCTAAAGGTGTAGGACACCTCTTCCTTGTTCAACAATGGTGGTGATGTCCTGCCAAGGATGATGAGTGGAAGAGTTAATAAAATTCCCCAAAGTCACGGGGACAAGGAAATGCATTTCGTTCCGTGACTGGTTTCCGATTGCCATCATGTTTATCAATTGTCTTTGCTGAACTACTGTGAAGACAAGCGTCTTTGGAACAATCCAGAAGAGTATCTAGTTAGATTTTAATGAAAGAAAGCCAATGCGCATTCCAATATCATAGTTACGCATGCTACGGATTTGGACATGTGAAAGACCTGGCTGTTCAACCTTCAGTGTTCTAACTACTTTCACAGACAACGGAGAGAGGAGCGAGATGGAGAGGAAGCTGAAAGCTGCCTCACCACTCAAGTTGAGGGGATAGCTCTGGCCTCACTCACTTCAGACCACAACTGGCCTGCTGAAACAGCCACTAATTATCAAGTTGGATGCTTCCAGAAGCTTGTGTGTGTGAGCCACCCTTCCCTCCCATGAAGTTGTTTGAGTGAAGCGAGTGTGGGTGCTGTCTGACTGCCAAATTGATTTGAATCTCTAGACAAAACTTCTTGATGAGCCCCTGAAACCCATCAGCCTTCTACAGCTTCACCAAATTGGGTCAATGACACACCTGCCTGGGGACCCATAGCTAAAGCAGGCGGGGGCTCTGTGGCCTTGCTTTAATCTGCACTCACCCCATCCCATCCCACCCCCAACAGAGACCATACCCCTTCCAACTCGATAGATAATGTATTGAACTGCAGAAAGCAAGGTACCATCTTCCAGGGCAATTTGTTGGGTGATTTTTGAAGGATTTGTGAAGCCACCTAGACACATATATGCTTGCTAAGCTGCAAGTACAGAATTTCCAGTAAGCAGACTTGATTTTTTTTAATTAGGCAATTGGGGGATGGGAACAGCTCTGGGGACTTGGGGGAAGGGGAACAGACAAGCTGCTGTCCCCTCGCTCCTCAGTCTAGCCGTGGAGGACACTGCCTCACTGGCCCAAGCCGGCACCATCACTGCACTCCTCCCGGGCAAGGCAGATCAGTTGCCGGCTTCTGGACGGCCGCTCACAGCAGCTGCTGGCCGCTCACGCTGGCTGCTGGCCACACACGGTAGCCCATGGCAACCCACTGCAGCAGTGGCTTCAGCCTAGGCCGCAGCTGGCGACTCATGGCAGCCCAGCTCCAGGTTGAGCTGTTGTTCAGCATCTCAGCTGTGGAGGGCAGTGTCACTGGCCCTCACATGTGGGATCCGAACCCCGGGCCCTCTGGCGTCCCAAGCCAGTTCTTCACCAACGCGCCTCTCGGCCGGCCCCAGATTTGATTTTGGAGCCTGTTCCTACCACTGACTTCAGGTGGGAGTACAGACACTTTTTATCATATTACCTAGGTTTCTAAAACTGGCTGAAGTCCAAAGAAGAGAAAACTAATTGAGGAATCTAGTATGATCTGCCTGCAAGGAGAAGAGGTAAGGCTTTCAGCTTAGTGCAGTCCTAATCACAGCTCACGTTTCCAGAATAATAAGGATAAATAATAAATAAAATATTAGGATCAAGGATATTCATAACTTTTTCTAAAGTCAAACCTCCTGCTCACTGCTTAGGTTCAGTCTCCCTCTTTAGATGGAGATGAAGGACCCATCCCAGAGGGCTCTGTCCCCTGGGAGAAGCTGGCCTTTGCTAGCCCTGGTTGGCCCAGAGATGAAATCGCTGCAGGCTTGCTCCTCACCTGCGGCAGAGGTGCTGCTGCTCCACCCACCGCGGGGCCAGGTTATCCCGTCCTCCCCCAGTCGGGTGCAGGCAGCCAGCCTCCTCCTCTACTTCTGCGGCTTGCCCCTCCACCCGTCCCCTCCTTCCCCTTCTCCTCCCCCACTTTCTTCC